>NC_081573.1:43005134-43305134 GCF_022355385.1 Mustela nigripes
TTTTTTTTTTTTTTTTTTTTTTTAAGTAGTCTCCACACCCAGTGTGGAGCCCAGTCCAGGGTCTTGAATTCATAACCCTGTACGACCTGAGCTGAGGTTAAGAATTGGATGTTTGGGGCGCCTGGGTGGCTCAGTGGGTTGAGCCGCTGCCTTCGGCTCAGGTCATGATCTCAGGGTCCTTGGATCGAGTCCCGCATCGGGCTCTCTGCTCAGCAGGGAGCCTGCTTCCCTCTCTCTCTCTCTCTCTATCTGCCTCTCCATCTACTTGTGATCTCTCTCTGTCAAATAAATAAAGAAAATCTTAAAAAAAAAAAAAAAGAGTTGGATGTTTAACAGACAAGAAAGTCTAATTCTGGTGCATAGTAAAACTTCACCAAATTGAGCCTGGCAAAGTAAAATTTGTGATTATTCAGACATGATAAATATCATATATGTGTGTGTGTGTGTGTTTATTTATTTATATATATATTTTTGATATCTATGGATAGGCCCAAACTAAACATGATACTTGAATAAGTAATTAAATTTCCTTTATATATTTTATAGAAATCTAGTCTAGAATCAGTATATTTTTCAAAAAATAAATTATTATTTCCTTTCTTTTTAAAGATTTTTTTTTTTTAAGTACTCTGTACACCCCACCTGGAGCTTGAATGCACAGCCCTGACCTCAAGAGTCATGCTCCACCGACTAAGCCAGTCGGGCACCCCTGAAATATTATTTCTGTTGGCCTTCTGCTTTAGGGTCTAGGAATTCTTATATACCTAATCTCATGTACTGGGACTATACCTCATTACTAATCTATTCTCTAGTCTGTGTCTGATTAGGTGTTCTAGCCTGGGGCAGTGGTTCTCATGGTGTGGTCTCAGGGCCTGTAGCACTAGCATCACCCGGGAATTTATTAGAAATACAACTTCATTATTAGTTATTTGAAATATAAGTGGGCTCTCCCCAGACCTACTGAATCATGAATGCTGGTGTTGGTCTCAACAATCTGTGGTTTTTGTTGTTGTTGTTTTTTAAAGATTTATTTATTTATTTGACAGTCAGATCACAAGTAGGCAGAGAGGCAGGCAGAGAGAGAGAGGAGGAAGCAGGCTCTCTGCTGAGCAGAGAGCCCGATGTGGGGCTCCATCCCAGGACCCTGGGACCATGACCCGAGCCAAAGGCAGAGACTTTAACCCACTGAGCCACCTAGGCGCCCCAACAATCTGTGTTTTAACAGACCCTTCTGGATAATTCAATTGTGTGTCCCAAGTTTGAGTCCCAGTCTAAGAGCACTATTCTTGGGAGGCCTCGATTCAGTCCATTTGTGGATCAATTATTTTTGTCCTGAACCTTCTTCATTCATTTTAGGAATATTTACTGGACATCTGTTTGCCAGGCATTTCTTCATGTGTTAGATTATATTTGTAACACCAGCTATATGTTTTGCATCAACAGTATATGGATAACAGAAAGGACTATATAATAGTCTGGCTGGTTTTAGATAGTTAGCTCCATCATTGCCACCAAGATCACATTTGTAATACTGTGGCAATTATGATGAATACCCATATTTTATAAATTCTAAGGTGCACATGCTTTTCACGTAAAAAGACCTTAATTTTGGAAGTATTTTTCACATTTTTAAAAACTCTGATATCAAGATGCATCTCACGGGCGCCTGGGTGGCTCAGTGGGTTAAGCCGCTGCCTTCAGTTCAGGTCATGATCTCAGGGTCCTGGGATCGAGTCCCGCATCGGGCTCTCTGCTCAGCAGGGAGCCTGCTTCTCTCTCTCTCTCTCTCTGCCTGCCTCTCTGCCTACTTGTGATCTCTCTCTTCAAATAAATAAATAAAATCTTTAAAAAAAAAAAAAGATGCATCTCACAATTATTGTTGGCCAGATAGGAATCATGGCATTGCCATGCAATGCAAATGAACGTTAAAACTTAGAGATTGGACATCAGCAATTTAGGAAAAAATCATGAAGACAGTGGTAGAGTGGAGAACTTCTTAGAAATGTCACATCACCCTCACCCTTGGTGGCACAGGGGCGATATATTCTGGCAAAATATGGGCATCAGTAATGGCGTTCAAATGTTTCAGAAGAGCTGGACTCGTAATGTGAAGTTTCAAGAATTTCTTATTTTTATCCTAATTATATAGCTTATATAAGGAATGATATATATTAGAACTGTTTAAATAATCTAAAACAATTCTCAGTGCTTAAAAAAAAAAAGATTTTATTTATTTGGCAGAGAGAGACACAGCGAGAGAGGGGACATAAATGGGGAGTGGGAGAGGGAGAAGCAGGCTTCCCGCTGAGCAGGGGGCCCGACGAGGGGCTCCATCCTAGGACCCTGGGATCATGCCCTGAGCTGAAAGCAGATCCCTAATGAATGAGACACTTAGGCGTCCCTCAATACTTTTTTTAATTAAGTTTTTAAGTCTTCATTCCAGTATAATTAACATACAGCATTAAATTAGTTTCAGGTGTGCCATATGGTGACTGAACAACTCTGTATGTTACTCAGTGCTGATCATGATAAACATATTCTTTAATCTCCGGTGCCTCTTTCACCCTTTCCCTTACCCACCTCCCCTCTTTTAATACTTTCTTAAAAACTCTAGTAAAAAACATTTTTTTAATATTTTATTTTTAGGGGTGTTTGGGTGACTCAGTTGTTAAGCGGCTGCCTTCGGCTCAGGTCATGATCCTGGGTCATGGGAGCAAGCCACATGTCGGACTCTCTGCTCAGCCAGGAGTTTGCTTCTTCCTATCCTCCACTGCTCCCCCTGCTTGTGCTCCCTCCCCCTCCACTCCCTGTCAAATAAATAAAGTAACATCTTTTAAAAAAAAAAAAAGATTTTTAAATAATCTGTACACTCAACATGGGGCTCAAACTCACAACCCTGAGATCAAGAGTCTGATGCTTTACTGATTGAGCCAGCTAGGTGCCCTGTTTTAAAACTTTTTAAAGGGAAATTTTCAATCACATCTGTAGAGAAAAGTTTAATAAATTCCTTTGTATCAATCACTTAACCATTGGCTCTGTCATTTTCATTTAGTCCAGTCCCCAACTTTTTATTCATTAAATTTACAAGTAAAATTTCAAGGTACAATGTTTCATAGGTTACTTGTTTTTTTCTTTTTTAGTGATATATAAAACAATAATGAATGTTTATAATCATTGGCATAATAGATTTCATGAAATACTGTATTTGGTGTTGTATGTTGTATGTATGACAAATCTCTAATTTTAGATGTTACTTATAGAACTATCTAGTAAAATCTTTCTCAAGTCATGAGTCCTATTCAGTCAGGCACTGAGTATGGGTAATTTTGTTTTTTGTTCTCTAGAGATTCCAGAGAGTGACATGGTGCCAGGGATCATTTTGGTGTCAGAAGAAGAACTTACTAGATGTATTGAGGATGTATTTAAGGTTGGTAATTTGAGTCACTAATGTTTTTAGCTAATACTTAAACTTAGTCTTTTAAAATAGTTTTGCCTTTTTAATCAGTACTTCAAGAACTGGAGTGACTAATCCTGAATTCCAAATGACCAGTATTTTTTTTTTCATTTTGAAAACGTGAAAACTATAAGCTGTTAGTAAAAAAAAAATACATTTTGAAACTGTCAGTTTCATCATTTACTCTGAATGTTAAACAGTTTAGATTCTCTAACTGATTCATACAACTTATAAAAGCATGTCTTTTGAAGAAGCGAATGGTGGCATTTACAATGCTTTAGGTTTCCCAAACTGTATGATAGTATTGAATTTACTTTGTATCTTTTGATAGTAATCCCCATCATAAAACATCTGAGTAGATGAATCTTGCAAATGACTATCTAAATATATTACTGAAAATGAAAAAGAAATGTATGCTGACTATGATTATAGTCTTTTTTTTTTTTTTTAAGATTTTATTTATTTATTTGACAGAGAGAGATACACACACACATTGAGTGAAGGAACACAAGCAGGGGTCATGGAAGAGGGAGAAGCAGGCTTCCCGTGGAGCAGGGAGCCCACTGTGGGGCTTGATCCCACACTGAAGACACATGGAAGGCACCCCTTCTATGATTACAGTTTATAAATACATATGAAACACGAATTTTGAGACAAAAAAATGAAATCCATTGTGTGAGGGCCAGATGGAGCTGGGGTAAATATTCTTTAAAGTTTATTTCAATAAATTTGTAATAGTATTTTACTATTAAAAATATCCACAGTAGTAAACACCTTTCAAAATTATATTCTATGTTAAAAAAGATACATCTGCTCTGGGAAAATAGTTTGGCAGTTCCTCAAAAAGTTAAACATGGATTAGTATTATATGACCCAGTAATTCCACTTTTAGGTATATACCCAGGAGAAATGAAAACATGTTCAGACACAAACCTGTGCACAGATGTTCTTCGCAGCATTACTCGTAAAAGCCAAAACGTGGGAACAGCCCAAATGTCTATCAGCTGATAAATGGATAAGCAAATGTGATATATCCATAGAGTGAAATATTTTTTAGCCCTAAGAAGGAATGAAGTATGGACACATGCCACAACACAAACATTTAAAAATAAAAATTTTTAAACTTTAAGAGAAGCCAAAAACAAAGGACCATACTTTGTATAATTCCATCTACATAGAATATTCAGAATAGGCAAATGCACAGAGACAGAAAGTAGACTAGTTGTTGCGAGGGCCTGGAGATGGGGAATTAGAAATGGCTGTTAATAGGTATAGGGTTTCTTTTTGAGATAAGGAAATAGTTGTGGAATTAGACAGTGGTGATAGTTATACAACCTTGTGAATACAGTAACAGCCAGTTGTACATTTTAAGAATAAATTTTATGGCATATGAATTGTTCATCAATAATTTAAAAATTCTACATTTCCCACTTCTATAGCAATAAATTAAACATTTTAGAGTAAATATTTAGTTTTTTATGAAATGATTTAAACATACAAAAAAATTAATAGTGAAACACTTATGTACCCACCACTCAGCTTAAGAAATTAAACATTACCAATTCAGTTGAAATCTTCGATCTGCCTACTCCGGTCACACTTCCTTTACTTCCTACCTGAAGGTGCATTGTGGTTTTAATTAACAGTTCTCTTATTATTAGTGAGTTGAACATCTTTTTGTGTTCTTGGCTCATCCATAATTTTCCCTTCTGTAAATTGCCTATTCATCATATATTTTGGGCTTTTAAAAAATTAGTTTGTTTACCTCTTCAGAATTTTTTTAGAATAACCTTTTATTATAAAATGGTTCTATCAAGACTGTTTATATACTTAAAACATAAAATAATGTTTTAAGTGTATAATGATTTTTAGTAAGTTTACAGAGTTAAACTGTCACCACAATATAATTTTGGAACATTTCCGTTACCCAAAATGATTCCTGTGCCTATTTATAGTCATTCCTTGTTCCTACCTTCAGCCCTAGGCAAGCCTTAATCTACTCTCTACCTCTGTGGAATTGCCTTTTGTGGCTGTTTCATGGGAGGGGAACCATGCAACATGTGATCTTTTGTGGCTAGTTTCTCTCTCTTAGCCTAGTGGTGTTCGTTTGTTTATTTGTTCTTGTGTTTTAAATAATCTCTGTGCCCAAAATGGGGCTTGAACTCACAACCCTGGGATCAAGAGTCACATGCTCTACCAACTGAGCCAGCCAGGCGCCTGCCCCTCTCTTTGCATGATGTTTCTAAGGTTTATCCAGATTGTTTCATAGATCACTATTTTTGTCCCTTTTAATTGCTAAGTAATATTCCATTGTGTGAATATACCACATTTTGTTTATTTGTTCATTAGTTGATGGACCTTTGACTATAGAGTAAATCTTTCTTTTTTTTTAAAATAACTTTAGATGTCCATTGATTGATGAATGGACAAAGAAGATGTGGTATGTTTATATAATGAAATATTACTCAGCCATCAACAAGAATGAAATCTTGCCATTTACAGCCATGTGGATGGAGCTAGAGGGTATTATGCTAAGTGAAATAAGAGAAAGACAAATATCATATGATCTCATTCATATGTGTAATTTAAGAAAAAACAAATGAACATATGGGAGGGGAGAAAACAAAAAAGGAGAGAGAAAAAAACCATAAGAGACTCTTTTTTTTTGTACTTTTAAAAATTTTTAAATTTTTTCTTTTTTTTTTTTTTTTAGTTTAAATTCAGTTATTTAACATATAACGTATTATTGGTTTCAGAGGTAGAGGTCAGTGATTCATTAGGCTTACATAATATCCAGTGCTTGTTACATCATGTGCCTTCCTTAATGTCTCTCACCCAGTTACACCAACCTCCTATCCCCTCCTATCCAGCAACCCTGTTTGTTTCCTACAATTAAGAGTCTCTAACCATAAGAGACACTTTTTTTTTTTTAAAGATTTTATTTATTTATTTATTTGACAGATAGAGATCACAAGTAGGCAGAGAGGCAGGCAGGGGGCGGGGGAAGCAGGCTCTGTGCTGAGCAGAGAGCCAGATGTAGGGCTCGATCCCAGGACCCTGGGATCATGACCTTAGCCGAAGGCAGAGGCTTTAACCCACTGAGCCACCCAGGCACCCCACCATAAGAGACTCCTAAGGATAGAGAGCAAACTGAGGGTTGATGGAAGGAGACAGGTAGGAGATGGGCTAGGTGGGGGATGGATATTAAGGAGGGCACTTGTGATGAGCACTGTGTGTTGTATCTAAGTGATGAAGCACTGAATTCTACTCCAGAAACCAATATTGCATTGTACGTTAACCAACTAAAAGTTAAATAAAAAAATAAAAATGAAACAGCTTTGTAAGACATAATTCACATACTTTACAATTCACCCATTTGTGCAAATGGGGCACCTGGGTGGCTCAGTCGGTTAAGTGTCTGACTCTTGATTCTATCTCAGTCATGGTCTCAGGGTCATGAGACTGAGCCCTGCATCAGGCTCTGTGCTCAGTGGGGGAGCCTGCTTGAGATTCTCTCTCCCTCTCCCTCTGCTTCCTCCCCTCCACCTCACACTCTCTCTTTCAGTAAATAAATCTTTTAAAAAATGAAAAAAAAAAAGAAAAAGAAAGTATGCAAATCAGTGGAGTTTTATTATATTCACAGGTTTGTGCAGCCATCATCACAACGGATTTGAGGATGCTTCATCACACAAAAACAAACCTCACACTACTCCCAAAGCCCTCCACCACCCCTCCCTCCACTCTCCCGCCCTCTCACCCCTCAAGCCCCAGGCAGCCGTTAATCTACTTTCTCTTTCTCTGGATTTGCCTATTCTGGACATTGCATGTACATGGCATTGTACAATATGTAGTCTTTTGTGATTGTCCTCCTCTACTTAGCATGACTTTATTTAGCTTTGTAATATTGTAATATGAACCAGGACTTCATTTTTTATTTATTTTTTATTTTTAAGTAATCTCTACACTCAACAAGGGGTTTGGACTCACAACGCTTAGATCAAGAGTTGCATGCTCTACTGACAGAGCCGTCCAAGTGCCCCAAGACTTCATTCTTTTTTATTGCTGAATAGTATCCTGTTGTAGGTATAGACAGTATTTTGTAATTCACTCAGCCTCTCATGCATGTTTGGGTTGTTTCTACATTTTGGCTATTGTGATTAAAGCTGCCACAGACATTTGTGTAGGAGTCTTTGTGTAACATGTTTTTATTTCTCTTGGGTATGTTGCTAGATCTTACAGTAACTGTTTAAACCTGAGTAGAATTGCTAGATCTTATAGTCAGTCTGTATTTAACCATTTGAAGAACTACCAAAGTGGCTACACCATTTTACATTCTCTCTAGCAGCTTCTGAGGGTATAGAGTAAATCTTAAGTTATATTCTTTCAGGTAAGAAGGCCGATGCTTTTCTTTTGTTTTAAACTTTATGTAAGATAGTGATAATTTGGGTGCCTGGGTGGCTCAGTGGGTTAAGCCTCTGCCTTCGGCTCAGGTTGCGATCTCAGGGTCCTGGGATCAAGTCCCGCCTCAGGCTCTCTGCTCAGTGGGAAGCCTGCTTCTCCTTCCCTCTCTGCCTGCCTCTCTGCCTACTTGTGATCTCTCTCTATGTCAAATAAATAAATAAAATATTTTTTTTTAAAAAGTGATAATTTGTAGATATAAAATGCATGCTGAAAAAATTCAAAACTCAATCTCTTCAACACTCAGCTTTTTATTAAAGTAGGACGTTTGCTACCCTTTCATTTAATTTCACTGTTAAAAAAAAGGAGAATATCCTTAAGAGGGTTGACCTGGCATACAAATATAGAATTAAATAGTTTATAGATAAAACATGACACAGTGACTTACTGAATATAATGCTGGTTTTGTTTTTTTAAATGCCTTATTTAGAGACTTATGAAAAGGAAGTTTTTATATCCTATTCTACATATGCGTAGACAAGGACATTTATATTATAGAAAGAAGAAATTATATAGAACAGTCTGGAAGGCAAATGTTCTGAATCGGAGAACAAGGCCCAGCTAACTTTCAGAAAGGTTGTCTTCAGTCACATACCATCTAAGGAATATCAGGATGAAAAATCGTTAAATGGTTGGGTGTGGAATGTCAGAAAGACTTGAAAGTGGTATTGAGGGTAGAACTAATTTTGACTAAACTTTGGTAAAAAAAAAAAAACCTGCATAGTATTTCTGGGAAATTTAAAAAAAAAAAAAAGTTGCTTTTGCTTTTCAAGGAAAAAGAAAGCAAAACAACTTCTTTCTGGCAAGTGGATTAGCCTCTAAAAAATGGAGCTCCAGAAATAGTGAATCCTGCCATTGTTCCTATTCTTGCCCAAAACAGGGGGGGGGGGGGGGGGGGGAAAAAAACCCTCCTAATTTGGTGAACAGTTTGGTGAATCTAAAACCTCCTGGAGAGGCAAGCAGAACATTAGTTTGCTATAAACACTTGATTATGCACAAAAGATTGGGACTGTTAGGAAAGCAGGAAGGGGTGCAGAAGGGTAATCATTCTCCCTACAAGGTTTTGGCAGCTCAGCTGCAATGGGAAAACAGAGGAAATGTGTATGTTGGAAGAAAATGGTAAACACTGTGTAAAGTTTAGCAACAAAGGATGTGTTGTCTTTATTAACTTTCTGCTAATACTAAATTATAGAGCACAGCTCAAAGGCAGGAAATAAGGAAAACATCTGGGATCGCTGAATTGATCCAGCAACACACTGGGTAGCGGGAGGGTACAAGAGGGTGTTTAATTTTAGAGAAACATTTGGGAACATTTCCAGCTCTGCTTTTCTTTTTCTCTTCTTTTCTTCCTAACAGATTTATTGGGATATAATTCATATACCACACCACTCATGCATTTAAAGTGTCCAACTCAATGCTTTTCATATACTCACTGGGTTATGTAACCGTTATGGCAAATCTGATCTTAGAATATTATTGACCCCCTAAAAGGACCCCATACCTATTAGCTGTCACTCTCCATTTTCCCAACTTTGCCCCTAGCTATAGTCAACTACTAAAATCTACTTTCTGTCTCTATAGATTGGCCTATTCTCGATGTAAATGGACTCACACAACATGTGGTCTTTCGTAGTTGACTTTTTACCAGCAGGATTTTTTTTAAAGATTCATCCTGTCGTTACATGAAGCAGCAGCACTTCATTCCTTTTAATGCCAAGTAGGATTCTATTATATGGATACACCACATGTTGTTAGTTGATGGAGATTTGTGTTGTTTCCACATTTTGTCTCTTGTGAACAATGCTGCTGGAGACCTTCGTGTACAGGTTTTTGTGTGGACATATGTTTTTGTTTCTCTTGAGTGGGGAGAGTGAAGCTGGGAGTGAAATCGCTGGATCATATGGTAGGACTGTGCTCAACTTTTGGAGGTTCTGTCAGATTGTTTTCCAGAGCGGCAGCACAATTTTACATTCCTGCCAGCAGAGCATGAAAATTCCAGTTTATCCTCTCTGCCCACCATTCCCACTACCAGACCACTTGTCTCCTCCAACTCCCCTTCTCCATCTCTCCCCCACTCTTCTCCATTATGATGGCCTTGCTGGTGGGCGCGGAGCAGTATCTTATTGTGGTTTTGACTCGCATTTCCCCAATGACTAATGATGTTAAAAAGCCTGTTTTGTGCTTCAGTTTATTTTGTCTCAGAACCTCATTTGACATTTCCAGTCGGATGTTCTGTGTTACCTGTATCGTGTTAGCGCCTATCTGGCTGCCATCTCAGCACCTAACTGCAGAGCGCCTTAGCTCCTCAGAGCCAGTTTCTTCTTTACTTTATACACAATCCAGATCAGATTGGTTTTCTGTTTAAGACTGTAGTGGAATTAGAAGTAGTAGATTAGGAAGTTAGTTCGGAGTGCCCTGCTGGCTCAGGTGGAAGAGCATGAAACCCTTGATCTCAGAGTTGTGAATTTGAGCCCCATGTTGGGTTGTAAAGATTACTTAAAATCTTGGGGCACCTGGGTGGCTTAGTTGGTTAACCATCTCTCCCTAGTTTAGCTCCCTGCTCAATGGGGAGTCTGCTTCTCCCTTTTCTTCTGCTCCTCCCCGCACTCAAATAAATAAAAAATCTTTTAAAAAAAAGTTTAGTAAGTAAATGAATAATAAAATATATATATATATTTAAAAGGAAGCAAGTTAAACTACCTAAGTCTTACTGACAGGAGTTTTGTGCTTACTGGCCATTTGCATGTCTTCCTTAGAGAAATTTCTATTAAGATCCTTTGCCCATTTTTAAATTGGATTGTCTTTCTTCTCATTGATGGGTTGGGGGATGGGAGAGAGAGGAGGAAGCAGGCTCCCCACTGAGCAGAGAGCCCGATGTGAGGCTTGATCCCAGGACCCTGGGATCATGGGATCATGACCTGAGCCGAAGGCAGAGGCTTTAACCCACTGAGCCACCCAGGCGCCCAAAAGAAGGTCTTTTTATGCTTGCATCCTTTACATACAGCACAGAATGGAGCAGTGTGGTTCTGGGTGGCCAGGTGGAAAGTTCTCAACAATATAGGTGTATATGTAGATGCTCACTGAATTGAACTGAAAATTTGGCATAGCCACTTGTACTTGTGCATAAATAATTCTCATGATTTCTATGTGTGTACCTTACATCTGGTAAAATTACTTAAGCTGAGAAGGGGATTTGTAGCTCAAATAACTTTTAGTCCAATGGCTTCCTATTCTTTTTCCTTTTGACTCTGAATGTCTGGGGTCCTATCCCTAGAATACTTAACCTTTTTTTTTTTTTTTTTTTTTTTTGTCCTCTCTGGTACAAGAGGGATAAATGGTTTTTCTGTGCTTGCAGAGGTAAAGAGAGATCTAGGCTTCATAGAAATTGGTTCTGGGTAGGGCAGGATAAGAGAATTGTAAAAATTCTTTACAATTTGGACATTTTCTTGCTCTTAAGAGAACCTGCCAGAATCTGATACCAGGTGGGACTGGGAGGGTGTAGGCGATGTTTCCTTTTAGTATTCCTCACAGTACTTGCCGAGACTCCCTAAAGGCAGAAGAAATTTGAGGGTAGGAAAGGCTAGAAGGTACCTAATTAGTTTATATACTTTATTCTCATTTCCATTTTATCTCTCTGTTTCCAGATTCAGGGAATCCTGACTTTAATTATACAAGTCTTTTTTTTTTTTTTTTCTCCATTTAATCTTAACAAATTTCTAATTAAAGTTACTTTCTCAGACTGGCCAATTGACTCCTCTTTCTAAATTTTTAATTGTTTTTAATAGAGTAAAATGAAATAAAAGACTCTTGGAGCTGGAAGGAAATATAGAAATTATTTATTTATTTATTTATTTATTTAAAGATTTTATTTATTTATTTGATAGACAGAGATCACAAGTAGGCAGAGAGGCAGGCGGAGAATGAGAGAGAGAGAGAGAGGAGGAGGAAGCAGGCTCCCTGCTAAGCAGAGAGCACGATGCGGGGCTCGATTCCAGGACCCTGGGATCATGACCTGAGCTGAAGGCAGAGGCTTTAACCCACTGAGCCACCCAGGCGCCCCTATTTTTTTGGTTTTTGAATAGATGGTTTTTTAGAGCAGTTTTATGTGCACAGAAAAGTTGAACAGAGCGCCATGTATCTCCCGCCCCCCACATGTGCACAGCCTCTCCCACAGGTAACCTTTCCTATCAGAGTGGGTTTTGTGTTACAGTTGAGGACCCTTAACACTGACACACCAGTATCGTCCAAAGTTCATAGTTTACATTAGGTTTCACTCTTGGTGTGGTATATTCTTTGGGTTTGACAAATTAATCCCTCATTTTACAGTAAAAGGAAGCAAAATCCAGAAGAGTGTGAAGTGACTTGTCCTAAGTCATACTCGTGAGTGCCAGATCTGGTCCAGGAACCAATTCTTTTGTCCCTTCCCTTTCACTGTGTTGAGAAAAGATAGTATTTGTACATGGTACACCTTTAAGAAGTACTACAAAAGGCTTTGCAGTAAAAAGTTAGTTACTTCTCCCAGTAAAAAGTTAGTTTGTTCCCTAAATGCAGTCATTCTTTCTGGATGTTCCCAACTCTAATTGAACTGTAACCTTGAATAACATGCAGAGGACCACAAGAAGTATCCTTGGTGCATGGATGGCTCAGTCGCAAGCATTCATCTCTTGATTTTGGCTCAGGTCTGGATGTTTCCAACTCTAATTGAACTGTAACCTTGAATAACATGCAGAGGACCACAAGAAGTATCCTTGGTGCCTGGATGGCTCAGTCGCAAGCATTCAACTCTTGATTTTGGCTCAGGTCATGATGTCAAGGTTGTGAGGTTGTGTCCCATATCAGGCTCCACACTCAGCAAAGTGTTGGCTTGAGATTTTCTCTCTCTCCCACTGCCTTCCCTGACTAAAATAAATAAATAAATAAATAAATAAATATTTTTAAGTATCCTTCAAAGCTGTGGAAGAGTCAAGTGTTAGATGGTACATTCAGATTCTGTGGTATAGTGTAGTGAAAAGCACCTGGGCTTTTGAGTCCAATAGACCTGGGTTGGAATCTGGCTCAAGGGTGATGATCCATGTGACTTCAGGTGACTTATTTAACGCTTGAGTTGTAGGGATGAGACAAGGTAACTTGTGGAAGGTTCATTGTATACTTTAGCAAATAATTTGGCTCAGAAAACTGTCAGTTCTCTTTTGGTTCAAGGAAACACTTTTTTAAAAAGATTATTTTATGTAATACACCCTGAAAGCATGCACGGCGCAAAATACTATATTAGGTAACTTGCCTTGTCCTTTTCCTTCTCACAAGTCTTAATTAAACTCAGTAAGTGCATTAGAAATTCTGGAACATGACTATCAAAAGGATCACTGTGATATTTTAGAAGGCAGCATTTGACTAGTTTAATCTTTAACAGGGGTACAATCAAGTTCCAGCCTGTACTGAATTTCAGTGTTAGGATTCAGTCAGCTTGATTCATGTTTGTATTTCCACACGTCTACATCCCCATAAAAGATAAGGCCATGAATTAAGGAGACAGTCCCATTTATAGCTGTATCAGCAGGTATTTAGGGATCAATGTAACATTTGCACAGGGCTGTATGTTTTACAAAATATTTTAACATGAATTATCTTAGCTGGTCTTTAAGCCAAAAGCTTAGCACTTGCCTTATAAATGAGGACACTGAATCCTAGAGGGGTTTAAATGTCTTACCCATGTTCACTCACTTAATACGTGATTTTGGGCAATCATGTAGGTGTCAGAAACAAAATTCATACCTGTTTCCTGTTTCCTGCCTTCCTGGTTCTCTTTCAACCCTACAGTGGTCCCAGAGGGATGTACTTAACCATGTAATGGAAGTCTAGTAAATGAGAAAGGGGGGATGTGAGGGCTGCTTTCCGTTTGGTTTTGCTTTGAATCAAAAACACATGTTTATTCTTAATACTTCTGACCATTTGGACTCTGGGTTTTTCCTTTCCTTTTTAATTTAAATTTCTAGTTAGTCCTTCCAGAGAAATTCAGTCTTTCAGATATTGAACATAGGTGTTGGGTAAGCCAGTACAATAAAAGCAAACCTCCTTTTGTTCAATCTACTCCCCCTTCCATGGCTGAAGTTCTGTGATGCTTCAGTTAATTAACATTGATTGAATAGCTTCTAGCTACATCTTAAAAAAGAAAGAAAAAAGAAGAAGAAGAGAAAGTACAGAGGGCTTTCTAATTTCCCCACAAAAACGGAACTTTTGAGAAAATAAAAAGCATTCAGTGTACTTTATTCATTCGTTCTTTGATTCAGTTAATCAGTCACCAAAAACATTTTTGTGAGGTACATACAGAATGGCAGATACTCTTCTAGGTTTACAAACACAGAAATCATTAAAAGCCAGTTACTGCTTTCAGGGAGCTCCCAGTCAAGCAGTTACAGGTAGTGTGTGATCTCTTGTTAAGAATATTTAGAAACGTGTCTCTATTATTTGTTAAGAGTAGTCTCTAAGCTCCAATGGAAGGTTGTAAGGCCTAACCGCAGACACCTCTTCTCGTGGCTGGATCTGTGATAGAAAGTCAAGATGCGTTGGGAAAGGACTGTGGAAATCCCCAAGCTGCCAGTAGGGTCATTGGTACCCATTTGTTTTCTCATGTGATCTATTCTGAGCCATTATGATTTTTATAGACCCATACTCTCCTCTTATTTTGTCCATCAACCATGTCCTCCATATTTATACCGGTAAAGTCACGGGTAGACTTGAAACTTCATCTTTTCTTCAAAGCGCCATTTCACTTACTCTCAGAGAGGCTTTCTCACACCAAAGAATTGAAAACATACCTTGAGAGCCTGTCTCTACCTTCCCTGCTTCAGCTTTCCCACCTCTTGGTATTTTGTTTGGTGGTCCCTAGACCCTACAGATACCTCAAGTAACAAGAAAACCTTTCAACTAAACAGGATTTCATCTTTAAAGTACTAACTTCAGAACTGATAGGAGGGAAAGCATGTGGGGAGGGTTAGAAATTTGTACAACTTGGTCAAATTTCAGTGCTTAAAAACTTTGGGGATGGTGGAGGTTCATGTTTTGCAACTAGTTTTACCTCTTAATTGCTGAGGTACCAGAAGGATACAGAAGAAGAGAGCAAATTTGCACTCAGATCAGGGGATGGTGGATTAGATACCAAAGCTCAATTAATCTAACCTCCTTGTTTTCTAGGTAAGGAAACTGAGACTCAGAGAAGTCAGTTGATTTGTGTTAATTCTTGTAAATGGTCAGTAGGAGTATTACAAGCAACCCTACTTGAAACATACCCAGTTGTTATACTGCTGAGAAGAGGGAATTTCCATCAGTCAAAATAATACATAAAGCAGGGATTGTGTTTCAAATCTTGAACTCCAATCCCACTTTGCCTCTCGGTGAGCAGGAAAGAACTGCAACTAGGTGGAGACTACAATAAGCACAGTCCAAGGAAATTCCACAACACCCCACTGTTAGGGTGTCGATTCGGGGTTGTAGGACCCTCTCCACTGTGGGGCAGGAACAGCTTACTGTTGGGCCTTCACTGTTTCCTCAGTGGGTACTGTCACCAGCTTAAGTGTGGAGGAAACTGGGAGGAACTGGTCCCAACAGTTTCTTCCATATGTAGTAGGACTTTATTGGAAGGACTATTTTTTTGTTTTGTTTTGTTTTGTTTTCCAAGAGCATTTGGTCATTGTCAGTGCAGTCAGCAAGAGATGACAGTGTAACATTGGATGAATCAGTGCGGCCTCCTGTGTCCCTTTATAGGTCACTAAACACCAGGTATAAGTCGGTGATCTGCGGAGTCCACAGGAAGTGGGAAGTGACCAGATTCCATTTTGGGTGTGTATATAGAGGCTAATGTTGGATGTGAGGTGTACACCAAATTGTTAACCCATATATGAGTTGAGTGCCAGGCAAGAGATTGGCAGGAGGGCACTGTCCTTGGAAAGGCCTGGCCACAGTGTGTCCCTGGAGATCTACTGGAAGGCTTGGTACAAGGGGGCTGTATGATTCCTAAGAGTCTCAGTAGGAGGAAGGGGAGGTGGTGCAGAAGCCGCTGTCCATGGTGCCACTCAGGAACTCTCGCCCGACTTTGCAGAAGTACCAGGACTAGAGTCATCAACAGCCCAACAAGCTGGGGCCCACTGATTCTGCGGGAAGGTGGCTGGGATGAAGTTGGTGTGGGTTAGGGACTGAAGCAACGAAAACAGGCACATGGGGAAGTGAGTAGTGGGAGGCCATGGAGTACTTGCTTTATTCTTTTTAAAACTGTGAAATACACATGACATAAAATTTACCATTTTAACCACTTTCAAGTATACAGTTCTCTGGCATTTAGTCCATTCTTACTCACACAGTTATCATCAGTGTCTAGTTCCAGGACTTGCTCATCACCCCAAATGGAAACACCATCTACCCATTAAGTGATCCGTCCCCATTTTCCCGTCCTCCTCATCTGCTCTCCGTCTTGTCCCTATGGACTGTGCGTGGATTTTATGTCAGGCCGATCTGGGTTCACCCTGGCTCTGCTACTTACTAAGAGTACCTTGGCTCAACTAACTTCGCTTCTCTCAGCCTGTTTTCCACATTTTTAGAATGGGCATAAAAATGCTTAACCCTCAGGACTTGTGAGAATTGATTGTATATTAAATGTTTGGCTGAATAACCCAGTTTATTCTTGAGTAGACATTGCAGTAAATGGTAGTTACTGTTGGCTTTGTGAAAACGGTTAGCAGTGGGGTTCCTTTAAGTTGTATACTTCTGTAACAACTGCTTAGTCACCAGGCATTCAGGTAACACAGTTTAATCATCCATCCTGATAGGTGCTGAAATAGAGAAAGAGAGGGGCTAGTTGAAGAGGGGAGTGAGAACTATGTACTTATGGGCTGACTTTATGTTATAAGCCTTAAAGTACTATTAGAATTTAGAGGAGACAAGTCATTAGTGGTGGCCAGATGCTTCCTAAATACTTGAATCAGTGAATGAGTGGGTGAACCTTTGGAACAGTCAAATAAATTGTAGGCCTGTGGAAAAGGTAGAACTTTCAGATGGCCCATCCAAAGCTTTTGAAAAATAAATGTCCTCCCATCGAGGAAGTTTATTTATTCATTTTTAAAAGATTTTATTTAGGGGCGCCTGGGTGGCTCAGAGGGTTAAAGCCTCTGCCTTCGGCTCGGGTCATGATCCCGGGGTCCTGGGATCGAGCCCCGCATCGGGCTCTCTGCTCAGCGGGGAGCCTGCTTCCTCCTCTCTCTCTCTCTGCCTGCCTCTCTGCCTGCTTGTGATCTCTGTCTGTCAAATAAATAAATAAAATCTTAAAAAAAAAAAAGATTTTATTTATCTAGTTGACAGGGAAAGAGCACAAGCAGGTGGAGTAGCAGGCAGAAGAAGATGGAGAAGCAGGCTCCCTGCTGGTCTCTCTAGCGAATAAATAAATAAAATCTTAAAAAAAAAAAAATTGAGGTGCTTTGACCGAGTCAAGCCAGTAAATAATGGAGATTTAACTCCATTTGGTTTTTGTTTTTTGTACAAAAGATGCTGGTAAGGAAGGATGGCTCCACAGGGATTACTTCTGGGAACACAGGCTACAACACCAAACAATAGGCCCTTACGTTATCTGGGTGAATCTCTTTTTTTACCACTTGTAATTGGTAATATCATAATTAGGCCTGCATATTACTTGTGAACACTGCCATACAATGCACCTCATTTAGCTGGGCTTATGGAGATTAGATCATGCACAGGAAACTGGCTCCTCGGTTATCAGGCTCCACAGAAGAGCTGGGAGGCTTAAGGAGTATGAGAAATTAGGGTTGATTTAAAGGGCCAGGGTTCCCTGGAAAAGCACAGAGAGTTTTCCAGCTTGTGCCTCCATGACCTTTAGTATTCCATAAACAGCTTTGATTAAAAAAAATAAACGGCATTGATTTCTACTTCAATTAAGCACAATTTAATTAATAACTAAAATCTGATAGTGTAGACACAGATAATGATGATGAAAGGAAAAAGATGAGGAACTGAAAGAGATTAATTCTTGTTTTAAAAGATTTTATTTTTATTTATGTGTTTGAGGGAGGGGCCGAGAGAGAGAGATCACAAACAGGAGAAGTGGTGGCAGAGGGAGAAGCAGGCTTCCTGCTGAGCAAGGAGCCTGATGTGGGACTGGGTCCCAGGATTCTAGGATCATGACCTGAGCCCAAGGCAGATGCTTAATTGACTGAGCCACCCAGGCATCCCAATCTTAGCCCTATTTTAGAGGATGAGGAAAGGGAAACTTAAAGAAGCCCTTATTTACAGAAAGAATACTGGAAAAAATAGCATTTTGCTCTTCTTAACTCTTTAAATTGCCTGCTTTCAAGCATTATTATTATAATTGGTTTACTTGTTTTATTCTTCTTGGTAGACCACAAGCAATTTAGAGAGAACAACTCTTAAAACTCATTTTTCTATTCACTGCAATGCCTAGGACAATGCTTGGATTCCAGTGGGTAGTCACATAAATGTTGTTGAAGGCATTTGTGCTGTCCTTTTTGAAAGGACAATTACCGTTAACAAAAATCAGCATCCTTATGCGCTTAACCCTATAAAGTCAGTGCAGAGCTAGGTGTACATCTTTAACATTTATAGGACATGCCCATATGGCAGTTAGATCTGAAGAGTGACAAACCCAGAGGAAGCTTTGTTTTTATTTTTCAAATCTAGTTTTAAGTTTTTCTATTTGGCATTATTTGCTTGTTAATTCCTAAGAGCGGGGCCTTCAGTAATTAGAGAATTAGTGTATAGATGAGTAATAGGCAGATTAGTAAGAGATAAAAAGGTAATCAAAAGCAGGAAAGGAAGGGGTCAAAAGATGGGTTAATTTACACGTTTTCCCCTGTAGTTCTTCAGGCTGCACACACGGAAGGGCGCTGCTCCAGCGCAGGCTCCCTGTGTCTCAGCCTGTCTGCCAATCTCAAATGGTTTTCATAGCCTCAGAGCTAAAATTGTTCGATTTAGGGCTAAAGTGTTGCTTAAGATAAGACTCTCCTCGCTGCTAGGATGTGTATGGTATTTGATTCCCATTGCTCTGGCCTTGCACTCATGGTACCCCTCACCATTTTCTCTTCCCTAGGTATATGTGGTCGGGAATGAACCTGTGACAGTTTTAATGGAGTCCCTGTTTCCCGTCCTGGGAGTGCTCTTTTCTCTCTACTGTTTTACCAAACAAAGTGTGTCTCACATAAGGTAAAAACAAAACAAAACAAAACAAAACCCAAAAGCAAAAAACCCCCAGAGAACCTTATAGTGAAATCTTTATTGTATGTTCTTATTCTTATTTTGAAAATAAAACTTAAGCCGCTTTGTAATTTTGTTTCTTCCAAAATCAATAAAACGTTTAGGGATCCTCTTACTTGGCTCATCTGTAAAAGAAGGAGAGCTTTTCAGACTTCAAGGGACTGGATGTAATTTTTAGAATGGCTTTCCTCAGCCTCTGTCCTAGACTTCAGAGACAAAATCCCTGTTTACATGTGTAAACATGTCCTTGTTTGATCCGTGAGAAATACTGGAATTACATGTCTAGGAAGGAGGAAATGGAGAATGGATTATAAGAACTTTGTGGGGAGTGAGAAATCAAGCGGGGGAAATCTGGATCTGAATGTGGCACTCTGTAATGTAGACTTGGATCTGGTGTGAGTGCTGCTCAGTGTTGTTTGGAATGAAGGGATTTATTTCTTAATCATCCAGAAAATAATCTTTTGTATTGGAATTTAAGTAGGCTTCATTTTTGTGTCAGCCTCTGTTTTCACAGATACTTACGTTGTTTCTTCTTCCTTGTAAGGGTTTATATCCTTTTTTACGTCCTAGAGAGTTCTGATTTTTAGGGTTTGGAAATCCCCCACTTGTGACCAGATATACAATAATAGTACCTTCTTCATAGGGTTATTATGAAGACAGATGATAGAGTTCAGTTTAGCACTGTCCCTGGAAAATCATAAACTCAGTAGACAGCTACCATCATTGGTGAAGGGAAGCTCCCATCTACCTTGGACTCTAACTTTTGGTCAGCACATCCTTGCAGCCCACAGCTGCAGGAGCAGTGACAAGAGAGAACACAGAAGAAGATAGAGACTAGAAATATGTGAATTTGGCTTCAAAGAACTGTCCATCTAATAACTTACAGTTCCAAAACCCAACTCCTCACAGCACTTTCATGTCCTCCTTAGAGACTGAGAAGGAAGAAGCGAACCTTTATTCCATCCCGATCGATCCTAGTTGACTGGCACAGATAAAAGGGGGTGAGGAATCAACCAGAATTTGTTGGTGTGGTGTTTCTTGGTCACCAACTCTTGGTCCCATTGGTAGATGGTTTTATCGGTATAAACTTTCTTTCACAGTGCCTGATCAAAGGCAATGATACACTTGAAATGATTATTTTTTAAAACCGTGTGAGGCTTCTGTGTCTTATCAGGGTTACTTCTAGAGCCAAAGATTAGCCAGTCACTCACTGAACTTCAGGATATTAGATATGTTCTGAAATTCACAGGAAGCAGAGTTTCCAGTCCTACACTTCAGTAGTACTAGGTGGTTGTGCCAGCACTTAGAATGCCGTGGAACCTGACAGTCTTCCTTTCTTTTTTTATGTTAGCTTGTTAGATGTGTAGAGTAAGATGACAAGCTCATTTATAACTGCTTTTTCTGCCAGGTCACTTTGCCAAGAGATCTTATTATGGATTCTGGGGAAGCTAGAGAGGAAGAAGGCAATCGCCAGCCTGAAAGGATTTGCAGGATTGGACAAAACTGCGTCCTCTCTTCATTCTCTGTGTCAGTTTAGAGCCGCCACTCAAGGCGGCATCATGGTTACCATCCAAGAGGCCAATTGGTGAGTCCACACAGCCTTCGCCCTCTGTCTTCTGACACAATTGCACCCCAGAGGCCCTTCCCGGACTTGTCCGCTAAGGGGCGCTGATAGAACGGGACCTAGAACTTTAAGCCGCTGAGGTGCTGCTATTTATAATCTCTAGATGAAATGTGGGCACCTTAAATAATCCTGCAGTTTTTCCCCAGATGCCAGCTAATAGTAGGTGCAATTTGCTGGAGCCTCACAGCTCTGCATCACAAGCCCACTTCTCAAAGTCTTTGCCAGAGAATCAGAGTAAAGGGCAGTCACATGTTTACCGTCAGCACCATAACGATCTGTTTCTCTTTCTGACTCTCTAAATGCTCCGTGTGTGTTCACAGTCAGACTTACTCCTTAGGGAAATTGTCTGATAGCTATCTTTTATGTTAATTTTATGGTGGGGGTTTCTTTCTCCTGGAGAGCAATTAGAAGGTGCTTACTAAATATTAGTGGAATGGATCACTTATTTCTCTAGCGCCTCACAAATCTATTTTAAATTATTTTCTTTTTTGGGTGATACGTGTAAATATTATTGCCTCAGAGTGTAAGTTCCTGTTGACCAGAGTCCCATAGAGTTCTTAGCTGATGGTTCAGATTTTTACATCACATTCAAAGGGTGGCTCTTTGTTAAGGTGTAAATACTTTTTCTTATTCATAGTTAACTTAGTAAAGTTATAAGACACCCTTTCAATATGCTGGAAAACACACATTGACTGCAAGCAGAATTTATCAGTACAAATGCAAGCTACCCAATTTCTTGAGAGTTGTTGAGCACTAGTGGGCTTTGTGACCATAACTATGCCCCTGTACTGAAAGAGTTTAAAGTGTCTTCACATGTTTATTTTTAAAACACTTTGGAACAGTTTAATCAGGGACCACTTCAGTGACCACATAGAGAATTCGTAGTATTTAACTTATCAGTAGTTAAAACTAATTGCTATCGTGACACGCCTCTAGTGTACATCGTAAGTGCACATATGCCAGAATTGACAGGTTTTTTAAAGATTTTATTTACTTATTTGAAAAGAGAGACACAATGAGAGAGGGAACACAAGCAGGGGTAGCGGCTGAGGAAGAAACGAACTTCCCACTGAGCAGGGAGCCCGATGTGGGTCTTGATCCCAGGACCCCAGGATCATGACCAGATCCAAAAGGCAGACACTTAACAACTGAGCCACCCAGGTGCCCCCAGAATTGACGGTTCTTGCTGAAACTATAGTTTATCTTCATGGAGGAGAAAACTGAGTAGACAGTTGTTGACTGAATCTCCATCTACTGCCTGAAGCAATGGACCCTTAACTCAGGGTTTCTACATGGACTTCTAGGTGTCCACGGTCCCTTTGAAATTATATACAAGAAATGTTTTGTGTGCAAACCTGAATTTTTTTTTCCCCTGAAAATAGGGTCCATAGTTTTCATTTGATACTCTGTATCTCCAGAAAGTTGACTTTCACTATATTAAAGAAGTGTGTGTGTGTGTGTGTGTGTGTGTGTGTGTGTGTGTGATTTATCTTTTGTTCTAAAGATCTTGCTCCTGGTGGCAGTCCCCTAAGGGCAAGTCAGTCTCACCACTTACCTTTTGTACCCTATCATTCTGCCCAGGAGCCCCAGTTATCAATACAAAGTTTGTTTAACTTTAGACACTAAAAAGTAGCTTAGCTTTCATGATCTTTGGATCTAGAATTTTAATTTTTCTGGAACTAAGTATAGCTACAGTATTTGGAACTGACTTTCATTGAAATTTTAAGAATGAAATACAACTACATAAGATAATTATTGTCATGTCTTTTTTAAAAAGTATTTAAATATAGTACTTCATTTTGACAGGGTGGTTACAGAGGCTTAGGTGTGACTCTTAGCCATTTCAGTTTTTTTCTGATATAAAATGCAGTGTAGATACATGGCTGATGTGAAGGATGCTGGGAGATTCTGGGAATATAAGAAAGGACCTTAAGTTTAGTTTATACGTTATTTTTTTCTACTAGAGGAGTATACAGGCCATGTTATTACTGAACTGGCAAATTGGAACTTACTTCCCAATGGGATGGCCAAATCAACGTTACTTCATAATTATACTTTTCAATGATATGAAGCAACATCTGTCATTTTTTTCTCAGTTTAGTTTGAAAATATTTTATTCCTTCTTTAATCACAAGAGTACATTCCTTCTTTGTATAGCACAAAAAAAGCATAAAGAGGAAAACAAAAAGTAGCTATAATCCTAGTCACTATTCGTGTTTTTTTAGTGTTTTTATCTTCTAGTACATCTTTGTGCCACTGTGTTTGTTTACATGATATAAAATAATAATGTTGTATCTTTGCTTTTTCACTTGATCTGCAATAAAACTGAGACTCTTAGTACCTCATGAGAAGTTTCTTAAAGTTTTTTGCAGAAATAGTAGCATTGTTTTTACTTGGAGATTTGCCCGAGTCTTTATGCATTTTCATATTTCATCTAGTTAGTTATTAGTTGAGATGGCCTGCATGTTCTCCTGTAAGGATAGTCTCTTTTCCTGCTGCCCAGAACTCTTCAGTGGCTCATTGAAAAAAAGTCCAGCTTTCTTTGAGTGCTCATGATGGCCCTCTATGATCTGACCTTCCTTTGTACACTTCTTTTCCTCTCTTCTTCCTTGGGAACCAGAATATCTGCCTACAACCTGTACTTTAATTTCTCCTTGCTTTTTCAGTTTATTGAAATAATAGTCATTCTTCAGCATCCATCTGAAAAGCCACTTCCCTTCGTGAGACTTTTCCCCACTGAGCAAATGAGTGCACAGGACATGGTACCCTGCCTTCTGAGAATAAACACTTTTCCAGCATGGAGGGACAGGAGAGTAATATAAACACATTTTTGAGATCTTTCTAATGATTTACTGTATGAAAGTACCATGTTACTTGAGGAGATTATTTTGGTGTTTCAAGAAAAAAAAATCTCTGAGCGACACTGCCAAGGTAAATCTTACCCCGTGTTGCAGTGGTGAAGATGAGGATGAAGCCCTGTACCAGAAGGTGTCCTCAGAGCAGAGCCGGGTAGAGCATCTCGGGGACTTGTTGTCCCACTGCCAAGAGTGCGGTTTGGCAGGTGACTTCTTCATCTTCTGCTTGAAGGTAAGAACTACATGTAGTAAGGACATGGTCAGCTTTATTCTGGGGTAGTACAGGGATCCCCTTTGAATTTTCAGGGCAGTCATAAATTTAGCTCCTAAAATTAAGGTCTTAATCTATGAAATAATCAGAGGATCCAAGAGTAACTTCTATTTTTAGAAGCCTTTGGGTTGGTAAAAAGAAAAAAAAAAACTTACCTTTAGCAGTACACATGTGATCGAACTATTTCCTGAGATGATCTGCCCTGAACTTTAAGAGATGACCAAAGCAGAACTATTGATCTATGAAAGGGTTAATCTTTGCTCTGTGTTGACTGGCAAGTACTCTTTTGAAGTTAATAGCAGGTTTTGCAGTTATGGAGTAATCCTTTATCCTTTCTGACTGTTGTTTTGTCAGGTATTTGGAAAGGAGATTTAGCAGTTCTGCCTTTCTCATTTCATTTTGTAACCACCTGAAACCTTTTCCGGGTCTGTTTCTTAGTGCTGGTGATTGTGTTTCCTCTTGCTCTAATCTCTGACAGCAACTTCTGCCCCATACTGTACTCCTTATTTGCACCATTTGAGAATGGCAAACAGGGGGGATCTCTGGTTTCTGTCTTCCAGCTCTGCCTTCTCCATTATTTTCCCTAAATTAAGTGTCTGTGGAGTTTGAGGTCGGTGTGGTTATGGGGCAATGCAAGGAGGGAATCAGGGCTAACGCTTCTAGAACTTGAAGTCAGGGCCACTTTTTTGATGCTTTTCTCACCTCTTATGTTCATCTTTTTTTTAAAAAGATTTATTTATTTTAGAGAGAGAGAAAGGGAGAAAGAGAGCACAAGTGGAAGGGGCAAAGGGAGAGAAAATCTCTAGTGACTCTGCACTGAGCACAGAGCCCGAAGTGTGGCCCGATCTCACAATCCCGAGATCATGACCCTGAGACCACGACCTGAGCTGAAACCAAGAGTCGGCCGCTCAGCTGACTGTGCCACCTGGGCGTCCCTTCCTCTGTTCACGTTCTGTCCCCTTACATAGCCACTCATTATAAATAATATTCCTAGGAGGGTGCTCTTAATGTGAGAATTTTAAGATTTTTTTTTTTTTTAATTTATTTGACAGACAGAGATCACAGAGAGAGAGGAGGAAGCAGGCTCCCTGATGAGCAGGGAGCCCGATGTGGGGCTTGATCCCAGGACCCTGGGATCATAACCTGAGCCAAGGCAGAGGTTTAACCCACTGAGCCACCCAGGCACCCCAATGTGAGAATTTTTAAAAAATTGTTTAAAAAACAAAAAAAAAATCAGGGTCTCCTGGATGATTTACTTGGTTAAGTGACTGACTCTTGATTTTGGCTCAGGTTGTGATTTCAGGGTCTTGGAATTGACCCCTGTGTGAGGCTCTACCCTGGGCATGCAGCCTGCTTGACATTCTCTATCTTCTTCTCCTTCTGTCCTCTCCACCCCATGCTTGTTCTCTAAGATAAATAATAAATAAAACCCTTAAAAAAACAAAATAAAAACAAAAAAACACAGAGGCCTTTGCTCTAAATCAAGGTTTCTGCACCTTAGTACTGTTGGCGTTTTGGAATGGGTAATTTTGGCCGGGAGGCCTGGGGTTTCCTATGCTGCCTTGTAGGATGTTTAGTAGCATCTCTGACCTCTATCACTTCCCAGTTATGACAACCAAAAATGTCCTCGGACATTGCAAACTGTCCCCGGGGAGCAGAAATTCCAAGGCACAGTTGGGAACCATTGCTCTAAACTGTGACTTACTTTGGTAAAGCATTAATTATTAAGGAACTTAAGGTTTTCCCTTCCCAAGGAAATTTACATTGTGAAGTATAGCGGAAAAACCTACAAAACCTACAGTAATGAATTATCTATTAGTAGAGATTTAGTTTTAAATATCTTAGGGGAAAAGTTGCTGAAAGCATTTAATAGTCTCTGAAAAGGCTTTGGAAATGTTACATGGCCTGAGGTCTCAGTTAAGCAGGGCTAGTGGTAGACTAGATCCTGAAAAATACTGAGAAAGTAAGTAGTCTATCAAACTAGTTCTCTTTGTGTATGTTGCTTTTTATTGTGAAGTTTTAAGTCTTCATATATGTGATATCATAATATACATATCATTCTGCAATTTCCATTTTTCACTCAATGCTGTTTTTGAGGTCTTTCTTTTCTTTTCTTTTTTATTTATTTGACAGAGAGAGAGATCACAAGCAGGCAGAGAGGCAGGCAGAGAGAGAGGAGGAAGCAGGCTCCCCGCTGAGCAGAGAGCCCGATGCGGGGGCTCAATCCCAAGACCCTGAGATCATGACCTGAGCCGAAGGCAGCGGTTAACCCACTGAGCCACCCAGGCGCCCCTTTTGAGGTCTTTCTTGAGGTTGATGTCCATATCTAGTTTATTTATTTCAACCACTCAGATATAAAAAATACAGTTTATTTATTTATTTATTCATTCTCTTATTCTGGCTATTATAAATATTGCTGCAGTGAATGCTTTGACTAGTTCTGTATACGTTTCTTTCTTTCTTTCTTTCTTTCTTTCTTTTTTTTTTTTTTTTAAAGATTTTTACTTATTTATTTGACAGAGAGAGATCACAAGTGGGCAGAGAGGCAGGCAGAGAGAGAGAGAGAGAGAGGAGGAAGCAGGCTCCCTGCTGAGCAGAGAGCCCGATGTGGAGCTCCCTCCCAGGACCCTGGGATCATGACCTGAGCTAAAGGCAGAGGCTTAACCCACGAGCCACCCAGGCACCCTCTGTATGCATTTCAAACAGAGTTTTCTCACTGTTGTTGAAGCCCTTAGTTCTACAGTCTTTCTTTCACTTTTTCTTTCCTTCATGCTAATAGGAGTTGACTCATTTGGCTGTGGAAGATGAAGCAGAGTTAAAAACAAAGCCCTTCTCCAGCAAAAGCCTCTTGGAATCAGAGGAGCACCAAGCTCTTGTGGAAGGCCAGCAGCAGAAGCTGCTGGTTCTACAGCTGTTGGCTGTTCTGTGCGAGAGGATGTCCGAGCAGATATTCACAAACATCGCTCAGGTCAGTGGCTGCCATATTCTAGATCCCAGGCTGGTAGTATTTGTCTATTTTAGTTTTTTTACATGTTTTCCAAAAAATGTTACTAAAAAAAAAAGTTCTTCAGAGATTGGCTTGAGCCAACACCTACTGGGGCAAATAGAATTGTCTGAGCCTTTTTTAAAATACGGATGCTCGGCCCACGACTTACAGAGATTCTGATTCAGCGTGTCTGCATTAGCACCTGGACATGTGTATTTTTTTATGCCCCATGAATGATTCTAATGTATATCAAAAGTTGAACATGATTAGAATACTTAAATTTGAAAAAAAAATCACTAATGATAATACCGCTTTGAATTTTATAGATCAACCTGACCGCCTGCCTCCATAGCAGTCTGTGAACTTTGAAGATGTTTGTAAAAATCTTTGCAGGGTAGTATAACGATGTGAATCAGTGCCTGAATGTTGTTGGCTCAGGCATTATATTTACCAGCTTTTTGAAAAATAGGAAATTAAAGGGGCGCCTGGCTGGCTCAGTCGGTAGAGCATGTGACTCTTGATCTCAGGGTCGTGAGTTTGGGCCCCCCATTGGGTGTGGGGCCTACTTAAAAAGAAAAAAAAATAAAAATAAAAAAAACCCAGGAAATAGAAGTAATAAAATGTAGGCAATGTAGTCACCATATTTTTACTGTTCTTACTGGAATTAGTTGTTGCTTGGCTGGTAAAGAGTCCGTTGTAAGATGGTATGATTGTCACGCGTACATGTGATCCTCCCGCTCTTTGTATCGCCCTCATTGTCATCTGCCTTTGGGTGTTGCTAAGCAGCATTTCACTATAGCTCCTGCTGAGAAAATTTGCAGCTGTCTGTCAGCTCCCACTTACCGTGCCTGTTTAATGAGAATTATGTTCATGATTTCTTTCCTGGCTTCTTATTCCTTCAGTTCACTGACCCTGTGTTACCCAGTAGGGTGTTGTTTCTCCTGTGTTTATATCCATTCCCTAAAGACTTTTTCATCCAGACCTTAGGTTTTGTCCCAACATGCTAGGTGAAGGGAAAAGGGCCTAAAAACTGTATGGCTTGAGCTTTTACACTTAGCTCCCTTTGCTCCTCATTAAAGAATAATGGTTTTAGGCTGATACAAAAGTGACTTGTCCTTTTAAATCATCCTCCAGCTAAGGTTAAGATCTATCGAGATGAAAAGAACCACAAAAAAATATTAAATTGCATTTAGGAGTTTTACTGCTAGTGATAATTTTAGTATTTATTTTGAAATATACACACATATGGATAAGTTATAAATAATACATGTTATAAGTAATTTTGTTAATATCATTAGGAACCAAGATTTTCAGTATAAAAAAAAAGTTATGAATATAAAATCAAAGAACTTGACTAAAATTCCTATAATACTGAATTTCAATGAGAAGTATTCATACAAACTCACAATATTTTTTTCTTTTTAAAAAATAGATATTCCCTTGCTCCTTCCACAGTCCATGCCAGGCAGCAGTGACAGTCCAGCTGCCCTGAGCATCCTTCGTGCTGGACAGTAGTTTCTAAATATCATGTCCTGCTGGAAGAACACAGAACTCATTGGAGGAAAAGTTCATTCAAGGTCTAGGGCAGGTATTATACACTGTAAGCCTCAGGACATCTTGTTATGCCTAAATAAAAGGAATGTGTCCGGGACTAATGAAGTCATGTCAGTAGTACCCAGGAAATAACTTGAAAGATCTCCTCTTGGCCACAGATAGGGCATTTTGTGCATTAAAAAGAATAATACCTGCAATGCACTGAAACACATCCAAGTTATAAAAACCTAAGCCACTGTTCCCCTTCCCCCATCCCCCAAAATCCCTTTTGGACGTCACTGAAAGTTGCTAAGGCATCAACTCATTATTTTGTAAATTGATAAATGAAAGAGTAAAACATCTATCTTACTTTTTCTGTCAGCACTGTATTTCAACGTAAACAAATAGCTGGTGGAAAATTTTTCTTCATATAAGAATCATGGCTAAAACATTAAAAAAAGAGACCTACGAATTTATATTTTGCAATCCCCTAATGAAATAATGAATCTAGGTGACAATCAATGTTTGCTAAAACTGTTAGGGGTACTGTATAATGAATATAACTAGGCCAAATACATCCAAATCAACTGATCCTTCTTCCCCCCAGCATTTTATTATAAATTCTCACAAATTTGAAAGAATTTTATAGTGAATACCTATATACCTACAACCTAGATTCTATTATTAGGCTTTTATTATCTTCGCTTTATTACATATTTGTCTATGTTTCCATCTGTCTTTCCATATTTTCCCATCTGTCTATCCATTTAATTTTTGGTGGATTTCAGGGTCAGTGTAGATAACAGTGTATGTTCCCCTACATATTTTCAGCCTGGAATGATCGATCTCAACATCACCAGAACTAGACAAGCAGACGTTATGTGTCTCCTAATGTAGTGTAGTAGGAGGTACATAGCACCATTAGGGAATGTTCCTTCACCCAAAAAACAAAGAAAACCCCACAAACAAGCAAATGAAAGACAAAAAAGTCCATAAAATGTGAATCTGAATCTCAAAAAGGAAGCTCAGGGTACAGCAATGTTATGCCATGAAGAAGCAAAATCAGCCAATTTCAGAATGTGAGACATTCTACAGTGCAAATGACCCAGTTTCTTCATCAAGTAAATGGCATGAAAAAGGGGCAGGGCTTCTGTAGCTTAAAAGAGACTTAAGAGACGTATCAACCAAATGCCATGGTGAGAATTCTCATTCAAACATATCAATTGTATGAGAGGACATTTTTGCAACAGTTATGGGCCAAGTATTAGAAGGTATAAGGAATTTTTATTGAGTGTAATGATGGTATGGTAGTTATGTGGGTTTTTTTTTTTTAAAGATTTTTATTTTTAAGTAATTTCTGCACCCAATTTTGGTCTTGAACTTAGAATCAAAAGATCAATAGTTGCATGCGCCACTGACTGAGCCAGCCAGGTGCCCCTGGTATTCCAGTACTTCTGTTAAAAAAAGAAAAAAATCTCCTTGTTCGAAATGTATATTGAAGTATTTATGGATAAAAGATAAAAAATTCAATAAAATGTATTGGCAGATGACGTACAAGAAGAGGTAGAGAGGAGTGAGCCCCTCAGTGGTCCTTTTTTTTTTTTTTTTTAAAGATTTTATTTATTTGACAGAGATCACAAGTAGGCAGAGAGGCGGGTAGAGAGAGAGGAAAGGAAGCAGGCTCCCTGCGGAGCAGAGAGCCTGATGCGGGCTCCATCCCAGGACCCTGAGATCATGACCTGAGCCGAAGGCAGAGGCTTTAACCCACTCAGCCACCCAGGCGCCCCCCCTCAGTGGTCTTGTATGGATACAGAACCCTGTACCAACAGCCTAGTTCTGTCATTCCTTTTTTTTTTAGAAATTTAATTTTATTTAGTTAGTTTTTTTTTTTTTTTTAAGATTTTATTTATTAGAGAGTGAGTGAGAGCATAAGCAGCGGGGAGGAACAGAAGGAGAGGGAGAAGCAGACTCCCCACTGAGCAGGAGTCTGATACAGGGCTTGATTCTGGGACTCCCGGATCATGACCTGAACAGGAGGCAAACACTTAACCAGCTGAGCCACCCAGGCATACTGCCCCCGCCAACCCGATTTCTTCATTCTACAAATACGTAGTCAAGATCCACAGAGTGTGTGCCATATACTCTTCTGGGTACCAGGGACACAGCAGTGAACAGCACACGTATCTATCCTCAGGGGATTACATTCACATGGGAGAGAGAGAGACAGTAAACAAGTAAGCAGCAGCCCACAGTGTGTTAGGTGGTATTAAGTACTGGAGAGAAAAATCAAAGGGGACATCAAGACAGTGTGGAAGATGGAGTGGTTATGGAGAACCTCACTGAGAAAATGGCTTTTTTTTTTTTGTAAAGAGTGAGCCGTGTGTGTGTCTGTGTGTGAGCGGTGGGGTGGGATAGGGGCAGAGGGAGAGGAGGAGAGGGGATCTTAAGCAGGCTCCACACCCAGCGTGCAGCTCAACCCGGGGCTTGCTCTCACAACCCTGACATGGAACCTGAGCTGAGATCAAGAGTCAGAAGCTTCATCTACTGAGCCACCCAGGTGCCCCAACAGAATGGCTTATGAGCGAAGATCTGGAAGCAGGCAAGGAGGGAGCCATGGAGATACCTCAGGGAAGAGCGTTCCAGCCAAGAGGGAGCATGTCTCCAGTGTGGAGCGCTCAGCCAGGAGGCCAGTGTAAATGGAGTGGAGTGAGCAGCGTTTCCTTTTTTTGTCCTTTCAGAAAATTGCTACCTTTTGCACCTTTCGTTATTTGGATCTCTGCACTTGGCAGAGTAGAAGGGCTTTATGTGATTTTTTTTCCTCATATATTAAAAGCACTTTAACATAAGTGACACATGCTTACTGTAGAAACATTAAACAACAAAGAGCATAACTTAAGTATGGACTCCTGATTGAAGATAGTATATTGAACACATGTGTTTATTTGCGCCTTCTGGAAGCCACAGGGGCCAACAGAGCAGGAGGGGAGAGACAGCAGATAAAAGAGAATAACAACATTTGGAAACTGGAAAATAATAGCTGACCTAGCACCTCCGAAAATGGGGAGCTATGTGCCTGCGTCGGGGAGAGTCAAGCAGCAGAGCGTTATATATCAATGGAGCTGTTCACATTTTATTTTGAAAAGGAAAAACAACAACAAGCTACTTCTCATTGCAGAATACTGGAAGGACTGGATCAGCTAGATCAACTGAATTTAGAGCTTAAAACAGGTTGAAAGGCTCTGCAAGGTTCAGTAGACCCCTTGATTCCATCCTCAAATTTGTACAAACACCTGCCCTTCCCAGCGAAAGCCTGGGAAGAGAGAGGCTGAACTTGGGTGGCAACAGCAGGCTGAAGAGCTAGAGGGTTAGGTTCCTATCTACAGACTCGACAGTGAGGCCTCAGCCCGCGCCCACTCGACTGCCAGGATGTTGGCATCATGGTTAAACATCCCATAGGGAGAGGGTGATGATTTAGGGAATTACTGTCTGCAATGTGTTCAGAATGGTACCTGGTAAATAGTAAATGTCTAATGTTATAATTAAGCACCTAAACCATTGGAAGTGGTTACCTCCATAGAGCCACAAGTGGGATAGGGCACTGCTGGTTTTCTTTATAAACTTTCAGGAATATGTGGCTTTTTAGACTATGTAACATTACAAAAATGGTTAAGTAAAAAGTAAAAGTCCCAGGGCACCTGGGTGGCTCAGTGGGTTAAGCTGCTGCCTTCGGCTCAGGTCATGATCTCCGGGTCCTGGGATAGTGTCCCCATCAGGCTCTGCTCGGCAGGGAGCCTGCTTCCCCCTCTCTCTCTCTGCCTACCTCGCTGCCTACTTGTGATCCCTCTCTGTCAAATAAATAAATAAAATCTTAAAAAAAAAAAAAGTGAAAGTCCCTCTCTCCTCTCTATAACGTATGTAAATTCTAGAACACGCTTCAGTAACATACCTATCCTTGTGGCTAGCAGCCGCACCAGTCACAGGAAATGAGTAGTAGCCAGGAGGAGCTGTTGTCCAGATGGGTACGGTGGTTTTGCTGCTACAAGAAAAAAGCTTGGAGGAAAGGGCACATTATGGATGACAGTAACAGCTGGCTATCATACACAGTTTACAGCTCCTTGGGTGTTTGCTTTTATGTTTGTTTGTTTGTTTGTTTGTTTGTTTTTTAAATATACATACATACAGTTTCTTTCTTTCTTTTCTTTTCTTTTTTTTTTTTTTAGAGATTTCATTTATTTATTTGACAGAGAGATCACAAGTAGACAGAGAGGCTGGCAGAGAGAGAGGAAGGGAAGCAGGCTCCCCAGCGAGCAGAGAGCCTGATGCAGGGCTCGATCCCAGGACCCTGAGATCATGACCTGAGCTGAAGGCAGAGGCTTAACCTGCTGAGCCACCCAGGTGCCCCAAAACAGTTTCTTTCTTTTTTTTTTTTTTAAAGATTTTATTTATTTTATTTGACAGACAGAGATCACAAGTAGGCAGAGAGGCAGGCAGAGAGAGAGAGAGGAGGAAGCAGGCTCCCCGCTAAGCAGAGAGCCCGATGCGGGACTTGATCCCAGGACCCTGAGATCATGACCTGAGCCGAAGGCAGCGGCTTAACCCACTGAGCCACCCAGACGCCCCAAAACAGTTTCTTTCTTAACAAAAATAGGATCATACTGCTAGTTTTGCAGCATCTTATTTATTTATTTATTTTAGGAAGGCCTCAGAAAAAGTGGAAAGGCTAGATAGTTCTTTTCTAGCAATTTAACAATACATTTGTGCTGAAGTAGAAGATTCCTGTAATCAAGGGTGCTTTAGAAAACTCTTTGGAGGCAAAATAGGTGGCCCAAGATGATAAATGTAGCATTTTCTCTAGAAAGTCCAGTGTCCTTAACTTCAAATATCAGTAAAGTCTTAGGCTTGAGAGGGTGGTGAAAATTGCCATAACCAGCATTGTTCATTTCAGTAAGTGGAACTTTTAATAACCTTTCTAGTTTCCTGCCTTGCTCCAAAGACAAGTGGTAACAAGCCATCCTCCTGACTTTAAGCTTGCAATAAAGACTCTAGCATAGCTTGTGATTTGCCCAGAGAATTAAACATGCAAGCTTGCATGGTATTTAGAGGCTTATTATGACCTATCTCAGCTGTACCGCTTTCAAAATGATTTTTCCCTTTTGAGCCATTAATCCTGAATATGTGTGCGTGTGTGCATGCTTGCACGTGTGTGTGCGTGTACGCCCGGATGTGTGTGTGTTTGCTTTTATTTAGAGGTATTTCTACTTAAGGTGGTTAACACAAGTGCCGTTAAAATGATGCTGACCAAATTAATTCCATTTAAAGCTTAGTTGTTAGCCAAATGCTATATAAAATCTTAAATAATAATCTTAATCCTTTAAAAAAATATCTGAAACTTCCAAAAAAAATGACTCTGGATCACTTGTACAGATTGTTTGGGGACTCAGTTCTGGATAAAATTGAGCGCCTCTTCTCCCGTTCTTTGCTTACTAGAATCAGACTGTCATAACCAGGTTGGGTCAGGCGGGTCCCTGAGAAGGAAGCCTCAGTATGAGAAGCAGATCTGAGGACCCTCTAAGATGGTCAGAAAGTATCAAGTCATTTTTCATTTTAATTTCCTGGCAAAATTCAATAAAAGTCAAGGATGTTAGATTAGTATATTAAAACATTTGGGAAAATATCAGTGAGGTTTCTCCTTTATTGACTGCATGGCCTTAATGAGCTCACAGATTCTCCAAAAATGAGGATGCGGGTGCCTGGCTGGTGTAGTTGGTCGAGCATGCAACTCTTGATCATGGGGTCCTGAGTTTGAGCCCCACATTGGGAGTAGAGTTTACTTAAAAAAAAAAAAAAAGAGGGGGCACTTTTGTGGCTTAGTCTGTTCAGCATGTGCCTTCGGCTTAGGTCAGGATCCCAGGGTCCTGGGATCGAGTCCTGCGTCAGGCTCCCTGTCCACTGGGGATTTTGCTTCTCTCTGCCCCTCTCCTTCCACAGTTTCCCCACTTGTGCTCTCTCTCAAATAAATAAACTCTTAAAAAAAAAAAAAAGTGAAGGGCGCCTGGGTGGCTCAGTGGGTTAAGCCTCTGCCTTCAGCTCAGGTCATGATCCCAGGGTCCTGGGATCAAGCCCCGCATCGGGCTCTCTGCTCAGTGGGGAGCCTGCTTCCCCCACCCTCTGCCTGCCTCTCTGCCTACTTGTGATCTCTGTCCATCAAATAAATAAATAAAATATTTTTGGGGCACCTGGGTGGCTCAGTGGGTTAAATCTCAGTGGGGAGCCTGCTTCCTCCTCCCTCTCTCTCTGCCTGCCTCTCTGCCTACTTGTGATCTCTGTCTGTCAAATAAAATAAATAAAATCTCTAAAAATAAATAAATAAATAAATAAATAAAATATTTTTTAAAAAATGTGAGGACAGGAACATTGACCTCCTAGAGTTGACACGATACGTAGGTGATACTGGGCACTTAGAACACTGAGCACAGGACACTGAGCACCGTGCCTGTTCTTGCAGGGTCTTGCCTTCATGATGTTGATGAGGAAGACGGTGAGGATGTAGACCTGACATGTGAAGAGAACTTCGACATTCTTTTTCTTAGTCCTCACCAATTCTAAATTCCGTTTCTGTCTCAGGTTGTGGACTTCGTAGCAGCCACGCTGCAGCGAGCGTGTGCAAGCCTGGCCCACCAGACACAGAGCACCGTGGAGTCGCAGACACTGAGCATGTCCATGGGGCTGGTGGCCGTCATGCTGGGAGGAGCGGTTCAGGTGAGTGGCAGACAGGAGCCAACGTTGGATGGAGGGGGAAGAGAAGAGAGAAACGTGTTGCTTCCCTTCTCACCGTGTGAGAAATCAGAGTGGGCGTTGCACTTAGGAGAACGAGGATAAACAAGTCAGGTTGTTAATGAGAATTCTCGCCAAAGTAGAGGACAAGAAAATTGTACCATTTCCACCTTATCACCTGCCTAGACTATCAGAAGGGCGGGAATCTCTGTGACCTGGCACAAGCCTCGTTTGAAAATATTCGGCACGGTGTTGTGCATCTCTGGAGAATACTAGCTTCTCTGTCCCTTAATAAAGGGGCTCTCCAGGGGCGCTGGGTGGCTCAGTGGGTTAAGTTGCTGCCTTCGGCTCAGGTCATGATCTCAGGGTCCTGGGATCGAGTCCCGCATCGGGCTCTCTGCTCAGCAGGGAGCCTGCTTCCCTCTCTCTCTCTGCCTGCCTCTCTGTCTACTGTGATCTCTCTCTGTCAAATTAATAAATAAAATCTTTAAAAAAAAATAAAAAAAATAAAATTAAAAAAAATAATAATCAAGAGGCTCTCCACAGCTCAGCCCCTCTCCCTCCTGCTGTACTTGGGGGGAAACTTGTGTAAACTGCTGATTGCGTGGGACTCCACATGCAGCATGTTAAAGCCTTGTGTCCAGTGCATCTATTTTTTTTTTTTTAAGATTTATTTATTTTAGAGAGAGTGAGAGAGAGACAGCACAAGTGAGGGGGCGGAGAGAGAGAGAGAGAGAATCTCAGGCAGATTCCACACTAAGCGCAGAACCTGACATAGGGCTCGATCCAAGGACCCTGAGACCATGACCTGAGCCAAAACCAAGAGGCAGGCACTGAACCAGCTGTGCCACCCAGGTGCCCCAAGTGCATGTACGTTTTACATACTTAATTTATAATATTTAAATTCATTCACTCAAAAAATATTTGTTGCTTATTGCTATGTGCCTGCTGAGGGCCTGGGAATCCTGCCGTGGATGATGCAAACATGTTCCCTACCCTGCAGTTTATAGGCAGTGAGGAGCCAGACACTAAATGACTATTCAAAAAATATACTTAGAATTGAATGCAGTGCCTGAAAAGAGAAGAGGAGGGTACCAGGAGAGCTTAACATCTAACGTAGGCTGGAAAGGTTTCACGGAGGGGGTACCAGTTTAAGCTGAGACTTGAACGGTGAGTAGGGGTTTGGGGCTGTATATGTGGTGCAAGTGGAGGCAACTCTTTCAGTCAGACAAAGGCTGGGAAGCAGGAAAGAGTTCAGTATCCTTAAATACTGGGATATAAGTGTAGCTGAACTGTAGAGACCAAGGGTCAGAGCAGTGCTGGACAAGAAGGGAGGGGGCTGTGCACGTGCACGTGTGTGCGTGTGTGTGTTAGGAAACTGAGAAAACAGAATAAGCTTAGTGCAAGTATAATAAAATCTGACCCCAAATCAGACTGGTCATAACTGTTAGCAATGAGAGGGGAGCCCTCTGGGAATGGATTTTTTAACTTGAAAATTCAAATCTGATACTGATTTGTGATATATTAGAATTTGCCTCCTTTTAGCCTGTCCTTAAGACAAAAAATAATTTTATTTGGGCCTATTGTAAGGTGAAGCCCATTTCTTGGTTGATTTACTCAGTACTTCAGATTTATATTTTCCAAGTAGTTTGAACAAATCATTTTTAGTTCTGTTTCTCAAGTCCTATTATATCCCTGCTGTTAGAATTACCAAGGAGGGATTCACCATCGGAATAGTTTTTCTTAGGTTGTGTTGTTATTGGATTTAGTTGGCCTGACTGGTTTTTGTTTTTCTGGTTGAGTGTTAAGAATAGTTTTGTTGGGGCGCCTGGGTGGCTCAGTGGGTTAAGCCGCTGCCTTCAGCTCAGGTCATGATCTCAAGGTCCTGGGATCGAGTCCCGCATCGGGCTCTCTGCTCAGCAGGGAGCCTGCTTCCTCCTCTCTCTCTCTGCCTGCCTCTCTGCCTACTTGTGATCTCTGTCTGTCAAATAAATAAATAAAATTTTTATAAAAAAAAAAAAAAAAAAAAAAAAAAAGAATAGTTTTGTTTCCATAAGTTGAGGGTTTTTGTGCTTTTCCCTTATTTAACACTTAGAATTTTATGTCACATCCGAAATGGAAAAGGGAACACAGATATTTCTATTTCCCTTTCTAGAGGCCCGTTGTTGGGGGACTGGCAATATAAATTAGTCATGTTTTGAGATAGATTCACCTGACTAATACAGTGTACATCCCTTACCTGGCCCTGCCCTTCCATGAGCCATCCTGACTCACTGATTACATCCTGCATTCTTCTGACTTTGCATTTAGTTAAGTGAACTTAAACACGTTACCCCTTTACTTTTGCCCTAGATCTGTTGGGTTTTTTTTTTTTTTTTTTCCTCTTTTATCCATGAATTCATAAGGGGCTTCTATAGTAATGCTGGGTTTTCTGGTTTTGTATTAGGGAAACAAGTCATGATTCTTAATTATGTTTTCTGACAGTCACTGTCAGGCAAAGGCTTTTGCTTCAGAGTCTAGATTTTATTATACCTACCTCCGATTAGAGTTCATCGTTTTAGCTAATGAAACAGAATCTAACAGCATTTAAACCTTTCTTTCCTTTCCAATTTGTGTAATTAAGTTGATTATTAGAACATAGTGTCTGGGAAGAGGAGTTAATTTGGAGAAAGCCTAGGTCTAGGATTGCTAACTAGACAAGTGTTATTCCAAACTCATTTTCTAAATTTCACACTTGGTCATCAGTAACTTTCCTGTCCCTTTAGGAAGCAGTTTCTTTTTTTTTTTTAAGATTTTATTTATTTATTTGACAGGCAGAGATTACAAGTAGACAAAGAGGCAGGCACGGGGGTTGGGGGGGGGGGAGGGTTGGGAGGGTTGGGGAAAGCAGGCTCCCTGCTGAGCAGAGAGCCCGATGTAGGGCTCTATCCCATGACCTGAGCCAAAGGCAGAGACTTTAACCCGCTGAGCCACCCAGGCGCCCCAGGAAACAGTTTCCTAATGTTGTTCCAGGGTCCATCAGGTCCCCTAAAGCACTGCTGCATGGAGCTGATCTGAGCTTGAGGCTTAGGGTGGTGGGACTGGGACTTGAACCCAAATCTTGAGATCTCATACTACGTTTTCTGAGAGTATCATAGAGTGAACTCATTCAAGAAATATTTATTATGTGCCTCTCTGTCCTCATGGAGTTTACCTTCTAGTGGCTATAATTAAGCCAGTGAATTCTTTTTTTTTTTTTAAAGATTATTTATTTATTTATTTGACAGAGAGATTACATGTAGGCAGAGAGGCAGGCAGAGAGAGAGAGAGGAGGAAGCAGGCTCCCTGCTGAACAGAGAACCCGATGTGGGACTCGATCCCAGGACTCTGGGATCATGACCCGAGCTGAAGGTAGCGGCTTAAACCACTGAGCCACCCAGGCGCCCAAGCCAGTGAATTCTTAATTAAAAAAAAAAAAAAGATTCACCTTTCCGTATCTCATGTGTTGCTCATTATAAAACAGGCTGTACTGCATGCTGACTTAGAACCAAAACAAAAATACCACTTGTAAATAAGTTCATGACATTATAAATAAGAACTGGACATGTAAACTACTCAGCTAAATATCTGAAGAAACATAGATGATACAAAGAAATGAGAACACAAAGAATAAACATAAGTAATTCTTGGAACTAGGAATTTTTAGGTCAGAATTTTATTCCTAGAAGAGATTCTTGGATTCTTCCAAAATCGTCATTCTCACTGGAGCAGGACAAAGCAGGATGAGAATTTGTATGCCCCATAGGTGAACTTTGCAAAGCCTCATGTAGGACTTTTTCAGTGGACACATGCCCTCCTCTGGCTGTCCGTTGGTTCTCGTATGTTTACCTCCGCTAGCAAGCTCCCTCCCACCACTCCCGACTCTCACTCCCATCCCTACCGGTCCAATCCCCAGTTCTTTAATTTGAAAACTTGCAGAATTTCAGAACTCCCCATCTAACTGGTTCATGCCTGACACCCTGAAGGAAATCATAGACGTAGGCTGACATAGCCCTGCTCATTCCACTCCTGAAGTATTCCAGAGACTCTGGAAGAAACACAGCCAGATAAAGGAAATCTGTCACTCGCTTGAGGGCTTCAGGCCTCAGGGCCTTCTATACAGAATTCTGAAGTCTGCATATGAGATCTGTGCTGAGAAGCAGTGACAAGACTAGAAATGAAGGCTATATGGTTAATTCTCAATTTTGATATGGTCCTCGGTGACTCTTGAAAAATAAGAATTACTCAGTGGTTCCATTTTCTCATCTATCAATTAAATGAATATTACTTTATACCTCAAAAATTTTTTGAACATTTATGAACAAAATAGTTGGCACCTGTAGTCTTGGGATCTCCCTGATTATTCTCATAGTGGGAAATCTGTAGAATTGTGAAGCTGAAAGAATGCACAACTTTAATCTTAAGCCTTTTAAACTACTGGATTGAGAATCCATCTACTTGCCTATGATGATTAGAGAAGTTACCCAATTGAATAAGAGGAATCCCACAATGACTAAGAAGTTTGAAAATTGGAAGAGAAGATGATTGGGTTTTTTATTATTAGACTATTTTTTAGAGCAGCTTTGGATGCACAGCAAAATTGAGCAGGAGGTACGACTTCCCACATACCTCCTGCCCCACAGAGCACAGCCTCCCCCGCTAGCAACATTCTGCACAGGAGTGGTACATTTATTACTATCAATGATTCTACTTTGACACATCATTATCACTCACAGTCTATAGTTTACATTATGGTTCACTCTTGGTATTGTGTACTCTGTGGGTTTTGACCAATGGATAATGACATGTGTTTATCATTATAATATCACTCATAACAGTTTCACTGCCCTTAAAATTCTTTGTGCTCTGCCGATTCATCTCTCCCATCAAACCCTTGGCAACCACTGATTTTATTGTTTCCATAGTTTTGTCTTTTCCAGAATGTAGCTCAGCTGAGATCACATACTATGTAGCCTTCCCATACTAGCTGCTTTCACTTAGTAATATGCATTTAAGGTTCGTCCATGTCTTTCAGGTTTGATAGCTCATTTGTTTTTAGTGCTGAATAATATTCCATGGTCTGGATGTACCACAATCTATTTATCCCTTCACCTACTAAAGGACATCTTGGTTGCCTCCAAGTTTTGGCAATTATGAATAAAGCTGCTATAAACATCTATGTGCAGGTTTTTGTATGGACATAAGTTTTCAAGTCATTTGGGTGAATACCAAGGAGCTCAGTTGCTGGAGCATATGGCGAGAGTATGTTTAGTTTTGTAAGAAACTGCCAAACTGTCTTGCAAAAGTGGCTGTACCATTTTGCGTTTCCACCAACAATGAATGAGAACTCCTCTTGCTTCACATCCTCACCAGCATGTGGTGTTGTCAGTGTTTTGGATTTTAGTCATTTTAAGAGGTGTGTAATCGGATCTTGGTTTAATTTGCGATTCTCTGATGACCTGCGATGTTGAGCCTCTCTTAGTGTCCTGTATATCTAATGTGTCTTCTTTGGTGAGGAGTCTCTTCGGGTCTTTTGCTCACTTGTAAATTGTTGAGTTTTAAGAGTTCTTTGTGTATTTTGGATAACCATCCTTTATCAGATACGTCTTTTGCAAATATTTCCTCTTAGTCCGTAAGTCTTTCTCTTGACATTGTCTTTTGCAGAGTAAAAGCTTAAAATTTTTAAAATTTTAATAAAATCTAGTTTATCAGTTATTTCTTTCATGGATTTTTTCTTTGATATTTTTTCTAAAAAAGTCAGTGCCATACTCGAAGTCATCTAGATTTTCTCTTACGTTATCTTGCAAGAATTTTATAGTTTTGCATTTTACATGTAAGTCTGTGATCCATTTTGAGCTAATTTTTGTGATAGTGTAAAGTCTGTGTCTAAATTCATTTCTTGGCAGCTCTTTCTGCCTACGGATCTTGTCCCTGTGCTATAATAAAAACACCTTCTTGCACTGAAAAAAAAATTCATTTTTTTGCACATGAATGTCTAGTTGTTCAAGCACCACTTATTGAAAAGTCTGCCTTTTCTCCCTTTTGTTAACTTTGTTCTTTTGTTAGTACTATGCTGGAATCACTGAATTGCACACATGAAACTAATGTAACATCGTGTGTCAATTGTACTTCAGTTAAAAAAACTTAAAAGATCAATTGACTATATATAGGTTTCTTTCTGAATTCTCTATTTTGTTCCATTGGTCTATTTGTCTTTTTTTTTTTTTAAAGAATAAATTACTGTATACAGTTGAGATAAAAAGAGGCTATGCATTATAGCTTTAAGTAGATACTCCCATTTCAGATGCTTAAAGAAAAAACAAATGTCTATGATTACTATCTATTACTAAAATATCTTTCCCAGTTCCACAGATTCCTGATGAAATTGGTCCTTTTCTTGGATAACATATATTTTTATTCTGGACATGCATATTCTCTTCTTCCTTTAAGATAGGGTAATATTGGAATGGTCAGTTGTCGTACACTTAAAAATAGGTTAACATATGTTGCAAAGCTAGAAATTTTACTGTCTGTCCATTTTGCATAGATCCTAATTATTTAAACAAAGAAATCTGAGGGACGCGTATGGTGAAATTCTCCAGGTACAAGCCTGACATGAACCTCAGGTTTTCATTTACTTGGAAGGGAGGTGGTGGGGGAAATAAACAGTTACAGTTCTGTGCATGTAGAGTTTAAATGAGAACATTATATAGGTCTCACAAAGATGGTTGGTTGGTTGGTTGGTTGGATAATGAAACAAGTGAGTGAGTAAGTAATGAATAATTTCACCTTGTTCTAAAAAGGATTTAAGATCTGCAGGGTTTTCAGATATCAGGGACTAATGAAGCCTCATATGATAATATTCCTAGTGTTTTCAAACAGAAAAGGATTATCATTGATTCTTGTTTCTCTACTGACTGCACATGTACTTTTCCTAGTAAGGCATGTGGCATTATAGCACAGAGCTTCTGGAGAGAATAAAACCTTACGTAATTTCACTCTCATTTCCTGGGAGAAATTCCCTCTTGCTAGTTACTGTCCCAATCCCTTCCAGACGTATGATGTCCTTGAGTGCTGACCAGCTACTTTAGAAAATATTGTTAAGAGCTGTTTTATTTATTCAATCGCGACTGTATAGGGGATTAGGTAAGGGTGCAGACTCTGGAGCCAGACTTAATGAATTCATATCTTACCATCTTCCAGTTGTGTGAGCTCAGACATGTTACTTAACTCTTCTGTGTCTCAGTTTCCACCATTTATATAATGTAGATAGTAATTATAGCTAGGTCATAGGGATATGAATATGTGTGGGTTTTTTTGTTTATCATATTTTGTCTTAAAACATTTACATAGCAGTATATGTTGGACACTAAGTAATAGTGCTAATATTAACTCGCCTTTTTATAGTAAAAGGTACATAAAAGTGGAAAAAAACAATAGAATGAGAAAAAAGATAATAAAAATCAAAATATAATAATCTAGAAAAGAATTTCACCATCTGACTGGGTATTACAATCTGATAAGGTAAGAATAGCTGTACTAGATAAGTGTGTACAAAGGATGTAAACAAGCTGTTCACAGAAAAAGAAATCCAAGCAGCTAATAAACATGAAAGGATGCTTAACAGCCCTGGTAGGTAGTCTGGCTAATGAAAATTAAAACCATAAGATAACCATGTTTTTCCCACCAGGTTGTAAAAATTAAGTGTAATCATATTCATCACTGGTGTATTTTTAACTCAGAAAAGTACCTGCTCAGGGTATGTATTTAGTAAGTATTAGCTGTGTTTATTTAGCCATAGTTGCCGAGAGCTAGACTATGCTGATCACACCACGAATAAGATATGCTCCCTGCCCCTCTAACTCAGACTATCTGTTTCCCTGTGCTCACGCATTGTTAACATCTGTTATATTAATTTCGGTTTGGCATTTTTTCATTTCATCTTGTAGTTGAAGTCAAGTGATTTTGCTGTCCTGAAGCAGTTGCTGCCTTTGTTGGAGAAGGTCTCCAAGGTATACCCAGACCCTGTCATCCAGGAGCTCGCCATTGATCTCCGTATCACCATCTCTACCCATGGGGCCTTTTCCACCGAGGCTGTCAGTGTGGCTGCCCAGAGTACCCTGAACAAAAAGGATCCAGAAGGGAAGATAGAAGAGCAGCAACAAACCAGTCATGAAAGTTACAACGATGAGTCTCACCGCAAACAACAGCAAGGCCATGAGAAATCCAAACAAACGGGCCTGAAATCTAGTGCTCCACTCATTCCTCAGGAGGTCAGTGAGCCCAGAGCCACTACAAACCAGAAATCTGGAAGTGTAACCACAGACCAGCTCCAGGAGGTTCTTTTATCAGCTTATGATCCTCAGATTCCAACCCGGGCTGCTGCTCTGCGAACTCTTTCCTGCTGGATAGAGCAGAGAGAAGCAAAAGCCCTTGAGATGCAAGAGAAGCTTCTCAAGGTGAGTAGAACACAGGGGCAAAACACACGCACACAGAGTGGGGCAGCTTTCCAGGAGCCTTGACTGTGTATCGAACACTGCCCTGGACTACCCTGAGGGAAGTTATAATTGTTCTGATGAGTTAAGACTTAGACACAAGGAAGACTTAGATAACCACCTGAGACCACTCAGTTGAGCATGAACAGGGAAGAAAAGGGGATGGAACATCATGACCATATTTCCAAGAAGCCACCTGTTTGTTTGTTTTTTTATATATAAGATTTTTGTTTATTTATTTGATGGGGAATGAGAGAGAGAGAACACACAGAGGGGGAGTGAGAGGGAGAAGCAACTCTCTGCTGAACAGGGAGCTCGACGCTGGGCTCCATCCCAGGACCCTGAGATCATGACCTGAGCCAAAGGCAGATGCTTAACTGACTGAGCCACCCAGGTGCCCCTGTTTTTTCTGGGCCCCTTTTAAGAGGAGACTCATACAGAACTGGGCCTTCCCTTTCCCCCAAGCCTCCCTGCCTTCTCCCTCCATCACGGGGAAGAAGCTAATCTTTACATGGAAGATGTATGTGGGAGAAAATGTGTGTTGAGCTGAGGATCTTTTCCCTTTTGAGGGAGTTTGCCTGACCTTAATATGGGTTAGAGATCAAGAGCAAAGTGGCTGGGGGCACCTGAGTGGTTCAATCATGAAGCGTCTGCCTTCTGCTCAGGTCATGATCCCAGGGTCTTGACATGGAGCCCTGCATCAGGCTTCCTGCTCAGCAGGGAGTCTGCTTCTCCCTCTCCCACTCCCTCTGCTTGTGTTCCCTCTTGCTATCTCTCTCTCTATCAAATAAATAAATAAAATCTTAGGGGGGAAAAAAAAAGAGCAAGGTCTAGAGACTACTGATCAAATCCCAGATGAATTTCTTGGACAAGTCATTTAAATTTTCCGAGCCTCAATTTCTACATCTGTAAAGTGAGGGTAATAACAATAGAGCAATAGGACCCACGTTATGGCTCCGTCGGTACAGTATACAACTTTTGATCATGGGGTTGTGAGTTTGAACCCCGTATTAGGTGTAAAGATAACTTAAAAACAAAATCTTAAAAAAAAGAAGGATTTAAAATAAAATAGTCCATGTGCGGGCCGCTGGCTGGCTCAGTTGGTAGAGCAGGCAACTCTTGATCTCAGGGTTTTAAGGTTGAGCCCCACGTTAGGCATAGAACTTACTTAAAATAAATTAAAAAATAAAAATAAAAATAAAGTAAGAGACTTTAGAGGGAATGAATGCAGCCCTGCTGACACCATGGAGAAGAAAAAACAGTTTGTGTAAAGCACTAGTTCTAGTGATCAGCATATAATGAGGATCCGGTAATGGTTCAGTCATTATCATTATTATTATCATCTCTTTCGTACACTTTAGCTATTAGATGAAGAGTTATAATTCTGATTGAAAACATTTATCTTTACTCACTAAAGTATTAGAACCAATAGTATAATAATAATAACTGCTGTTGGGGGCACTGGGTGGCACACAGTTAAGTGTCTGACTCTTGGTTTCAGCTCAGGTCATGATCTCAGCGTCGTGGGATAGAGCCCCGCATCCAGCTCTGTGCTCAGTGCAGAGTCTGCTTGAGTTTCTCTGTCCCTTTCCCTTTTCCCTTCCCTGCCTCAAATAACTTAATAGTAATAATAATAACAACAGCTGCTGTTTATTATTAGATCGTGTATCTTTTAGATATTATCTCCAGTCCTCATAACAGCTGCAATATTAGTATTATCCCCATTTTATAGATGAGCAAACCAAGGCCCAGAAATGTGCCAAGGATCTGCTGCCTTTGAAATATTGCTGAAAACATCAAAGTATATATCTCCTTTGAGCAGTCATCAAAAATATCCTCTTTATTCCTGTGGTCACTACCCTGGATTAAACTTCCTTCACTTACCTGGTCCCACCCCTTCCAACCTGGCCCTCTTTCTAGTTTCACTAATGTAGGCTCTCCCTAACATGCTGCGTATGTGGAGACTAGCAGCATCAACTTGCTATCAAGAATCACTATGCCAGAAAAGGATGCCTCACTGTAAATGAAACAGATACCCCTTCCTCCCCCAGATACCAAGCAGGAGGCCCTTGAGTACATGGCCACCATCTTTCTCTGGCACTCATATTAGGGCCTAAACCTAACATGTCGCTATCATATTTTCTAGATAAACAGTACCTTCCGTAATTGACACACCCTGGTGTGTTCCTAAACTGTGAGATAATCTTTGGAAAATAATATGTACCTAAGGTCAATTGAAGTACCGAAATTTGCAAAGGTTTAAAAAAATAAATTAGAACACATTCTTATTCCAATAACATCTCTGTCTGTCACTTCTATTCCCATAAACTTTCTGAGTGCAAGATAAAAGGATCAAATTATAGCAAATATGCCATCGATTGGACCTAACTCCAAACATGGCATCTTGTGTGTCATGACTTGTAATGTATCTTAACACAGATGAGAATGTTGTCTACTATGGGCAGTAGTGGAGAAGATGTTGAGGATTTTTCTTCCAGATTTTGGTTTCCATGCCTACATCTGGTATATACTTAGCCACTTCAGGAAGTACCTCCCCTAAACGTGCCACCCTTCTTTAGCTATTATAAAAATGGGACTTCAACCATATATGCTGTTTTCCCTGTAAGATTGTGAAGTCAGACCAATGTCTAGCTAAGACAAACAAGAAGAAAAGCATTTATTCTTTTGAGGATGCTCTAAGGGGTCTCATATCTTGCTTGCTCTTTGTGAATCATATCACTATTCTCTTTTGTGGTTCCAGATATTCTTGGAGAACTTGGAGCATGAAGACACCTTTGTATATCTGTCTGCTATTCAGGGTAAGTTAGTCCTGGTTAAAGGACTTGGAGTCTGTGGACCAAATATTGTAGCATGTATGTTTGCACAAAATCTCTAAAGTCGTGGAACCACAAGGTCATTTTGCCATCTTCCTGCCCCCTAGCTATTTAAGTCATAATAATAATATTCCTGGATGGTTCCCTAAGGGTTCTCATAGAATTTCAGTGATAATGATGAGGAGGTCTTCATTATTCTTTTTTTTTTTTAAGATTTTATTTATTTATTTGACAGACAGAGATCACAAATAGGCAGTGAGGCAGGCAGAGAGAGAGAGGGAAACAGGCTCCATGTGGAGCAGAGAACCTGCTGCGGGGTTCGACCCCAGGACCCTGAGATCATGACCTGGGCCAAAGGCAGAGGCTCAACCCACTGAGCCACCCAGGCACCCCATTCATTATTCTTTAGATTAAAGTACATTTCTTCCCATTCAAGGAGGTAAAAAATGGCTCACACATGAATTCTCATTACCTTAACCATTTATGTACTTGACTACTGCTAGAATGCATCCTTGCTTTCTCTTTAAACTAAAAGAATCTCATAGTGGGGGCACCTGGTTGGCTCAGTTGGTCACGTGTCTGCCTTCGGCTCAGGTCATGATCCCTAAGTCCTAGGATAGAGCCCCACATTTGGCTCCCTGCTCAGCAGGAGCCTGCTTCTCCCTGTCCCACTGCCTGCTGCTCCCCTTGCTTTTGCTCTTTCTGTCAAATAAGTAAGTAAAATCTTAAAATAATAATAATAATAAAAAAAAAGCTCATAAAAGAATCTCATAGTATATAGAATTTTTTCATCAAAATGTTTTTTGCAATAATTGTATTTCTCTTTTGTGATTCTTTTTTCCCCATCTCCATTAATTTGTGGATTCCAAATATTTTTTTGAAGATTTTATTTATTTATTTTGAGAGAGAGAGAGAGAGAGCATGAATGAGCCAAAAGGTGGAAACAACACAGATACCCATCAGCTGATGAATGGGGAAACAAACTGTACTTTATCCATACAGTGGAATGTTATTCAGTCCTTACAAAAAGGAGATACTGAAACATGGTATGGAAGGGATGAACCTTGAAAAACATCGTAAGTGGAAGAAGCCAGTCACAGAAGACCACATATTAAACCATTCCTTTATAAGAAACATGCAAAATAGGGAAATTATAAGAAATTATAAAGAAATATGCACAATAGGGAAATCTTTTTTTCCAGAATAGGGAAAGTTATAGAGACAGAAACTAAATAAGTAGTTGCCTAGGGCTGGTGGGAAAGGGGAGAGCATTGGGAGGTAATAGCTGAAGGGTAAGGCTTGGTTTTTGGGGTGATGAAAACATTCTGAAATTGACAGTAAGGATTATTGCACAACTCTGTCAGTATTGTAGGAACCATTGAATTGTATACTTTAAATTGGCAAATATTATGATATGTGAGTTAAATCTCAATAAACTATTACCAGAAAAATTAAAATTTAATAAAGGTGAGGAGGGGTAAAACTGTCAGAGCTTAAGAAAATATGATGATTAAATGTAATGTGGTAGATAGGATCCTGGAACAGAAAAAGGGTATTCAGGAAAAACAGAGAGAATCTGAGTAAATTATGGGCTTTTGCTGATAATAATATATCACTCTTAGTTCATTAATTGTGACAAAGGGACCACGCTAATGCAAAAGTTAATAATAGGGACAAATGGGTGTGGAATTCATGAGAACTCTCTGTGCTGTCTTCTCAGTAATTCTGTAAATCTAAAACTGTTCTATCGTAAAAAGTCTATAAAGGGAGGTTAATATTAAGATTAAATGAGTTAGTCACTTGAAAGTACCTAGCACAGGGGCACCTAGGGGCTCAGTCGGTCAAGTGTCCGACTCTTGATGTCAGCTCAGGGTGTGATCTCAGGGTCATGAGATCAAGCATGGCATTGCTCCACGCTCAGCATGGAGTCTGCTTGAAGTTCTCTCTCCCCCTCTCTGCCCTTCTCCCTGCTCGCACACACACACTGTCTCTCTCTCTTTCCCATGCAGAAATAAAATCTGCATGGAGCACTGTTTGCAGAAATAAAATCTGCATGGAGCATTGTTTATGTGGTGCATAAACAATGAATTCTGGAACACTGAAAAGAAATTTTAAAAATAAATAAAAATTTAAAAAAAGAAAGAGCTTAGCACATAATAAGTGTTCAAATAAGGTCAGCCGTTGTGAATGTAGTGTTGGCATCATCATTGTATCACTACTGCTTCTGCTGTTAGACTGCTAGGTAATATGGTGATACAGTAACTTCTCAGATCTGAAGTTTAAGTAGGCAGACTCTGTCAGTTAGTTATTGCTGTGTAACAAACCGCTCCAACACTCCATAGTTTAAACACCATCCTGTGTTACCACTCAGGCATCTGTAGATGGGGGTTCAGGGAGTTCCCCTGATGTAGGCTGGGTTTGGGCAGATGGCCGTGCTCCTCCCTGTGGCTCTGTGGGCCCGCTGCCGCATCTGCCGCACCTCTGCCTGGTCATCCCCAGCCCAGCGGCCCAACCAGGGTGTCTTGTGGTGATGGCAGAAGTGGAAGAGGTAAAGAATAAACTCAGGAGGCTTCTTCAGGCCTAAGCTTGGAACGAGCATCCTCTCACTTCTGCCTCATTCTCTTGGCTAACCTAAGTCAATGTGACCTAGCAAAAGTCATAAGGCAGGGATGTTTCCCTTGATGGGACAAACTGCCAGGACATAGAGCAAAGGGCATGAACTCAGGGAGAGGTGAAGAAGCGAAGCCAGTCATGTAGTCCTTCGCACTGATGTGTTCTATTTGTCTGCAAAAGGCAAGGTCTTCTGTGAGCCCAAGGCATGCTTAGATCTTAATCGGCTACTTAGTTCTTGGCGTAATTTGGGTATGCTCTGTACATGTTTAGTAGTTAAAGCTTAAGAGAGAGTGCAGAAGGCATAGCATATGGGGATAAAGGCCAGAGCCTTGGAATTCATTCTTTATTCAGCAAATGTTTATTGTACACCTACTGTATACAAAACACTTAAACAGTGAGTTGTCCTGCCTATGTTAAGAAGCAAAAAGAAGATTCCTCAGAGGTGACAAAATGACCTCCCAGTAAAAGGACAAGTAGGTGAGAGCAGAAGCCAAAAGAGTAGAGGGTTTCAAGAGAGAAAGTAACTACCTGCGGGTGAATGGGCAAAGAGGCCTTGGATTGAGATAAATTAAACTTTTAGGGCTCAGGAAGTCACAGGACAATGAATGGTACTTATGGAAGCAAGATAAATCAATGAGGCAAGAACCTCAAATGTCTATAATTAAGAAGTCTTAGAAAATAACTTACCTGGTACTCTTCTCAAGAAACTGTCATACTGTTATAAGAAATTATTTCTTATTGATTAATTTTTTTTTAAGGACAGCGTTTTTGGAGAAGAGGAGGTATATGGTTCTCATGAGGCAACATTGTTGTCTGGAATAAGCTTCTTAGCTGATTAACTCATTGAGCTCATTAGCCTCTAGGGTCTGCTATAAAAATCACAACTGTTGGTTTTATGTTTGTTTTTAGTAATTTTAATAGGTGTGCTAATCAGTTAGTAGCTAATTTGGCGATGAAGAACATGGGAGGTAGAGGTGTAATTTCTGTTCTCAGCTCCCCACAATGGACAAGTTTGAATTAATTGATGTTTTGGTGTTTGTAACATGCACTTAAAGGCCAAGGCCTTAGGTGAATTTCCCATTAAGAAAGGAAAGAGCTGAATTTTCCCACCTGCATTGCCAATGTCATTTGCCCAGGCATAAAGCATGCCAGGAGCCAGGCCATTTGGACTTCCAGTCAGACAAGACCAGGCTACTTGGAAATGTTCTGCAGTACAAGGGGTATTGGGCTGTAGTTTGAGTAGCAATTAGTTGTGGGGGAGGGTGTGTGTGTGATGCGCATAATTGTGTTTAAAGTTTCTTTTTTTAGACTGTCTAAGTGTCTCCATGTGAAAATTACAACGTATCTTTTGCTTAATTTGTTGATAAGTTGGATTTCTTTTATCATTTCTCACCAACTTTGCAGTCTACCAGCAGAGCAGAGGGGAAGTAAATAAATTCGTTCACTCAACAGATACTTATCGATACCTGATGTAAGAATTTCTGGTGTGTGTATTATCTGTGCATCACAACAATCTGAGAACTAAATTCCCTAGGAGTTAAATTTTAGTTTTATGAAAGATGGTCTGCATCTACTTTTAGTCCTACTGAGAAAATGGTGGTTGATTTGGTTCTCACAGCAGCTGCTCCGAGGTGGGTACTCAGTAGCAAGTTCTTTTTTTTTTTTTTTTTTTTTTTAGATTTTATTTATTTATTTGACAGACAGAGATCACAAGTAGGCAGAGAGGCAGGCAGAGAGAGAGAGAGAGAGAGAGAGAGGGAAGCAGGCTCCCTGCGGAGCAGAGAGCCGGATGCGGGGCTCGATCCCAGGACCCTGGGATCACAACATGAGCTGAAGACAGAGGCTTTAACCCACTGAGCCACCCAGGCGCCCCATAGTAGCAAGTTCTTTAGGCAGAGAATTATGTACCAAATTTCGGAGTTTGAGTTTCAAGTCAGAGTTCATAAATAGCAGACCTAATCTTAGATTGTGGCCATTAAGTGTCTCTCCTTTTTAGGGTATTCTTTTTTTTTTTTTTTTTTCATTCTTTGTTAAGCCATTATTATTGTTGCACAAATTAATGCATTTTCATTGTTCTAAAAAATTTAATTGACAGGGAAGTACATAAGATAAAAAGTAGGAGTTCTCCTTTCCAAAATAGGAGTTAAGATATGTCCTTAAGGGTCCCATAGTGTATATTAGATAGTTGAGGTATTTTTCACATTTCAGTTTTGAAATAGATGTTCAATAATGAATATGACAAATAAGTGATATTCTTTTAGTAAGATACTGTAGTCAGGTTATTTATCATACTGTAGATCTGCTCATGTATCCTCTCAGTCGTTTTAAATTATTTCAAGGACATTTTGAAAGCAATACCAGAGACCGATGCATTTCAGGGATCCAAGTGATCCCTGTCAGTCAGAAGGATCTTTGGAAAAAACTACCAGAGTCATTGAAAAAGTTAAAAAAAAACACACACACACAAAAAAACAAAAAAAACAAAACCAAAACCCAAAACCCTAGGCTCTGAGCCAAGCATGGGAGGTGAAAGTATACCCGTGTGTGTAGTGAGGACAACCTAGACGTTTTGACATGCCCTAACACATCTCACTAACTCTTCTACCCTTTCTCGCCAGAGAAGAATTTTCATTTCTGGTGAAAGAGCCAAGGGGAGGGGAAGGCAAAAGGCCCAGTAAGGGGAGGAAGGTGGATACAAGGTGAAATTGTTTTTACAGAGTTTCAAACTGAGCAGGATTGCAAGTCTTAACTTGTCAGAAGCTGAACTCCCTATCTCATGCTCAGATTTCTACCTCAAATAAAGTAAGTTGGGAAACCATTAGCTGAAAATAATTCTATCCCTTGAAGGACCATTTAATTGGATCTGGCATTGAAATTTGGAATGCAGTCTTGTGAAGTTTATCATCTCCATTTATGTCCTTGAAATGGGAAGATTACTTTTATGTCCTGACCTGGTTTTTGTACCACCTAATTAACAAATGAGCATTTAGTAAATGTCTCTCATAGATGCTGTCTCGGTAAATTCTTGAAGTGGTTCTAGGCAGAAAATTGTCCCTATTTTTAAAACTTTTTATTTGAAATATAATTTATACCTAAATTCCCTAATTTAAAATGTTCAATGTTTTTAGTGTATTTAAAGAGCTGTGCGGGGCGCCTGGGTGGCTCTGTGTTAAAGCCTCTGCCTTCGGCTCAGGTCATGATCCCATGGTCCTGGGATCAAGCCCCACATTGGGCTCTCTGCTCCACAGGGAGCCTGCTTCTTCCTCTCTCTCTGCCTGCCTCTCTGCCTACTTGTGATCTCTGTCTGTCAAATAAATAAAATCTTTAAAAAAATAAAATAAAATAAAGAGTTGTGCAATTATCACTACTATCTAATTTTAGAACTCTTTCACCATCTCAAAAAGAACCTCCATATCCAGTATTAGTGAATTTCCATTCCTACTACCCTCAGCCCTGGAAACCACTAAACTACTTTCTGTCTCAATGTGTTTGCCTATTTGAGATGTTACATGTGTATGGTCTTGTGTCTGGCTCCTTTCTCTTAGCATGTTTTTGGAGTTCCTCCATGTTAATTAAGCATGGATTAGTACTTAGTCCTTTTTATGGCTGAATAATGTCCCACTGTATAGATTAGCCACATTTTGTTTGCCCATTCATAAGTTGATGTCATATTTGGGTTGTTTTTGCTTTTATACTATTATGAATAACGCTCTTATGAACATTTATGTACAAGTCTTTGTACATATGTTTTCATTTCTCATGGGTTTATGCCTAGGATTAGAATTGCTGGGTCATATCCTAACTCTTTGTTTAACCTTTTGAGGAACTGCCGAACTGTTTTCCAAAGTGGCTGCCCCATTCTACTTTCCCATCAGCAATATAGGAGGGTTCCAGCGTTTCTACATCCTCACCAATACTTACTCTTGTCTTTTTTTTTTTTTTTAAGATTTTATTTATTTATTTGATAGACAGAGATCACAAGTAGGCAGAGAGGCAGGCAGAGAGAGAGGAAGGGAAGCAGGTTCCCCGCTGAGCAGAGAGCCCTACGAGGGGCTCAATCCCAGGACCCTGAGATCACGACCTGAGCCAAAGGCAGAGGCTTTAACCCACTGAGCCACCCAGGCGCCCCTACTCTTGTCTTTTTCATTACAGCCGTCTTACTGGGTGAGCAGTGGTATCTCGCTGTGATTCTGACTTGCTTTTCCCTAATGACTGATGATGCTGAGCATCTTGTTTTGAGTTTGTTGCCCATGTCTTTATCTTCTTTGGAAAAATGTCTATTTAGATTCTTTGCTCATTTTTGATTTATATATTTTGTCTTTTTATTGAGTTGTAAGAGTTCTTTGTATATTCTGGAAACAGGTTCTTTATTCAGTATATGAATGGCAGAAAATATCCGTGGGTTGTCTTTTCTCTTACTAATGGTACATTTGAAACACAAAACTTCTTACTTTTTTTTTTAAACTTTCTACTTTTGATAAAGCCCAGCTTACCAGTTTTTCTCTTTATTGCTTACACTTCATTTCTAAGAAATCACTGCATAGCCCAAGCTAATGAAGATTTACTTATGTGATTTTCTTCCACGAGTTTTATAGTTTTCACAGTTACATTTAGGTCCATGATCCTCTGTGAGTTAATTTGAAAGTGTGAAGAGATTCCCACATTATAGCTAAACATTCTGAGATTTAGATAGCCGTGGTATCTCGTGGTATCTTGTGGTATCGTGGTATTTTTCTTTTCTTTTTTTCTTTTAAGATTTTATTTATTTATTTGACAGAGAGAGAGAGAGAGCACAAGCAGGGGGAGCAGCAGGCAGAGGGAGAGGGAGAAGCAGGCTTCCTGCTGAGTAAGCCCAGGCCCCTGGGATCATGACTTGCACCAAAGCAGACAGGTGCTTTACCAACTGAGCCTCCCACGCGCCCCGGAAGTCTTTTTTCTGAGAGGACATACCAAGCAACTTGAACCCTTGTTCATGGCTTCCAAATCTTTTTTTCTCTCCAGTACACTTGGTTACTTCTTTAGAACTTCTGAAATAATGGTAGAAATTGACACTATTTTTGTGCTTTTAAGATTAAAAACAGATATTATGATTATGATTATCAATTTATTAAAATTGAATAATGCTGAATTATCTAGAAAGCTTTGACTCTGTCAACAGTCCTGAAATATAATAAAAGCAGATATGGTAATCCTTCTATAGATGAATAATTGACTTTGCTACAGTTGCAAAAGTCGGAAGGATGGTAGAGATCCATTCCATAGGGAGTCTCAGTCCACTGTTCCTCTTACTGCAGCCCTGGTGAAATATACACACACACACACATACATACACATGTGTGTGTGTACATATACATATATATGTGTACATACACACACATATGTGTGTATATATGTATTGCCTTCTTTCTCCCTCCAGTTACAGGTTGCATTTCAAAGCCCAGAACAGGGGCACCTGGGTGGCTCAGTGGGTTAAGGCCTCTCTGCCTTTGGCTCAGGTCATGATCCCAGGGTCCTGGGATCAAGTCCCGCATTGGGAGCCTGCTTCCTCCTCTCTCTCTGCCTACTTGTGACCTCTGTCTGTCAAACAAATTTAAAAAATCTTAATAAAAAAAAAAAGCCCAGAACACTTGAGTTTTATATTAGCCTCTTTTTTCAAATATCTGTCAAGTGCTTGTGCACTTTCTTCCTCTCTCTCTCTCTCTCTGTGAAGTGAATAAATAAAATGTTTAAAAAAGAAAAATATTTAGCAGTTTAGTACTTCTACCTGTAAGTAAAAGATTGAATTGAGTACTTGGAGATAAGTTATTTTCATTCCCCAAGATTGCCCTGGATAATTGTCATGTAAGAGACATGGTAGTAAATATTATAGACATTACCACTTGTTAAGTGCCAGTCCCAACAACCTTGCACGTTCCGTATTAGCCCTATTTTACAGATGAGGGAACTGAGACTCAAAGCAGTTAAAAACTTGCCCAAAGTAACATTGATACTAAGGGTCAGCATCAGAATCTGATTCTTAAATCTCTCTGGCTCTGAAGTTCATGCTCTTGCAGCAAGAAAGAGTAATCAGTCCCAGTGCACGCATTGCTCTTGTACTTTGGTATAAGGGCTGAGTTCCCAGGTGGTCTTAGGTACAGGAGAACTAGGCCTCCCTATGGGAAATGGTTTCACTATAAATCAGCCCTTTCTGTAACTTAATAATATGCTGATCTCATGTTTGCTCAGGGTGTGTGTGTGTGTGTGTGTGTGTGTGTGTGTGGTTTTGCTCATTTGGCAATGTGTACAGTACTATTTTTTAAGCAACCCTTATGTGTATCTTTGAAATTCATCTTGCATTAGTGGAATGTGAGTGTGTGACTCAAACTGCCTGCGTCTCTTCCTGCTGATGATCGTGATTGTTTCAGCACTGTATCTGCAGAGATTGTGAGTCAGGTAAACATGGAGCTTTCTGTCTAGAGCTTTTGATATTTGTTGCCTTTCTGATTCCAATAAATGACATTTAAAAATAACTTACTTTAAAATGATATAAATGATGAGGCTGTGGAGAAATCGGAACCCTCATACTCTGCTGGTGGAAACTGTAAAATAGTGCAGCTGCTCTCGAAAGCAGTCTTGCAGCTCTCAAAAAGTCAAACATAGTTACCATATGACCCACCAATTCCACTTCTAGATACATACCCAAGAGAAATGAAAACATACGTCCATACAAAAGCTTATATGTGGACGCTCATAGCAGCCGTATTCATAATAGCCAAACAGTAAAGACAGCCTAAATATTCACCACCTGATGAATGGATAACTAAAATGTGGTGTATCTTACACAATGAAATATTATTTGCCAATAAAAAGGAATAAAGTACTGACTCATGCTATAAAATTGGTGAACTTTGAAAACATGGTAAGTGAAAGAAGCCAGACACAAAAGGCCACGTATTGAATGATTCCCTTTATATGAAATGTTGGGAATAGGCAAAGCCATAGAGATAGAAAGTAGATCAGCCAGTGGTTGCCAGAGGATGGGAGGTAAGGGGTGTGGTCGGAGTGACTGATAACAGAAATGAGTGATGAAAATGTTTTGGAATTGGATAGTGGTGATCGTTGCACAACCTTGTGAATACACCAAAAAAGCCGTGAATTCTGCACTTTTAAAAACACAATAATAAACTTTAAAAGTTCGGAACCATAGTTTCCATGGAGCGCCTAGAACTCTGAAGGACGAACGGACAGGATTTAGATGAGCGGAGCTAGGGTGAGGGAGTCACGACTGAAAGAAAAGCAGAGGCAGGAGGAGGCTGTGCCGGAGCGGGGCAAGAACAGAGGAAGATGAGCAGTTCATGTTGTTAGTGAAGCAAAGTGAGCGTGAAGAGGAAGAGTGGGACCGGACGGGAAGGCGGAAGCTGTTGGAATGCCAAGGCAAGGCATCCGAGCTGCTCTGTGTGGGCTCTAGGGAGCCTTGAAAGGCTTGCTGTCGTTGCACCCCATCGGTGATGTCTTGGTGCCGGGCTTCCCGGATTTGAGAGTACCATGCCTGTTGACGGCTATTACTTGTGCTTCCTCTGTTCTTGTTTTCACTCGTGAAAACACACAGCACCGTGAGTCCACGTCTTCCATCTCCCCGTTTTTCAGACAGAGAAACCAAAGTTCCAAGCTGTTATCAATAAAAAGCCAACCACTGAGGGACGGAGACTGGAGTCAACGCCAGAGCCCAGCGCTCTGCCTCCTCGGGACCTCCCTTCTCTCTCCATTCCGTTTTCTCACCTTTCTCTCATCATCATGGCCTTTGCTCTCCCAGGCAATAAATGAAGCCCTGGAATCAGTAGATCTTGACATTTTCAGCTAAGTGTGTAAATACTTCTTTTTTTTTTTTCTTAAGATTTTATTTATTTATTTGACAGACAGAGATCACAAGGAGGCAGAGAGGCAGGCAGGGAGAGAGGGGGAAGCAGGCTCCCTGCTGAGCAGAGAGCCCCATGCGGGGCTTGATCCCAGGACCCTGGGATCATGACCTAAGCTGAAGGCAGAGGCTTTAACCCACTGAGCCACCCAGGCGCCCCACGTGTAAATACTTCTTAACTTTTTGGTTTCCAGGGCTCATTTACCTCCCGATTCATGCAAGCCAGCAGTCACAAAGGCAGGATTCAGTACCAAGAAGGTAGTTGTGAGATACCGTGGGATAGTCAGTTGTTTCGATGTCAACTTCACAAGGTATTAAGAAGGTGTAAGTACTTTCTCTACAGAACAGCTATTTAAATTCTGCCCTGGAGCCACCCTGTCTTTAGGAAGGTTGGAATTTGAAGGCAAGTTAAGGAAGATGAGTAGTGAGAGAACTCACAAGTAAAATAGCAAGTTCCTCCTTAGACTTATGTTTAAGGATGATTTACTTGACTCTTAGAAGGAATCCATCTGTTTTACTGGGACCGCTCTGAGGTAGCGGCTAGAAGGGTGCCCTGGCCTTGCTCCTCTCAGACCAGACAGCACGCAACCTGTGTGCCCCTTTATTTCAAATACAAATTAAAGTTCGTAATCTCACCAGGTGTGATTAAGATGATCCTTGAAACTGTTCACACACTTAATAAGCCCAATTATACTTTTTATTAACCCTGACATAGTTCATTTTGTTGCTGAGTCATAAGTTTAACGTTTTTAACTGATTGAAGCATCAGTTTCTCCTTCTTTGGTCACGTCAAGATCTTGGGCAGTGTACTTAGGAAAAGTGCATGTAAATGATGTCCATACGGTTTTGGCAACTCATCTTTAGAGTCTTACGTTAGACCTTTGTCCTCGGTTTTCCTGTCCTAGTGGTGTCTCTGCTGTCCCTGAGGAAGCTGGAACGTTGGGAATGAATTGAGCCTCAGGGAATGGATCACAGGCACTGAGCTACCAAAGACCTAATTAGGTCATTCCTCATGTCCACCTGCCAGGGCATGATTGCTAAAGTTTTCTTTCATAGGGGAAGTCTGTTTTTGAAAGCAGGTTTGCACTTGATGTCCGACTTCTATTTTCCATTATTAGTAACCTGACTTTAGATAAGGGCAAAAAGAATGGTGACTTTTTTTCTTAATGGGTTAAGATGTTTATTCATTCATTCATGTTTATCGAGCACGTACTGTGTGTGAGGGTGCTGCTGCGCTCAGTCATTGCTGAGAAAGTCATTCCCTACCTTCGTGGAATTTACATTTGTTGGTGGGGAGGAGAGGAGAGGGTGGGAGGCAGGGAGCAATCCACGCATACATGAACAGAGGTGAAGTGTGGCTTTGACGGGTGCTGTGGAGAAACAGTTAAGCATGGCATCAAAGCCTGTGTTCGGGACATTTCACCTGACAGAGAGGGGAAGAAAAGGGTGACCTATAAGCTGAGGTCTGGTGGGTGATTACAAATGAGCCTAGTAAAGAAGGGAGGGAAGATTGCCCCAGACGGAGGGAACAGCAAAGGCACAGTACTGTGGCAGGGAGGAGCCTGCAGGCAGTAGGGCCCACATGAGTGCCTGTGTTGTATAGGACCCTAAGATCAGTGAAGAAGGGGGTAGGCTGGGTGGGCTCGGGCCCCCAGTCAGCCCCACTCTAACTAGAGGACTCTGCTTTCTTCTCTATTTCATTGAGTCTCCTCTAAAGATTGTGAAATCTTTAGAAATCTTGTGAAAACAAGGTTCAGTTGCTTTTATTTATTTACTTTTAAACATTTTCTTTATTTGAGAAAGAGAGCATGAGAGGGGAGGTCAGAGGTAGAAGCAGACTCCCCATGGAGTTGGGGGCCCAATGCAGGACTCGATCCCAGGGCTCTGGGATCATGACCCGAGCCGAAGGCAGCCCCTTAACCAACCGAGCCACCCAGGTGCCCCAGTTCTGTTGATTTTAAAGCAACAACAAATGTCTATCTCCAAGCTCTGCTTCAGCACACAGCCCTTAACCTTATGAAAAACATCCTCATTGCAGATGAAAAAGGCAAAACCCCCATGGAGTTAATTGTGGCCAGTGGTTTTCAAATAGTTTTTTTTTTAGCAATAGAATCCATTTTTGAAATGAAATCTAATATGGTGTCGAAAACTTAAGTGATTTTTATTTTCTTCTTCATGCCTTTTTTTCTTGTATTTTTCACATTTTATGGTATGAAAATTTATTGCTTTTATAATCAGAACATAATGTTTTTTAAATTATGTGGCTGCTGAGAAAAACTGACTTGTTTCATGGTAACGAGGTTCCGGGACTAGCAGAGATTGAAACAGATGGCTCCCCCTGTTGGAGTACCCCCCGTTGACCTTTTCACAACTGGGGATTACTGAGGCACAGGGTGACCATGGCTTTTTCACTATGAAATCGTATGATGACAGCAGAAACCTTACTGACAAACAGATGTTTTTCCCAAGTGGAGCTTTTCTTAATGAAATGGTTGCTTAGAAACCAGACCATAATAATAACTTTTCTATATTTAGTTTATAAAGAGACTCAGTTTTAAAAATTATTAATTCTGAGAATTCTAATCAGATGAAATTGAACATGTTCATTGTTTCTTGCCTTGCAGTTCAGCAACCAAATGGTTAAATTTGTAGCAAAATTTCATCCGGATGCGTCTGTCCAGATGCTGTTCGTAACAAGGACAGACAAGGAAAATGACAGCTCAGAGAGCCACCCTGCTCTTCTCTTAACTGTGCTTCTCTAGTGGCACAGCATGTTTGATCTCTCAGCGGCATGTGTTAGGAGCCGAGACATGTAACACTTATTAGGTTGCTGAGAGGATCAGTTAGGTCAGTGGGTCAAAAATTATAAAATGTGAAAATAACTTCATTTCACATTAAGCTCAGTGAGACAGCAGTTTAAAGGGGGGCGCCTCAGGAGTGAAGATGCTTTCGTAGGATAACCATTTATGGAAAATACGATATGCTAACCATTACTAATAACAAAGAAACCTCAACATGTACCGTATTTGTCAGGTGAATTAAGACATTACATTTTAAAATCAAAGTTGGCAAAACCCAGAAGAAAATGTATTTATGCCTTCCATTTCTGATAATGACAAGACAAGTCAGCTGAAAACAATCATTATGTAGGGTAACATTTAAAATATTTAAAAAGCATTAAAGAACGAACAAGAAAGCACAGATGTGCCCAAACCAACATCTTAAGAAAAAGACAGGATCGTGAAAGGTAAGCTGATCATAAGAACCTTCATTTTCCCTCAAGGCGTTTGATGAAATTAAGCTGTGAGTTTCTAGGCTTTGAAGGGCGAGTTGCAGAGATGAAGGCCCAAACCCAACTTGAAGTGGGGAGTGTAATAGAAGACCTCCAACTTTAAGCTTAGACCCCAAATAAATACACCTTTGCGGGGGCACCTGGTTGGGTCAGTTGTTAAGTGTCTGCCTTTGGCTCAGGTCATGATCCCAGAGTCCTGGGATCGAGCCCCACATTGGGCTCCCTGCTCAGGGGGAAGTCTGCTTCTCCCTTTCCCACTCCCCCTCCTTGTGTTCCCTTTCTCACTGTGTCTTTCTCTGTCAAATAAATAAATAAATAAAAATCTATTTAAAAAAATACACCTTCAGGCAGATCGGAGGAGAGGGCATTGTCTTGGCACTAAGTAGAGGAAGCAGGAAGGAAAGAAAACCTGGCCCTAAGATGTAATCACTGAATGGACTACATCTTCTGCAAATTTGCATTTAAAAGCAGGCTCCATGTCCAGATTGGAGTCCACCATAGGGCTTGGTCTCCTGACCCTGAGATCTTGACCTGAGCCAAAATCAAGAGTCATATGCCTAACCCACTGAGCCACCCAGAAGCCGCAGAGTTTAAAATTTCTGTAGTGGTAATATATGTGTGTATCTTTTAGAAACAAAAGAATATCTCCTATGGAGGAAGGCACCTTCATCCTAGACCCCAAAGAAACCCCCCCAATAATTTCTTTTTATTTTTTAATTTTTTAGTAATAAAACATTTTTATCATGGTAATATATATAACATAAAATTTGCTCTTTTAACCATATATACCCACAATGTTGTATCATAACTATCTGTTTCCAAAATTTTTTAAAAATTCATTTATTTGAGGGAAAGCGAGAGAGAGAGAGTGAGAGTGAGCATGCACATGCATGAGTGGATGGAAGGGCAGAGAGAGGAGAGAGAAAATCCAAAACAGACTTCCTGCTGAGTGCAGAGTCTAGTACAGGTCTTGAACCCCTCACCCTAAGATCATGACCTGAGCAGAAGCCAAGAGTTGGTCACTTAACTGACTGAGCCATCCAGGCACCCCTCCAAAACATTTTCATCACCCCAAACAGAAGTCTATAACCGTTAAGCAGTAATTCCCCATTCACTCTTCATAAAAATTATTTTATATTTCTGTATGAACAATAATCAGTACAGAGTCACAGAATACCCAGCACAAGGAAACAAGATCCCAGAAGTTCTTATTTTATTTATTTAAAAATTTCATTTATTTGAGAGAATGAGAGAGAGAGAAGAAGTGGGGGTTGGCAGAGGGCAGAGGGAGAAGCAGACTTCCCACTGAGCAGGGAGGCTGACTTAGGACTTGTTGACCCCAGAATCATAACCTGACCTGAAGGCAGATGCTTAAATGGCTGTGCCACCTAGGCATCCCAGATCCAAGAAGATTTTAGGTATTAGAATTGTTACACACGAATTAAGAAGCAACCAGGTTTAGGATAGTAAAAGAAATGCAAGACAAACTTGAAAATGTCTTCAGGGATAGGAAACAACCAAAACCGATACAGCGGATTTGGGAAAACAAAAACAAATAGAATGTCTGAAAATAAAAAGATAGAATAAGTAAAATTAAAAACTCAGTGCATGGGTTTTACAACAGACACACCTGAAGAGAGAATTAATGAACCAGAAAGTAGAAAGGGAAAAATTAGGCTGGGTGTAACACAGAGAGAGGATATTTAGTCTGTGATGGAGAAGTCAAAAAGGAAAGATTAATGGATTTGGTCTCTTAGAAGTTTAAAACTCATTTATGTCAAAAACAGCCTTATTAAAATGAAAATATAATACAGAAAAATAGGCAACAAAAAGGACAAGCATCATTCTTTAAAGACAGAAAGTAGATTTGCGGTCACCTAGAGCTGGTGAGTCTGGGTGGAGAAAGAAAATGCCTGCTAATGGGTAGGAGGTTTCTTTTCGCAGTAATCCAGATGTCCTAGAATTAAATAGTGATGCTGGTTGCACAACTACATGAATATAGTGAAGACTACTGAATTGCACACATTAAAATGGTGAATTTGGGTCACCTGGGTGGCTCAGTGGGTTAAAGACTCTGCCTTCGGCTCAGGTCTGGGATCGAGCCCGGCATCAGGCTCTCTGCTCAGTGCGGCTCCTGCTTCCTCCTCTCTCTACCTGCCTCTCTGCCTACTTGTGATCTCTATCAAATAAATAAATGAAATCTTAAAAACAAATAAATAAAATCGTGAATTTTATGGCATGGGAATTCTATCTCAGTAAACCTGTTTCTTACAGAAGGGACAAGCAAACAGTTAATTTCTTCATTGCATAAAGAGCTCATAGAGATTGATGAAAATATCCAGTACATAAATGGATAAAAATAAATAGGCGATTCGTGGTAGAGGAATAAAACTAATATAATTTTGGTAAAATATTTGACTTTTCTAATAAGCAAAGAAAGGTAGATTAAAATAATAATTAAATGTAACTTTTTGTGACATTTCAAAAAACACGGTTTTGTCTTTTAAATGAGACTACCCAGCGCTCACTGAGGCACCCTTGGTCGCTCTTGGTGGGAAAACTACTGGGGACATTTTTGCAATGTCGCTTTGAAATGTTCATGCCTTTGGAGCCAGTTATTTCTGTTTGGGGAATCCACGCTAAGACATAAGTAGGGGGTGGGTGCCTAGTGTGGTTCCAGCTAAAACTTCTCTGGAACTTTTTTCACACTGAATAATTATGCTATTAGTTCTTGGGCCCAGACGTAGCTCGGAGTTGCAGGACCCAGTGTCTTTTGCTGCACAGCTTTCCTGCTCGTTCTCCAGCAAGCTCTACCCTGCCCTATACCCTTTTTTGACTCCTCCCTCCCTAAGCTCTCATTATTCCTAACTCGCACTATCTACCACACTTTTTTTTTTTTTTTTTTTTAGATTGAGAGAGAGCACTAGTAGGGAAAGTGGCAGAGGGAGAAGCAGGCTCTCTGAGCCGAAGACAGACAGACAGTGACTGAACCACCCAGGTGCCCCTCAACCGCACTGTCTTATAATCATTGGCTAATTTGTCTCTTTCTCTAGACAGGCACTGTCCTATTATATTTGTATCACTTAGTAACAGTATCTGGCACATAGTACATACTCTATTAATAGGTGAATGCATGAAAGAATTTTTTCCATTGCCTTTATTTAAAGATGTTTTCCAAACATGGTTTATGCCATAGCTGCAGAGTACTTCTATATATTCTTACATAACTGATTTAGGTTTGGGATTTTTGTTTGTTTGTTTTTTTACTCCTCTCCCCCCACCTTTTTAAATAAATTTTATTTATTTATTTGGCAGAGAGAGAGCACAGGCAGGCAGAGTAGCAAGTAGAGGGAGAAGGAGAAGCAGGCTCCCTGCTGAGCAAGGAGCCCAATGTAGGCTGGATCACAGGACCCCGGGATCATGACCTAAGCTGATAGCAGTGGCTTAATCAACTGAGCCACCCAGGTGCCCCTCCCCACCTTTTTTAAAGTTTTTTGTTTTTGTTTGTTATTTTTGTTTTGTTTTGTTTTGTTTTGAGTACTCTCTATACCCATGTGGGGCTTGAACTCATGACAATGAGATCAAGAGTCTATCCTCCACTGACCTAGCCAGCCAGATGCCTCCCTATCTCCGTGTTGTTGTTGTTGTTGTTTTTTAAAGATTTTATTTATTTATTTGACAGAGAGAAATCACAAGTAGGCAGAGAGGCAGGCAGAGAGAGAGGAAGGGAAGCAGCCCCCCCCCCCCCGAGCAGGGAGCCCGATGCGGGACTCGATCCCAGGACCCTGAGATCATGACCTGAGCCGAAGGCAGCGGCTTAACCCACTGAGCCACCCAGGCGCCCCTCCGTGTTTTTAACTGAAGTAAAATTTGAAAGAAATCCTTTTTCTATCATCCTTATTGCTATGACTTATAATATTACTATTGAAGTGTTCAGTGTTATTGTTGAACCACCTCAAGTTACCTAGTGTAAAAGTGATGTCATCTGGGGTGATAAACTCCCCCATCCTCCCTTTCTTAAAAAAATATTTATTTCAGAGAGAGAGTGCACAAGTGGGAGGGAGACAGGCCGAGGCAGAGGAAGAAGCGGACTCCAACTCAATCCCAGGACCCTGGATCATGACCCGATCTGAAAGCAGACGCTTAACTGACTGAGCCACCCAGGGGCCCCTCCAACCTCCCTTTAAAAAGAAAGCTGTTAAAATGAAGTTATCCACAATAAAAACTGTGTGAGAGAGAGAGAGTGTGTGTGTGTGTGTGTGTGACTTAGGAAATGGTGTATGAATGAGAGGGCGTGAAAATGTTTGTGTTGATTTCAGGTGACTTAAAAAAAAAAAAACTGCTTACCTGGAATATGATTCGTATACTATACAGTATGCCCTTTTTAAGTGTAAAATACAATAGCTGTTAGTATACACACAGAGTTGTGCATCTATTACTGCAATTAATTTTACAACATCTTCATTATCTTAAAGAGATTCTCTCCCCTTAAGTCCTCAATGCTCCCATACCTCCCAAAGATGATTTTTATTTTACTTTCTTCTTTTGCTTTTCTCTAGTATTTGAATCTTTCAGTGTGACCATGTATTATTTATGCCACCAGGGGAATAAGAAACGTTCTTCTGATAGTGCAAGCAAATTTTTTAAAGGTTTCTCCTTTCCCCTTTATGGGTGCCCTACTTAGCACGGGGATTTTAACCTGAGGGCTGTATGGACTCCTAGAAGGCCCATGCCTAGGTTTATAGGCAGAGTGTTTGTGTGTGTATGTGCCTTTATCAGGGGAGAAGGGGCTCTTTGGATGAAATGTATAGTAGCTCTGCCTGGTTTCCATATGAAACTACAGTTTAAGCTCTGCATGTCACGGTTACTGACTTAACAGACAACTTTCTAAGCAAGTCCTAGCCTGGAGTGCCTATCACAGAGACTCGCCTAATCCTCTCATCAGGGCTTGTGCTAGGCTTAATGCAGGAAAAAAGGAGCAATTTCATTAGCGTTGGTGTCTCGCCTGTGTCACTGCTTGGTGCCCAAAGCGCAGAGCAAGTCTCCTAGCCCTGAGACACTGGAGAACGGGAAGGATCAGCCCTGTCTTGTTGTAGCTGCAGGCCGGTGACAACTCCCCGGGGAGGCTTTGGCTCCCTCAGACGAAGGAGAACCTGACGCATCAGTCCGCTCTGCTGATTCTGCAGCTTCTCTCCGCATGTGCTTGGGGTGAAATGCCGGTAGAAAACTTTGGCAAAAATGAGTCTGCAGTTTAGTTTGTACTCCTCCCACCAGGACCACCCATCTTGGGGTCTTTAGGAGATGTAAAGAGTTTTATTTTCTTATCAAGAGTCAGCTAAAAGGGAACTACTCACTATTTTATGGGAAATTGGAAGGCCTTTTTTTCTTTTTTAACCAGTAACTGTTTGATATCGTAAAGAGAATGTTGGGACACCCAGGTGGCTCAGTTGGTTAAACGTCTGCCTTTCAGCTCAGGTCATGATCCCCGGGTCCTGGGATTGAGTCCCAAGCCCGGGGGGGGGGGGGGGGGGGGGCGGGGGGGGGAGGTCCCTGCTCAGCAGGAAGCCTGCTTCTCCTTCTTTTTTTTTTTTTTTTAAAGATTTTATTTATTTATCAGAGAGAGAGCGAGCACGCAGACAGAATGGCAGGCAGAGGCAGAGGGAGAAGCAGGCTCCCTGCTGAGCAAGGAGCCCGATGTGGGACTCGATCCCAGGACGCTGGAATCATGACCTGAGCCGAAGGCAGCTGCTTAACCAACTGAGCCACCCAGGCGTCCCCCTGCTTCTCCTTCTGCCTCTGCCTGCCTCTCTCCTTCCCCCAACCCTGCTTGTGCGCTCTTGCTCTGTCCTGTGCTCTCTCTCTCTCTCTCTCTCAAATAAAAATCTTAAAAATAAATAAAGAGAATGCTAATGTCCTTTTTTTTACTCTTGGAAAGCTACATAAAGAGAATTAAATGAATGACATCCTGCTTCTTTAGTTCTCACCCCGGAACAGCTGAAATGTGGGTTTCTTGGAATGCGTAGGGCAGTGATTACCCCGAAAGCAGAGGTAATTGCTGTTTTCCTGTCCTTCCTTCCTCACTTCTGCCTTCAGCCAGTATTCAGGCAGCTTTGTTCGTGTTTCTGCACATAGAACAGAACCCTTGATGGTGGCGGCTTCTGGAGGCTCCGTTTTCCTGTTTCTCTCCCTTACCCCTTCCTCTCTATCGCTCACAGGAGTCTGATAGAGGCAGCTCTGACAAGGTGGACTCTAAGCTTTTGAGAGATATTTTGGATTTTGCGCATTCGGGGAGGGTAGAATAAGAGATCTAGGGGGCTTTCAGTATCGAGTAGAATGGAGATGTGTGAGGATCACTGGTTAAAAACGGGAACTCCTGAAAATCCAAGTTCTCAATTTCCTTTTGTACAGCTCCTCAGTTACCACTAATGTCAGCAGCATCTCGAGTTAGAATCATTTGTGAATTTCATTAACATCAGTCACCTCCCTTTGTGACAGGCTAAATAAAGATACTGAGTAGGAATGAAGCAGTCCCTATGAAGCCCCACTAGACCCACTAGAGTCTAGAGAATTCTGGCCTTTCTCTTATGGGATGCAGAGTACAGAGTGCCTCTCTTTCCTCTGACCTTGGAGTTCAGTAAAAAATATATTTTATGGAGTAAGGCCGTTTCATATACTTGACAGTGTAAGGTCTTCTATCTTTGGGGTTAGGATTTGCAAAGCTAGTATTATTCCAGCAGTTACTTTCTCCCAGGCACTGCTGCTGGGGGGCCCACAGCATAGCCGAGTACAGGTTTGCACTTCTCTCAGCCATGTGCCAAATATCGTGGATCATATTTTTCACCCATGTGTTCCTTAACTTCTCCTTTCATAAAATTAGGGATAAGAATAATACCTACTTGAAAGGACTCTTGGGAGCATTAAATGGATGAATGCATTAAAATTGCTTAGAACAGTCTGGCATGTTGAAAACACTGAGTAAATATTCGGAATGTTATTACCATCTTTGCTATTAGGTATTTTTTTATTGTAATAATTTGTGATCCACCTGGTTTCCAGCAAGTATAGTTAACTATGAGCAAATAGAGATGCACTCCTTTTAACATTTCCCCTCAAAAACGGGAACTAGAGAACAATTTAAGCAAAACACATTGGCATTATTTTAGTATTTGAATTTATTATTTAAAGATTTATTGATTTATTAGAGCAAGCAAGAGCATGGAGGATAGAGGGAGAGAGAGTCTTAAGCAGACTCCATGCTGAGCCTGACATGGGGCTCAATCTCACGGCCCTGAGATCATGACCTGAGCTGGATGACTAACTGGCTACACCACCCAGGCACACTTCAAATGTATTATTTCGATCCTGACTTAAAGAGATAAACCCTAGGGGCGCCTGGGTGGCTCAGTGGGTTAAAGCCTCTACCTTTGGCTCAGGTCATGATCCCAGGGTCCTGGGATCGAGCCCCACATCAGGCTCTCTGCTCTGTGGGGAGCCTGCTTCCTCCTTTCTCTCTCTGCCTGCCTCTCTGCCTACTTGTGATCTTGGTCTGTCAAATAAATAAATAAAATCTTTAAAAAAAAAAAAAAAAGGGCACCTGGGTGACTCAGTGGGTTAAGCCGCTGCCTTCGGCTCAGGTCAGGATCTCAGAGTCCTGGGATCAAGTCCCACATCGGGCTCTCTGCTCAGCAGGGAGCCTGCTTCCCTCTCTCTCTTTCTCTTTCTGCCTACCTCTCTGCCTACTTGTGATCTCTCTCTGTCAAATAAATAAATAAAAATCTCTTTAAAAAAATAAAAATAAAAATAAATTTTTAAAAATTAAAAATTAAAAAAAAAAAGAGAGAGAGAGATAAACCCTAGGTATGGTTCTCCCAGATCTTTAGCTGTTAACTGTGACAGTTTATTAGTCTAACCCTGTTTTTTCTTCAGGCCTGCATAACACTCACTCATATTGAATCTTTATAAATTTGTTGGGGCTTGTCCACACTTAGCACAGCTTTGGAGCTGTAGAGAAACTTAACGTCAAATTGGCATCTAGACACATTGCCATTTACTGTAATTACAAAGACAGACCAGCCATCCAGTTGAATTCCCCACACTTCCTTGATTTAATAACCAACTTCCCCAGTTTGTGCAACTTCCTGGATTTTTGGAGCTGAAATTATTGTTGGCTTTCATCATAATGAAAGGTCTCAAGTGTAACAACTGAAGTACCCTGCTAAGGAAGGATATTTTCCCTCTCTTCAGGTTTTAGCCTTTCGTATCTTTGTGTCATCAAGCTGCAAGAGAGGACAGGTACAGATCGGTGATGATTTTTTTTGTAATCAAAGGAAAAGTCTCCTGTGCCTGACCTCTTCTCTTACGCATCACTGTTCTTGCACTGTGCTTCCTCTGTACGTTAATATGCTTTTTATCTTCTTTTTAGTTTTTAAAATAAACTTGCTTTCATTAATTACTTTGAACATAGTTTGTAATGAGTCAAAAAGCTTATCTCCTGCCCGGCTTCTTCCCCCTCACTGTTCCAATCCCCAAAGATAACCATTCCTTTCCTACCCCTTTTGAATAGTTTCTTCTAGTGATTACCTTCCCATTTATTAATAGAATGTTCACATGTATTTCTTTTTTTTTTCCTTTAAAGATTTTATTTTTTTATTTTTTTTTAAAGATTTTATTTTTTTATTTGACAGAGAGATCACAAGTAGGCAGAGAGGCAGGCAGAGAGAGAGAGAGAGGAGGAAGCAGGCTTCCCGCTGAGCAGAGAGCCCAACGCGGGACTCGATCCCAGGACCCTGAGATCTGAGCCCAAGGCAGCAGCTTAACCCACTGAGCCACCCAGGCGCCCCTAAAGATTTTATTTTTAAGTAATCTCTACACCAACACGGGGCTCGAACCTACAACCCTGAGATCCAGAGTCACAAGCTCCTCTGATTGAGCCAGCCAAGCATCCCATATTTCTCTTGATTTAAAAAAACTTTGGGCATTATCTACTCATTTTCTGTATGTTGGATGAGGATTTTAACACATGCACACATATACGTAGACATGCACACCCGTGGCCTTCCCCTCCTGCCATTTCCGCATCGATTTTGGGCTACCTCATTAGGCTGTATTTACTGTTGACTATTTGGGTATTACTCATTGCTGAGCCTAGTGTTCAGTCTTCCTTATCCTTTTGTTTAGTTTTCTATGTAATTATTGCTCACTTCTTCCAAATGATTTAACAGCCATATTGAATATGTGTCATTATGTTGTCCCGTCTTCGTTCTCTTTACGCAGACTCAGCCTTTGACACCTGTCCTGTTCTCTTTATTCTTGTCTTTGGGTTTATACCCTTTTTACTCCTCAGTTGTTACTTTCGTAGTTCAAGAGGAATAAAATAGAAACATTTGTGGTCATTCTACAACACTTGATTGCAAATTCTTTTTACATTCTCGGCTCTAAAAGAGGATGGTCTATTTTAAAAGACCACGTCCTTTATCACAGACTGTTTTCAACTTACATTTTTAGAATTTATATTTGGTAGATAATACATCACATGGTTCAAAGTTCAAAAGGTACAAAAAGATACAGAAGAAAAACTTTCTTCTCTCATATCTTTCCCCATTTCCCTCCCCAGAAACAACCAAAACCATGAGTTTCTTGAATATCCTTCCAGAAATGTTTTATGAGTATGTTTTTCCCTTTTGTACAGAAATAGTTGAATTCTGTACACATAGTTTGTGACTTTGCGTTCTACCTAACAGTAGATCTTATAATGTATTCCATAACAGTTCTTAAAAAGCTTTTTGATGGGCGCCTGGGTGGCTCAGTGGGTTAAAGCCTCTGCCTTCTGCTCAGGTCATGATCTCAGGATCCTTGGATCGAGCCCCGCATCGGGCTCTCTGCTCTGTAGGGAGCCTGCTTCCTCCTCCCCCTCTGCCTGCCTCTCTGCCTACTTGTGATCTGTCTCTCTCTCTCTCTCTCTGTCAAATAAATAATAAATAAAATCTTTTAAAAAAAAAGCTTTTTTTTGGGACGCCTGGGTGGCTCAGTTGGTTAAGCAGCTGCCTTCGGCTCAGGTCATGATCCCAGCGTCCTGGGATCGAGTCCCACATTGGGCTCCTTGCTCCACGGGGAGTCTGCTTCTCCCTCTGACTCTGCCTTCCACTCTGTCTGCCTGTGCTCGCTCTCCCTCTGAAAAATAAATAAATAAAATCTTTAAAAAAAAAATGTTTAAAAAAAAAAGCTTTTTAAATTTTTTTTATGGATACATTCTATCCCATTATTTGACTGACTACAACTTAATCAGTCCTCTATTGATAAATATTTAATTTGTTTCCAGTCTTTTCTTTACCGGTAGTACTACAGTGATGATTTTGTACGTAAATAATTTTCTGTTTGTGCTAGCATAGCTGCTAGGACAAATTCCTAGAGTTTCTGGCTTAACATAGAACTTAGAATTTTAGCATAATATATTTTCTTAAACATGTTAGGTTTTGTGAAATGTGAAGTACTTGACCTTTCTCCCCATTCAGATAAAAAATCCTTTGCTTTGCTGTCTGTCCACCCTCACCCTACAGGGGCAACCAAAATAGATTTGATACAAAAGGAAGGTGATACTTTTGTTTGTAGCACTGGATTTCCCTTTATATTTAAGATGAGCTATATTATTTTCTCCTTTTTTCTTCTATTCTAGAAACCCAAATGGATAGATATGAAAAAGCTTTGATATTTTTTTTGATATTTTTTTAAATAATAACTTTTTGGGATATATTTCACATACCATCCAATTCACTCATTTAAAGTGTACAATTCAGTGGTTTTAGTATGTTCACAGAGTGTGTACCCATTACCACAATCAATTTTGGAAGGTTTTTATTGCTCCAGAAAGAAACTCCACATCCATTAGCAGTCACTTCCTATTTCCTCTTACTTCCTGTAGCCCTAAGTAACCACTAAATCTACTTTCTGTCTATTCTGATTTTGCCTATTCTGGGCATTTCATGTAAATGGAATCACAATATGTGGAGTTTTGTGTTTCTTGCAGTTTTGTCAGCAGAAATACCTGAGAAGTTTGAGGGAGTAGGTGGTTTTCCAGGTTGATGTGAGTATTTTGGGAGATAGGTTGTTACGTGTCCAGGAGAACATGGCAGGTTAGTTTTAAAGTGGAGATTGGCTTAGCACGTTCTTGGGATAGAGCCAGTCAGCAAAGACTTAAACTAGCAAAGAGTTAAACTATCTTTCCTGCAATGCAAGACCGTTGTGTAAGGTAAGACAACAAACACCTAGGCTCCTTTTACTGACGAAGGTCTGCAGAATCACTGAACACCTTTTTGGGAATCATCTGGAAGTCAACACTGTTGGGATTAGAATACATTTCCAGCTTTGTGAAGAAAGTCTTTTGGGGAGACAAATGATGGTTTTACAGAGTTGTCAGGCTCTATTTTGATGCATAATGTGCTTTTATTAATATTTTTTTCACCTGAGTTAATTTGCCTATATCCTATGCTTTGCCTGAAAATCCAGATCAGAATGTTTTCATGAACCTTGGCCGTTTTAGGTTCACCTTTACTTTCTGTGCAACTTATCTGTTATGCCACATCTTGAAATACGTAGTCATTTTCCTGTGATCAGAGCTGGAACAGGTATTTCTCACACAGTCATTTGGTTCTTTTTGCCAAAGGGATTGATGTGTCATGTTTCCTTGAAGCCTGTGCTGACCCAGAAATTACCGCACTTTTAAATTACAAAGGAATTATCAAGGGCGAGAGACCAAGGGTCATGTGAGGGTTATGGCCATGCTTCCTCATTGTCAAAATTCATTTTCAAATATGAAGCAAAAACAGCCGCACAAAATTTCATCTCTTTAATTGTTACACAGTCTTAACCATCGTATGTGATTCTCTTTGCTGCTTTGGCGTAAGAGTAAGGCAGGAGCTGCCCTTGTCCTCTAGGGATTTATAAACTCCTAGGTAGCAGCTGTGTCCTAGAAGGTAAAACTCAAAACAGTGAGCGGGCCATTTGGCAGCAGTTTGGGGAAAAGGCCATCAAGAAGATAAACAATTGCTAACATGGGACTGTGGGAAGCAAGGAAACTGGGCTTTGCTATTGGCAACCTTTTAATGCAGGAGTGGAAGAATTTAAAACTCCCTAGTGGAATTAAAAGTTTGGCATTATAGGAAAAGTACGTAAGTGAGTAAAAATTTCAAAAAAAAATTTTTAATCTGAAGAAGAATGTGTTAGGATTCCTTTGGATGAAAAAAAAAATCAAACTGGCATATACATAAAAGGATTTTGTTTTGATTCATGTATGCAGAGAGTTTAGTGGGTGGAAATACAGTTGGATCCAGAGGTTCAAAGCATGACATCAGGTCTCTTCCTTATTTCCTTCCCTTTTTTGGCTTGACCTTCTTCTGTGTTGACTTTATTTTTGGGTGGGTTTTCTCCCCATAGCGGTCACAGGCAGCTCCAGGCTAATAATTTCAACAGGGAAGTGGGGAAAAAGCTTTTTTTCTTTTTCCCAGTAGTTCCGATGTGAGCTCCAGAATTGAGTCTCATTGCCCAGTCCTGAGCCCATCATTGCGTGGGCATGGGATGGAATGTCCTAACTGGCCAGCCTGGGATATGAATTTACACGTGGAGGGGGAGAAAGCTGGTAGTTAGCTCCACTCACACCACAGAGACTAAGGATAGGAAAGAGATAGTTCCCAAAGGACCACCAGATTTTGCTAGCAGAAGACAGAGTAGATGCTGTGTGCAACCAAAATGTATGTCTGCTACAGCAAGGAAATCAAGAGCTCATTTGGTTTTGATGTATGTAGCAGGATATGTTGTGAGAAGTAAATAACTATTTTCTGCTAAAGATTAATGAGAGAAAATAGGCATAAATGACAGTAGGAGGGACTTAGAATTAAATGTTTTTCAGAAAAGCTAGATATAGATCAAAGTTTTATAAACCAAATCCCACCAATCTCCATTATAAAATCACAGCTATATTCCGAAAAGCAAACAAATCTGCCAGATTTCTGACTTGGGAACTTCTGATGAAAAGTAGATTCTGATTGCCATAGATCTCTGATATACACCAGGCCTTGCAGTTGTCAGTGATACGATGGCTGCCAGAACGCCAGTTACCAACTACTGATTCACTTTTGCTTTGCGCTTTTTGGAAGATTTGGAAGCTATTTCCTTTCTCTCCCTTAGTAAACAATTTATTTATCTTTCTGTTAGCCACAGACATTCTCCCCATGGCAAAATATCTTTAACTCCACCTTGGACCTCCAAGAACTTCCCCATCATTTTGCATAATGGAGCTAACTACAAGTGCACGGTCACATTGTGCCAACAGGGTAACTGTCTAATTCAGGTTCTGCCATAGTCTGAAACTTCCTTAAGAGCAGAGCTTCTGCTTGTACAAAACTGGAGGCCACATAAAGGAAGATGTGGCTTAGGACCACATGCAGGGACTTTCCAGGCTTTTTGGAAGCAATGAAAAGATAGGGGTGGGGAAGGTAAAAAAAGAGGCAGACAGGTGCAGCCCTCACCAGGTGTACTGCCTTTGTGCCTGTCTGAGTCATAATACAATGGAATCACAACCTATCACATAGAAAATAGGGGTGCCTGGGTGGCTCAGTTGGTTAAACATCCGACTCTTCTTATCAGCACAGATCATGATCCCGGGGTTCTGAGATCCAGGCCAGCGTCCATCTGGCTGTGCGCTCAGCAGGGAGTCTGCTTCAGGATTCTCTCTCTCCCTCTGCCCCTCTTCTCTCTCTCTTACTCTCTCTCTCAAATAAATAAATAATTTTTTTTAAAAATAAAGATTTTATTTATTTGACAGACAGAGATCAAAAGTAGGCAGAGAGAAAGAGGAGGAAGCAGGTTCCCTGCCAAGCAGAGAGTCCGATGCAGGGCTCGATCCCGGGACTCTGGGATCATGACCTGAGCTGAAAGTAGAGGCTTTAACCCACTGAGCCACCCAGGCGCCCCATCAAATAAATAAATAAATAAATAAATCTTTTAAAAAAAAAAGGATATAGTATGAATAGTATGTAGACTTTGCCTGCATGAGTGTCAAGTTAAAAGAAAAGGTGAGAGAAAGGTATCAACACCATTAATTAATGAAAATCACATTTTGGGGTGCCTCGGTGGCTCAGTGGGTTAAGTCTCTGCCTTCGGCTCAGGTCCTGATCTCAAAGTCCTGGGATCGAACCCTGCATTGGGCTCTCTACTTGGCAGGGAGCCTGCTTCCCCCACCTACCCGCCTGCCTCTCTGCCTGCTTGTGATCTCTCTCTCTCTTTCTCTGTCAAATAAATAAATATAATCTTAAAAAAAAAATAAAATGGGAGATTGGTAAACTCAGATGAAAAATGATTGAGGATTTTTTTTAAATTTAATTTTATTTTTTCAGAGTTCCAAGATTCATTGTTTATGCACCACACCAGTGCTTCGTGCAATCCGTGCCCTCCTTAATGCCTACCACCAGGCTCGCCCATCCCCTCACGCCTCCTCTCTTAAGCATTTCTATTACTCCTTCCCTGTCTTCTCTTGCTTAATTCCTGAGATTTATATCAGGACTGTATCTTCGAGCCTTTTATGACTTCATTGAACAAGTACATACTGAGTAGAACAGTAGGTACTGAGCACCTGCTTATGTGCTGGCACTCTTCTAGACATTGAGGCTACAGCAGAGAACAACAAAAAACAATCCATAACTTTGTAAAGTTTACATTCTAAGGAGGAGAGCAGTCAGTAAAGAAACACATACTGTTAGATACCGTGCCAGGTAATAATAGGTGCTGAGAAGAAAAGGGAAGCAGGGTGAAGGGGATTTTAAAGATCGGTCGGGGAAGGAGGCTGCTGTGTTCTATGTTCTGTGTGATAAGTGTGATACTTGAACAGAGACATGATGGGGTTCGGGGAGCAAGCTGTAAGCCTGCCTGGAGGAGGAGCAGCCTAGGCAGAGGGGATGCCAGGGAAGACCATGGGCCCAAAGCAGCTTGGTCTATTCCAAGAACAGTGAGGAGACCAGAATCGCTGAGGACGGTGAGCAAGGGAGAAGATATGGTCAAAGCTGAGGTCAGAGAGTGAGCAAAGGCAGGTGGCGGTGTGGGGTTGCTCATATTCAGGGTGGAAGGGAAACCACTGAGGGCTTTGCACAGAAGAGTGTTGGGGCCTGACTTGTTTTAACCAGGTGGTTCCAGCTGCAGTGAGGGTATCGGGTAAAACACAGAGCCTCCTGGGGAAGAGAAGAAAAGCAGCAGGCCGCAAATAATGGACCAGAGTAGTTGAGGTAGAGGTGGTAAAAGGAAGCATTTCCCCCCTGCATATATTTTGAAACCCTTGTTTGTTTTTCCTCCCCTTGTCTGTTTTTCTTTTCTTCTTGATATTCTTTAGAAGTGTGTAATGTGTTCCACCCAAGTAACAGAACTTGTATTAGCATAGTTTGGAGACCAGGATCTTGATTTCTGATTCTATCTTAGGTCCTATCTCCCCTCCTCTCTCTACCCCTGTGAAGTTTGCTCAGTACGGGGCGGGGCTCGGACCATGACCTAACTCGGAGATGCTAACTTGATGGCAGAAGGGGTCGACAAGTACAGCCAGCCCCACTTACCTGCCGTTCTGCTTTCCACAGCCCACAGTCTCAGTTACCTGAGGTCACCTGTGGTCTGGAAGCAGAGAAGCCTCCTCCTGACTGACTGACCACCAGAAGGTCGGTTGTAACCTAACACTCTGTCACAATGCCTCCGTCATCCGCCTCACTTCATCTCATCGTGGAGGCATTTTATGATCTCACGTCAGCACAAGAAGGGTGTGTAGAGTACAATAAGGTATTTTGAGAGTGAGAAAGATCCCATTCACAAATAGGTGTTCTATTTTCGTTATTGTTGTTAATCTCTTACTGAGTCTCATTTATAAATTGAACTTGGTCATAGGTAGGTATGTAGGGAAAGAAACGAAGAATATAGAGTGTTTGGAGCTATCTACAGTTTCAGGCATCCACTGGGAGTCTTGGAACGTATTCCCTGCAGATAAGGCGGGGGTCTACTACTGTCCTTGGAATATGGACTCAAGAGCAGGACCTTCCCCGTTTCTGATCAGGGAACTCAGCCGTAAGCATGGGTCTCCACCGATCATGCCCAGAATCCTCTGAAGATATTTCCTTGTGGAAATTACTCTCCTCGTTGACAGTTGTACGGAGAGTGCTCATATTGGAACAGAGAACTGCCGCAGAGACAGGAAGTGCTACCGTGCTTCGGCTGCTATGTTGGCAGGGATGATGGTAGTCAGAGAACCTTGGAGTCTCAGACTTGGAGGGCTCCCTAGAGGGTATTTAATCCAGTTTTCTCCTGCTGCTGTGTGAATTCCTGCCACAATATGTAATCATCTAGCCTCTGCTTTTAGACTCTAGGATCCATAAATCACAGAATCAGTGTTGGAAATGATCTTAGAGCTCATATAGGACTGAGACCAGAAAGATCCAGTAGTCTGAACTCCCAGACCGATGTTCTTCGCACTCACTATGTTGTCATTCCAAATAAAGGGCAGCCCTTCCTGGTAGAATTGCAGGGATGGGTTTAAGTATCTCCGCGTTCATCTCATCAGAGGCTGTCTGGGTTTATATGCCTTCCAACTTCAAATCATAATGAATCCTTTCTTTTTATTTTTAATCCCAGGGGTTGCCTTGCTCTCAGATGCATACCCTGAGAAAATCTTGCTTGGCCTGTTGGCTCAGTATGACAGTGATAAAGACAAGCACACAGCGGAGACCAGAATGAAAGTTGGGGAAGTCCTGATGCGAATTGTCAGAGCTTTAGGTGAGTTTTCCATCATCTGGAAAAGGGAGGGGGCAGTGTGGCTTTCAAACCCAACTCTGTGTACCTTGGAGGTTTCTTATGCTCGCTTGGTGAGGATAGTTTCAGGGATGAGAAGAACTACTTCCTGTTCAGGGATTTAGCAAATGTCCACATGCCTTTCAAGGGATTGGCAGCTGTAGTGCCCATCTTCCTACCACTGCTTGGTCTCCTCTCCTGAGCTATGCTGGGACCTGACTTTCATTGGAGCTGGAATGAGAAGTTTCACACTTGCTGAGCAGCAGTGAGCATAAAAAGAAGAGGAACGTCAGACAGGGAAGAAATAGTGCTAACTCTTGTTGAATGGCTACTGTGTGCTAGGCTGTCTGCATATAAAATCCATCTAATATTCCCAACAGATCGTGTCGAGAGGCTGTTGTTAGACCCATTTTATAGATGAGAAAATTGTGTGCAGAGGCCTTCAGCAGTTTGTCCAAGACTCATTCAGCTGCTAACTAAAGTGGTGCCAAGATTCGAACCCTCCAACTCAAAGGAAGTCGCTCCAGACAACATAGACTGAGAGTAGTAAGAGTATGAGCTCTTGAGTCACTGCCTGGGTTCAAATCCCAAATGGCTGCTATTGGCCATGTGACCATAGGAACATTTCTTAATCTCTTGGTGCCTCAGTGTCGTAGGATAGAGTGTGAAGATATTAATAGCACTTCCCTCAGATGGCTTTTTGTAAGGATTAAATAAGGTAATATTTAGAATAGTATTGGGTGTACTGTATAGGCTTAGTAAATTTTTATTTTTTGCTAAGAAGAAAGATTGCTCTCTTATATTTTAATTTTTTTAAAGATTTTGAGAGAGTATGAGCACACAAGCAGGGGGAGGGGCAGAGGAAGATGGAGAAGCAGACACCCCGCTGAGCGGGGAGCCCAATGCATTGGAGGCTTGGTCCCAGTAACTTTACATGTCCCTATAATTAGCCCGATTTCCAAAACAGTCTTCTGGCATTTCAAAGCGAACTCCATCAATTCTCAAAGTTTTAATGTTTCTGTAGCCTACATTTCCAACCAGCCAGCCATAAGACATTGCCTTAACTGTAACTGCTAATTTCTTTTTTTTTTAATTACGTTTTTTAATTTTTAAAAATTTTAAAAATTTTTTATTTTTTATAAATATATAATGTATTTTTAGCCCCAGAGGTACAGGTCTGTGAATCGCCAGGTTTACACACTTCACAGCACTCACCATAGCCCATACATACCCTCTGCAATGTCCATAACCCCACCACCCTCTCCCGACTCCCTTCCCCCCAGCAACCCTCAGTTTGTTTTGTGAGATTAAGAGTCTCTTAAGGTTTGTCTCCCTCCTGTTCCCATCTTGTTTCATTTATTCTTTTAACTGCTAATTTCTTTCTTTGTTTATATATATTTTTTTTAAAGACCCCATCCATTTATTTGACAGAGAGAGAGAGATCCCAAGTAGGCAGAGAGGCAGGCAGAGAGAGGGGAGGAAGCAGGCTCCCTGCGAAGCAGAGAGCCCGATGTGGGGCTCGATCCCAGGACCCTGGGAGCATGACCTGAGCCAAAGGCAGAGGCTTTAACCCACTGAGCCACCCAGGCACCCCTTAACTGCTAATTTCTAATTCACATTACCCATGTGTCCAAGTGCATAGGTGAGGTGGTGTGTTGAAATCCCTTAAGTGCAAATTAAAGGCCACTTTTACAAAACAGCCAGTATACTTAGTTTACTAGTGATGTGGAAATCCTTGCGAATAGCCATTCTGTAAGACTTCCCTAAAAAGTACCCTAGTTTCTTTGGGCCAAGCTTTGCTCTCTTCCCACCTCCAGCTCTTCTTGGCAACAGCAGGGAATTCCAAGGAACAAGGCCCACAGTTGGGAGCCTGGCACAGGATCCTGCTGCTTTCTCTTGGCCTCATGTCTGGTTCCCTCACCGTGCCTACTTGTCTTCTTACCACTAGACCGTGGAGAAAAGCAGGAGCTTTTCTTCTTTCCATTTTTAAAAACCAAGCAATCACATAGACAGAGCAAAGAATTTATACAGTACACTCATGTCAATATAGAAAACTTCTAGTAACCCATAAAATTTCCTTTTGTCCTTTCCTAGTCTATACCTGCCCCAGAGGTAAGCACTATTCTGACTTTTTACCACCATCAGTTTCTTTAGATTGTTCTTGAACCTCATTTTAATGGAATTAAATCTCCATATTTATGGTATGCTAAGGGATCTAGACACTTGGGTAAATTCAGTTCAAATCTGGAGAGTAAGAATACTTCCTAGGCATGGTGTATACTGTATTTTCTGTTGTGTCACAGTAGGAGGCATATAATGTCTGCTTATCTCACTTTACTGATGTTGAGATTGATTAGTGGTGTTTCCAGTCAGGTATATCTGTTACAAACTTCCCCATCAACCCTCCTCCTATGGCTTTAAGTAGCCATTGATAATTATAGCCTAAATCAATTATTTCATAGGGGTTATATTTTTTTACACATTAAGAAACAGGTACAGAGAGGGTTACTAATTTGCCTAATGTCACACAGCTAATTAATGGTGGATCCAGAATTTGAATCCAGACAGTCTGACTCCAGACCCAGTCTCTTACTGAAAACACCGTTACATCCTGAACATTCTCCCATGTCATTAAGCATCTTTTTCCTGTCATTAACATGGTCGTTTTCCACATCCTCTATAATTTTTAATGATTGCATGATATATCATTTGAATGTACCATAATTTTTTCAGCTGACCAACTTACAGGTTGTTCCAAGTTTTTGCTATTATGAATTACATTAAGGTGAATATTCTTGTAGCTAAACTTTGTGCAGATTCATGATCATTTCCAAGGAAGAATTTCTTTAATATTTATTATTATTATTTTTAAAAGATTTTATTTATTTATTTGACAGAGAGAGATCACAAGTAGACAGAGAGGCAGGCAGAGAGAGAGAGGGAAGCAGGCTCCCTGCTGAACCGAGAGCCCGATGTGGGACTCCATCCTAGAACCCTAAGATCATGACCTGAGCCGAAGGCAGCGGCTTAATCCACTGAACCACCCAGGCACCCTCCAAGGAAGAATTTCTAAGAGAAGAACTTGTTAAAAGCATGTACTTATTTATTTATTTATTAAGATTTTATTTTATTTTTTTAAAAAATTGATTGATTGATTGATTGATTGATTTGACAGAGAGTCAGTGAGAGAGGGAACTCGAACAGGGGGAGTAGAAGAGGGAGAAGCAGGCCCTATAGAGCAAGGAACCCAACATGGGGCTTGATCCCAGAGCCCTGTGGTCATAACCTGAGCTAAAGGCAGGCACTTAATGACTGAGCCACCCAGGCTCCCCTAAAGAGTTTAATAGAGAGGGAGAGAGAGAAAGCAAGCATGAGTGAGGGCAGAGGGGGAAGGAGAAGCAGACTCCCTGCTGAACAGGGAGCTCACTCGGATGCAAGGCTTGATGTCAGGACACTGGGATCACGACCTGAGCTGACGGCAGATGCTCAACTGACTGAGCCTCCCGGGTATCCCAAAAGCATGTGTATACTTTTAAAGATATTTATTGCTGGGGCATCTGGGTGTCTCAGTGGGGTAAAGCCTCTGCCTTCAGCTCAGGTCATGATCCCAGGGTTCTGGGATCGAGCCCCACATTGGGCTCTCTGCTTGGCGGGGAGCCTGCTTCCTCCTCTCTCTCTGCCTGCCTCTCTGCCTGCTTGTGATCTTTGTCTGTCAAATAAATAAATAAAATCTTTTTAAAAAAAGATATTTATTGCTAAGTTGTCTTTCAGGGAGATCATGCCCATTTATTTATTGGTTTGTTTGTTTATTTACTTGTTTAAAATTTTAATTTGAGTATAGTTGACATACATTGTTACATGAGCTTCAAGCATACAACATAGTGATTTGACAAGTTTATGCATTATACTGTGCTCACCACACGTGTAACTACCATCTGCCACCGTATAACACTATTACAATATCATTGACTATATTCCTTATGCTGTGCCTTTTGTTCTTGTGATTTCCTCATTCCGTAACTGGAAGCCTATACCCCCCACTCTCCCTCCTCCATTTTGCCCTTCCCCCTGAGATTGTGCCAGTCTCAATTTCAGTGTTTGAGAATATTTGTCTGTACCCTCATCAGTACTATATATGCTATGTATTTGTTAATCAAACACATGTATATCAAGAAATGCTGTCTTGTTTTGATTTCCATTAATTCAGTTGATAAGGTTAAATGTTTTCTGTGTATTTATTGGCTAAATTGTGTGTTTGTGAATTATCTGGTTCTGTTCTTTTTTTTTTTTTTAAGATTTTATTTATTTATTTGATAGAGTTAGAGAAAGAGCACATGTAGAGGGAATGAGAGAAGCAGGTTCCCCATTGAGCAAGGAGTCCAGTATAGGTCTCCATCCTAGGATTCTAGGATCACGACCCGAGCCAAAGGCAGATGCTTAACCAGCTGAGCCACCTAGACACCCCTCTCCATTTTTCTACTGGGGTATTGATTTTGTTATTTGAATTTTTTTTTTTAAGATTTTATTTATTTGTGAGAGAGGGAAATAGCGAGAGAGGGAACACAAACCACAGGGGAGCTGGAGAGGGAAAAGCAGGCTCCCCACCGACCAGGGAGCCTGATGTGGGGCTTGATCCCAGGACCCTGGGATCGTGACCTGAGCTAAAGGCAGACGCTTAACGATTGAGTCACCCAGGCGCCCCTGTTTTTTGATTTATAAAAGCTATATTTATTTAAAAATCAAGAACCACTGAAATTTATGTTGTGACTATTTGCTTTGGATTGTTTTCATTTTAGTTTTGTTCAAATTTTCTGTTTCATTTTGTTTTTGAAACACAAACTTTTTATTTTGATATAAACAAATCTTTTCCTGTATGGATTCTCTTTCATGTGTAAGGCTTTCTCAAATGAAGATTATATAAATATTAATCTATATATTTTAATTTCGGCTTTTCAATGTAGGAAATATTGTGGAAAGATTTTAGTTTAGTTTCTTTCATTTAAGGAACTATTTGGTTTTTTATTGTATTTCCAGAAATTTAATCTTAACACATTGCTAAATTACCAGTCACTCCAAATGTTTTTCCATGTATTTACTCCTCTATGGCCCAACATTGGTGTTGACAATAACCTGGGGACCATTACATGTCAATGTACTTTTTAAAACTTCTTTTCAAAATATGACATTGAATTACTGTGTGCAAGATAATGAATTGGTAATTGAGACATTACTTGAAAAGTAGAATTTAAGTGAAGGGAATTGGATACATATGTGAGGGTATTTCCTTCTGAGACTGTCCTGAGCATTATCCCGGATCTGATGCAGACGACATGGCTTTCTCACATATGCCAGATGCAATATCTGCTTTCTCTTCAGCAGGGGCTGAACAACATTACCCCCATTCTTCTTTGTTCTTTAGCTTAGCGATTTTCAAATAGGGGAGTAGGGGAAGACTTTTGCCCCCTAGGAGACATTGGCAGTGTCTTGAGACCTTTTTAATTATTACAACCAGGGGCCTGGGGATGTTACTGGCATTTAATAACTATAAGCCAGGGATGCTCAGCATCCTACTGTGTGCAGGACAGGCCCCCTGCAATGGAGAATGATCTGGCCCAGAATGTCAGTAGAGCCCATTGTTGATACACCCAGTTGTAGGGCTCACATGGACCATTCTGTTTCTGCTTTATAACATTATCCGTTGTTAATTAGATCGAGGACTGCCACTTATAATTACGCAGGTTGTTTACAGCCCTAAAAATTCCAAAAGGCATTGTTGTAGGAGTGGTGTACCCTGGAGCTGTACAGTACTCAACCTACGCAGCCATCCCGGTGGCCTGAACTAGATTCTAGTGTCTTCTCACGTTTTTAGGTTGCCATCTCATAGGAGAGAGTTGAAAGTTATTCATTTCCTTCTAATGTATTTATGCATCCTTTTGGAGATGGGAACTTCTGCACATAGCTAATCTTATCTATATTATGCCAATCTTATGAGCATAAGCTTTAGTGATACCTTTTCTGATGTCTGCTGAATTTGGAAGTTGTCCTTCTTAAAGTCTGTGGCCGGCCACCGTTGAGGTTATTAATATATGCCTCCTCCTTTTCTTGCCTTCCTTTGACATTTAATGGACCATAACATGAACTCAAGTATATTTTTAAATTACCCCTTATGTTTAAGGAAGATGTTATATACTTTACCAATATTTATTTCATTATTCTAAGGAAAAAGAGAAAGAAAAATAGATGAAATTGCCTTTTATTTGTGTGTTGCACTCATTTGATTCCAAAGTTGGATCAGAGGTCCTTGACGGAAAAACAATTTCCACCTCTTCCCATAGTAATAGCCAAAGATTCTCTGAATTCTAACTTAATTTCCTACTTTTTTCAAGTTCTAAATCATATAAATTCCTGGGTTATTTGGCAGCTCTTCCTCATGCTCAAAATTGTGTGTGTGTGTGTGTGTGTGTGTGTGTGTTTATCTTGAACATAATTTTTTTTCTTAATCTCGAGGATAGGAGTATCAATGTAGTTCAGTTCAGAAACTTTTTAAAAGATATTTTATTTATTTATTTATTTGGGAGAAAAAGAGAGAGAGAGAACAACCAGAATTGGTGGGGAGAGGCAGAAGAAGAGGGAGAAGCAGGGGCTCCAGCCCAGAACCACGGCATCATGACCTGAGCCTAAGGCAGCCGTTCAACTGACTGAGCCACCCAGGCGCCCCTCAGAAACATTTTTTGATTAGCTTCTGAATGGCATGTTCCTTACCTGGGGCTAGAAATAGGGACGTGAAAAAGCCACAGTCTTCTTCCTGCAAGGAGCTTATAGTTTAGAAGGAGAGAATATCTCATACACAGATATCTATAAGGTGACCTGCTGGTGAAGGGGATTGTGGGAGCACAGGGGAAATGGTCTTTGTCCTTTCTCTTCTCAAGATCCTGCAGTTGAGTGTGGCAGTGTGCTACAGGGCTATATCAGTTCCCCATCCTTCTCCCAGCACAGCAGGTCAGTTTTTGAGAAATAGCTTTCGTCTGATAGTTTTCAGAGATTTTCAATTCATGGCATAGGTCTGAAGTGAACTAAAAAGATAGGTTGGACAGTGAATAATTGGATAGTCTGGGAGTTGAGCACTTACAGATTTCGGCAGCAGTAAACAATAGTCAAGGATTAGAGTTTTCATATTCTAAAAAGAGAAATTTTCAGCAAAATTCAGAGGATCAGATGAAATGTTTCTTGCCAAATCTGCCTAGATTAGCATCAGTATAGTTCAGTTTAACAAATATTTTTATTGAGTGAATTGGAAATACTAATCTGGCCAGATTTGAAGGTTGAAGCCCAGACTGAATAATTTTTTTTTTTTCTCATCTTCCTCCTCTTTTTCTTCCTCATGTCATTTTTTTTTTTTTTTTTTTTTTTTGGAGAGGTAACTTTAAAATCTATTTATAGACCTTTCTCCTCCTAATTGTTTCAGTAACACATGGTCATTTTGGACAGTTTGGAAAATATTAAAAAGTATTAAAAAAAGTAGGTGATCACTGGCAGTTTCACTGTTCAGAAGTAATCACTCTTTGTTTACATTTTGATGTTTCCTTCTCGTTTCTTTTTCTTTCTCATAATTGCAATTATACCATCTGTATACTGCTTTCTTTCATTTAACATTACTTATAGTAAGCACTTTTCCATGTCATTAAGTAGTTTTTGAAAATATAAGATTTATTGGTTGTTTTATTAATTATCTTTTAGAAAGATTATTGTTTAATTAGGTTGTTTCCAGTTCAGTTCCTTACTTTATGAGGAACTTTATGAGGATTATGAGGTTCGCTATTGATTATTCTTATACATAAGTTCGTTTGGTAAATCATTAAGTCTTTCCTTAGGATTCATTCCTACAAGGGAAATTACCAGGTCCAAGTACACGCATGCACTTAAGGCTCTAGATATTCAGTGCCAAGTTGCCCTCCAGAAATGTGTACTCTTGTCAGTAGTGAATGAGACTGCTAAGGTCTCACAGAGAAAACTTTTTCTGTGGCTTCAGAGCAGACTTCTAACCTTGACCAGCCATCTCCAAAATGTGTACCTTTGCTCCCAGAATGAATGGAAGAACGTGTCAGAGAATGTTGGTCCGTGGGCGGGTGGATGGAAGGAAGAAGATGGGACAGGGAGGGGGCAGGAGGGGAGGCGGGAGAGCGGAGGGAAGGAATGACTGATGGAGGGGAGGGTGGATGCGTGACTCAGTGTGAACCCACCGCTGCTCCAAAAGAACACCTCAGATCTGGCAGTGTCATCATGATACACAAAGAACAGTACCCAATTATTTTTAGAGGCAAAACGTAGTCTTCTAATCAGCAAGCTCAGACAAGTTCCAGTTTAGGTCAGAAACTTGTAAAAAACGAGAGCGAAAATAGAAAGCCATATTCACGTTGCTCCATCTGAAGAAGAGTTTACCTTCAGTGAACTCTGTAGGGAAGATCAAGAATTAGTATTTGGAATGAAGAATCAGGAGAGAGAACTAAAGCTATTGTGTGTTGGGTTTTTTTTTTTTTTTTTTAAGATTTTATTTATTTATTCGACAGAGAGAGATCACAAGTCGGCAGAGAAGCAGGCAGTGGTGGGGTGAGGGGGAAGCAGTCTCCTTGCCAAGCAGAGAGCCTGATGCAGGACTGGATCCCAGGACCCTGAGATCATGACCCAAGCCGAAGGCAGAGGCTTTAACCCACTTAGCCACCCAGGTGCCCTAAAGCTCCTGTTTTGAATGGAGTGTGCTATGGCAAGTAGAATCTCACCCAGAAATACTTGGGCAAAGCAGCTTATACTTACAGGTTAAAAGGTACCTTTTCTCAAATTACTCTATAGTCCCAGAAAAGGGTGGGTCCTGGGCTTGAAGGTATATTTCTCACTCTTTTTTTTTTTTAAGATTTTATTTATTTATTTGACAGATCACAAGTAGGCGGAGAGGCAGGCAGAGAGAGAGAGAGGGAAGCAGGCTCCCCACTGAGCAGAGAGCCCAATGCGGGGCTTGATCCCAGGACCCTGAGATCATGACCTGAGCCAAAGGCAGAGGCTTAACCCACTGAACCACCCAGATGCCCTGTATTTCTCACTCTTAAAGCTTGTAAAACATCCTTATTTAATGTACTCTGTCAACTTTTCCATATCACCTGCTTAATTTTCAAGTTTTAGTTCAGCACTTTGCTGTCCTAGAGTTCATCCATGTGGTGAGCAACCCATGATCCCGTCCAGCTCCACGATGTAGCCCATGATCTGACTTTAGAAAACCTGTTCTGTTGGGACCTGTGGGTGTCTCAGTCAGTTAAGTGTTTGCCTTCAGCTCAGGTCATGATCCCGGGGTCCTGGGATCGAGCCCTTCTCCCTCCACCTGCTACGCTTTCTCTCTGACAAATAAATAAATAAAATAACAGAAAACCTGTCACGTTCCCAGAGAGGAGTTAACTCAGCCCGAGATTCTGCTCTGACAATCGTCTTCTAGCCGGTTGTAGAAGATAAAGGAAAATGGACTAGTTGGATTTGTCTAGTAGGCTACTCTGATTTCCAGTTGGCTTGGCCTGGGAATTAAGACGAGGAGAGGAGCTTTTAAATGGCTATAATTAATATTAGAATATAGATATACCACAGTTTATACTGTTTAGTCAGCCATTCCTCTGCCCTTGGACCTTAGTTTTTTCTGTTTTGTATTTCCTATGGTATGCAGCAATGCAATATAAATTCTCATAGATGTGTGCCAATAGAAATATATATTAATACTTATATATGCATATTCCATATATATGTGCATGCTGAAGTACTGGGCCTTTATTTCTGGAAGATTGGTATTTGCCTAAGTGGAATCATGGTCTCAAAAACTGTTTCTATTTTAAACTGTTAATATACTGACAGGTTATGTCCTAAAATTGTTGGTGAGGTAGGACTCTTTGGACCCCCTGCTATGTCTGTTGTCAGAGAAAAATATCTTTTGAAAATTGTTTTTTTCAAAGGGAACAGAATAAGAAGGTTCTTTTGGGAGTGTTATTTTGCTTGTCTTCATTGCAAAGGGGAAAAAAGTCTTGTTTTAAGAAACACATTATTAATACATTTTGCTATTAAGTAATTTACAAAACTGGTCAAGGAATGACAGGTCAGCCTTAGAAGTATCTTACTCAACAAAACTCATTTAAAGGTGCAGCATTCTATCATTCACTTCAAGAGCATTCTAATTAGGTAGTTTCCAGAAACAGTTTAACTTAATTTACTGATTAAAAATTTTACTTTATGGGCTTTTTCTTTCATAATATATGTCTTGGTCTTCTTTTGTGACATAAACAACCCCAGAATTTAATGGTTTGAAACAACAAGCATTCATTTGTTCAGAATTCTGTAATACGTGTAAAGCTTGGGAGGGACAGCTCATCCTTGGTTCGCCTGGTGTTGTCTGGGCTCAGCTGGCGGAGCTGCTGCACGTGGTGTAGCCTGGGCCCACCCAAGGAGGTTACACTCGGCTGGAATCCTGACTGGGGCAACTTAGTGCTCTTCCACGTGGCTTTGCTTTGTCCCTGCATGCGGACACTCAACATTTAGTAATCGAGCCCAAACTCCTTTTCAGCATGGTGAATGGTTTCCCAGAGAGCAAAAACAGAAGGCTACCATGCCTATCAAGAACTAAACATAGAACTGGCTTTACAATGACTTCTGCCACATTCTTCTGCCAAAGTCAGTCACAAATCCAGCCCAGGTTCAAGGAGAGGGAAGTAGCCTCTAATATTTTATGAGAGAAACAGCATTGTGTTCAAGGGTGGTGTGGTGGCAGCCGTATCTGTATGTTAAACACACACTACCGAAAGGAGTGCATGCTTATGGCTGCACTAACAATACAAACAGAGGAAAATCAGTCTCTCTCAAATATTAGTTACAGTTACTCTTCTTACCTCCCAAGGTAAACAGTGATAATAATTTGGTATACATTCTGTCATACCTTTCCCTGTGCTCCTATAGATGTATGCAAATGTGAATGGGCTTTTCCACTCTTTCACAAGAATAGATTTTAATACTATTACTATTACACTTACTATTACTACATCCTATTAATTTGTAATTTTCTTTCTTTGAAGTCAACTTTACCAAGGTATACTTTACATACAATAAAATGCTCTCGGGCGCCTGGGTGGCTCAGTGGATTAGGCCGCTGCCTTCGGCTCAGGTCATGATCTCGGGGTCCTGGGATCGAGTCCCGCATCGGGCTCAGCAGGGAGCCTGCTTCCTCCTCTCTCTCTGCCTGCCTCTCTGCCTACTTGTGATCTCTCTCTGTCAAATAAATAAATAAAATCTTAAAAAAAAAATAAAAATAAAAAATAAAATGCTCTCATTTTAAGGGTGCATTTCAGTGAGGTTTGATAGAAATCCGTGTAACCATCACTGCAGTTAAAGTAGAAAACATTTTCATCACCTCAGAAAGTTCCTTTGTCCCCAGATTATCTCCCATTCCACACCCCACCCCAGGAAACCACCGACGAATTCTCTTACCATCGATGAGATCTGTCTTTTCTAGAGTTTCATGTAATTGGAATCATACGATGTATACCCCTGTGTGTCTGGTTTCTTTTGCTCAGCATAGTGAGTTCGAGATTCATCTGTATTGTTGTGTCTATCAGTAGCTCACTACTCTCTATTGCAAAGTGGTATCACTTTATATGAATATACCACAATTTGTTCACACATTTTTGTTGACGGACATTCAGGTTATTTCCAGTTTTGAGCTATTATGAGTGTGGTTGCTCTGAATATTCTGGTACAAATCTGTGTGTGAAGGTCTGTGTATTTTTTCTCTTGGTTAAGTATCTAAGAGTAGAATTGCTAGGTCATACAGTGTGTGTATAAGAAACTGCCAAACTGTTTTCCAAAGTAGTTGTACCATTATGACCAGCAATGTACGAAAGTTCCGGTCACTTGATATCCTCCCCAACACTTGGTATCTGGCTATCTATCTGTCTATCTATCTATATATTTTTCTTTGTTTTAGCGATTTAGTGGCTCTATACTGGTATTTCGTTGTGGTTTTAATATGTATTTCCCTGAATGACTGATTATGTTGAGCACATGTCTTTCTCTGTGCTTATTTTCTATTTGTATATCTTTTGTGAAGTAACTGTTCAGAACTGTTCTAAACCGGGTCGCCTGCATCATCAGGTTCTTCTTTCTATTGAATTATTCCCATCTTCATATAAACATTACTTAATAGATCTTTAAACATATAAACAAAACACTTCTCTGAGCTCTGTATCTCTTTCTAACTATTGCCATGTTTCTCTGGTCTCTTTCACAGTAAAACTCTTAGAAAAAGTCGTCTGGATTTGCTCGCTGCACTTCTCCCACACCATTTTCTTCTTTAGTCAGTCCAGTGGTGCCTTTCATCCTCAGCATTCCCTTGTCAACCAAAATATTTAAAACGCTGTTGATCCCTTCTTCAGCTTTGTATTACATAATTACCCAGTAGCATTTGATGCATTTGACCACTGCTTCCTTTTTGAAATACCTTCCTCTCTAGGCCTTCCAGACAGTAGAATTGCCTGATTCTCCTCTGACCTCATAGCTATTTTTCCCAGTCTTCCTTGCTGGCTCCTCCCCCACTACCAGATCTCCAAAGGTCAGAATCCCCTAGTTCTCTGTCCTTAATCCTGTCCTCTTTGCCATGCACACATTGCTCGTTACCTGGTCAGTCTAGCAAGGGGTGTATCGATTATATTAACTTTTTTTTTCTTTTTTTTGCAAGGAACCAGCCTTTAGTTAAATTTCTCTGTTGTCTTTTGGTTTTCTGTCCTATCTTCAGTATTTTTTTCACTGTTACCTTTTGGTAGAAAACAAGTTGCCTTAAACCTTACCAGAGTAAAGCAACATTTATCTCACAGCTTCTAGAATTCAGGAATCCAAGCATGGCTTTACTGGGTGTCTCAGCCACAGAGACTCTCACACAGCTGCACTTAAGGTGTTGGCTGGGCTGTGGTCTCATCTGAAGAATAAACTGAGAACAGAGCCATTTTCAGGCTCACTCACATGGTTGGTAGGATTCAGTTGTTGGTGAGCTATTGAACTGAAGGCCTCAGTCCTTTGCTGACTGTTGACCTGCAGCCTCCCTCAGTTCTTTGCCACATGGGCCTCTCCATAGGGCAGCGTACAGCGTGGCAGTTAGCCCTCTGATTGAGGAAGCAGGAGAACAAGGGAGGACAAGCAAGGTGGAAGTGTTAGTCATTTTGCAACCTAATCTCAGAATGGACATCCCATCACTTTTGTCACACAGTCTGTTTGTTATGAGTGAGTCACTAGCTTTAGTCCCAGTTCAAGAGGGGGGGATTACACAAGGCAGGAATATTAGGAGATGAAAGTCACAGGGTACCATTTTAGGGGTTGCCTTCAACATTTGTTTACTTTTCTCGTTTCTTAAGGTGGCAGCTTAGATCACTGATTGTGGACCTTTCTTTTTTTCTAAAGTGAGCATTAAAAACTCCAGATTAACTCATAAGAACTACTTTAGCTTCCTTCCATAAATTTTGATGTGTTTCAGTTTTTACACATTTCAAAATATTGTCTAATTTTGCTTATGATCTCTGTTTATACCATAGATTACTTAAAAGTGTGATGTTTGTTGTTTAAGCTTTATTTTGGGTGCCTAGGTGGCTCAGTCGGTTAAGGATCAGCCTTTTGGTCTCAGCTCAGGTCATGATCTCAGGGTCCTCGGGTTGAGCAGCAGGGAGTCTGCTTCTCCCTTTCCCTCTGCCTCTCCCCACCTGTTCACACACTCTTTCTCTCTCTCTCAAATAAATAAAATCTTATAAAAAAAAGAAAAACAACCTTCAAATATTTACTGATTTTTCAGGTAGCTTTTTATTATTACTTTCTAAGTTTTTTGTGGTCAGAGGACATATTGTATATTATTTCAGTTATTTTAAGTTTATTGTGTCTTTTTTATGGTCCAGGATATGGTCTGTCTGGGTGAATGTCTCATGTGCACTTGGAAGTGTGTTCTGTAAGTATCATTTATTTCGGGGCACCTGGGTGGCTTAGTGGGTTAAAGCCTCTGCCTTCAGCTCAGGTCATGATCCCAGGGTTCTGGGATAAAGCCCCATGTCAGGCTCTCTGCTCAGCAGGAAACCTGCTTCCCCCCATGCCCTCACCTGCCTCTCTGCCTACTTGTGATCTTGGTCCATCAAATAAATAAAATCTTAAAAAAAAATAAGTACCATTTATTTCAAGTTGGTTGATAATTTGTTAACATCTTCAGTATCCTTACTGATTTCCTGTGTACTTGTCCTATCAATTACTAAGAAAGGAGATTGAAATCTCCAACTCTAATTGTAGCTGCATCTTATTTCTATTCAATTCTGTTAATTTTGCCTCACCCATTTTGAACCTCTGTTACTGTGTGCAGGCAGTTAGAATTGTTATGTCTTCTTGATGGTGTTTTATCTCTCCTTGTTGTGTATCCCTTGTTCCAAAGTCTACTTATTTGTGATTTTAGTATTGCCATTTTCTTAAGATTAGTGGGGGATTTTTGGTATATACTTTCCTATTCCTTACTTTTTAATCACTTTATGTCTTTATATTTGAAGTGGGTTTTTGTAGACACCATATTATTGGATATTGCTTATTTTTAGATCTTGCTTTTTTTTTCGCCCGTTTAACAATTTTTTATCTTTTCAAATTGTTTAGATTATTTTTTTTTAAAGATTTTATTTATTTATTTGACAGAGAGAGAGAGATCACAAGTAGGCAGAGAGGCAGGCAGAGAGAGGGGGAAGCAGGCTCACCGCTGAGCAGAGAGCCCGATGTGGGGCTCGATCCTAGGACCCTGGATCATGACCTGAGCTGAAGACAGAGGCTTAACCCACTGAGCCACCCAGGCGCCCCATGATTATTTATATTTAAAATAATTTTTGACATGGTTGAGTTTAAGACTGCCATCCTACTGTTTGTCTCATCTATTCTTTGTTCCTTTTTCCTCTTTTTCTTATTGCTTTTAGGTTGATCAAGTATATTTTATCCTTTTCAAACTCCACTCTTGACTTATTAGCTGTACTGCTTCTTTGTTTTAACTCTTCAGTCCTCATTCTAGGACTGCAGTTACAATGTATGCTAGAATTCTTTGCTGTCGTTCTCAGGCTCTGCTCTTTTTTTTTATCCCCCATGTCTTTTCTCTTTCCTTCAGATTGGACAGTTTCAACTGATCCATCTTCAGGTTCAGAAATTCTTTAGCCCGGGACACCTGGGTGGCTCAGTTGGTTAAGCAGCTGCCTTCGGCTCAGGTCATGATCCCAACATCCTGGGATCGAGTCCCACATCGGGCTCCTTGCTCAGCAGGGAGCCTGCTTCTCCCTCTGCATCTGCCTGCCATTCTGTCTGCCTGTGCTCGCTCTCTCCCCCTCTCTCTCTGATAAATAAATAAAATCTTTAAAAAAAAAAAAAAAAAAGAAATTCTTTAGCCCATTCAGTGAATTTTTTATTTTAGTATTTTTCATTTCTAGAATTTCAAATTTTGGGTTCTTTTATTCCCCATTTGGTTCTTTTTATACTTTCAATTTCTCTATTGAGATTTCCTATCTTTTCATTTATTATAAGTTTATTTTCCTTTATTTACCTCCTTGAGCATAGTTACAGTAGCTGCTTTTTTTTTTTTTTAAAGATTTTATTTATTTATCAGAGAGAGGGGGGGGGAGAGAGCAAGCACAGGCAGACAGAAATGGCATGCAGAGGCAGAGGGAGGAGCAGGCTCCCTGCTGAGCAAGGAGCCCGATGCTGGACTCAATCCCAGGACGCCGGGATCATGACCTGAGCCGAAAGCAGCTGCTCAACCAACTGAGCCACCCAGGCGTCCCTACAGTAGCTGCTTTAAAATCCATTTCGGTACCTAAAATATCTGTATCATTTCGGTATTGGGTTCTGTTGATTGATCTTTCTCTTTGAGAATGAGTTATATTTTTGTATAACAACCAAATTTGGATTATGCCCTATACATTATGGGCATTATATATGGTTCTTTTGTAGTCCACCAAACACTGCTAAATTTTTGTTTAACTAGGCAGTTAACTTGGGCTCAAACTGCAGACTTCGTCTTGCCTGTGATGTGCAGCAGTTCAGATCTCTCTTTAGTTCTTTAGCCTTAGCTGCAACCTGCTTTGAGTCTGGTCTACACATTTAGCACACTCCCTGAGAAATAAAAGAGACAGTGGGAGACTATATTCTCTCACCCGAATCCTTACCTTATTCATGTATCTTTGTCCTGCATGATTGCTTCTTTAGGAGTAAGTTAAAAGAAAATTACATTTAATTAAATTTAATTTTATTTAAATTAAATTTATTTAGGAGTAATTTAAAAAAAGAGCTGGCTCAGTCGGTAGAACATGTGACTCTTGCCCTTAGGGTTTTAAGTTTGAGCCCCATGTTCGGCTCAATAAATATGGGGCACCAGGGTTGCTCAGTCAGTTGAGTGGCCAACTCTTGATTTCGCTTCAGCTCATAATTTCAGGTTGTGAGATTGAGCACTGTGTCGGGCTGTATGCTCAGCAGGGAGTCTGTTTGAGATTCTCTCTCTCCCTTTTCCTCTGTCCCTCATCCTGCTTGCATATTCTCTCTCAAAAATAAATAAATAAAATATTTTAAAAAATAAGTAACTAAAAATAAAATAATTTTTTTTTTTTAAGAAGAGAGGAAATCACGATTCTCATTCTTCTTCAGACTCAGACAAGGCTCCATGGCCTGCTTAGTTCAACAAGCCAAGATCATAAAGACCTTCTTGTGCTGTATTAAGGGATTTGGACTTCTGTTGAAGCCAATGGAAGCCACTGAAAGATTTTTAAGGAGCAAAGAATTAGTCATAATTACATTTTAGCAAAATCACTTTGGCTGCCCTATGAAGGATGAGACTGGAACAAGACTAGAAGAAAGTAGACCTGCTTAGTATATTGTTGGAGTAATCTGGGCAAGAAAATTGATGATGGATACCCAGCTAGGGGTTACATGTGAGAAAGGAGGAGAAAAGATGTCCCCAGATAGGAAGGAAAGCATGAGAACAGAACAAAAGTGGAAGGCATGTGGTATGAATGGAGAGCTGTCTTTCTATAGCAAGTTGTGTTTGGTGCCTTGGGGAAGTAAGGCTAAATAGGGGAGTGGGGCAGAGCCCTGAAGGCTGGACAGAGGAATTTGGACTTGATGTGGTGGGCATTTGGTAATCACTATAGATTCATAAGAAAGGAAGCAACATGAGAGATGTGTAGGTGTGCTTGGCAAAGGCATGAAAGATGGATGAAGAAAGGAGAGCCTGGAGCCAGAGAGATCTCTGGGAGGCTGTTGTAGTATTCCTTGGCACAAAGAGATGAGGAGTTCGTTTAGAGGGGTGTCTGTGAGAATGGTGAGAAAATGTAGATTTTTTAAAAGAGATTTTATTTATTTTATTTGAGAGAGAGCATGCAAGCAGGGCAGGAAGTGGAGGCAGAGGGAGAGAATCTCAAACAGACTCCGCATTGAGCCTGGAGCCCAACATGGGTCTCGATCTTATCACTCTGATATCATGAGTCAGAGGCTTAACAAGAGTCAGAGGCTTAACCAACTGAGCCACCCAGAAGCCCCGAAAAAGTAGATATTTTAGGCAATTCAGAGGAAGAAATAAGAGACTGTCATTTTTTTTTTTTTTTTAGCATTTAGTGAAGATGGAATTCTAATCCACCCAGCAGCTATTACTCTCATAGAAATGTTGAGAGACTCAAATGGTATAATATGTATGATATTTCTTAGAGATATTTGAGTGTCATTCCAGAGATATACCTACTACTGTATTAATTCCTGTAGAGAGGTTGGGCAATTGACAGTTGCACCCATTGGGCAGGTAGTAAGAGTTTGACATATAGACTTCACCTTGGAGTACATTTTAATTTTTCTGCACAACTTACATTATCTCTCTGTAACTTAGCTGTAAAATGGGGATAATTATAGTAACTACCTGATAAGGCAGTAATGAAAGATAATATATGTAAAGTGTTCAGAACCAGTGTCTTTCATGGTAAGGGATGAAGAAATGTTGGTTGCTATTATCTTCTTGTTATTTTTGAGTGAGTAAATCATATTCGTTCATTTCCCAAGGCCAACCCTGAGAAAGTAGAAACTGCAGACAAGTAAAATAAGTGATCATCCTGTTTTATTCCAGCATACAAATCAAAGTTGAGAACTTCTTTCATGACAGGTTCTCTGTTAATCACTTGATGTGCATGTTCTCACACAATGCTTGAGGTGGCCCAACAAGGTGATTCTTCTTAATATTATTGCCATTTTATAGAAAAGGTAATAGGTTCAGAAGCTGTTCCCTGGGTCACACTGCTAGTTGATGCTGGGTCCGGGCCCTTAATCACAACTGTCATAAATAAATTGTTGTTTGCTTTAATCAAAACTTTTATTTTAATTGATATGGAGACTATAAAAGCCAAATTATACTGTGAAATTAGAAAACCGGCTGCCTGATATTGGCATGAACTCTAAGAAGCAGAAAGTACTCTGTTGACTGCAGTAGCAATGGGGAATTAATTTCTATAACAAAAAAAATCGTGTGGCTTTTATGTTGGGAGATCGCAGGGGTCAATAAACTACAGCCCTTAGGCCAAATCCAGCCTATTGCCTCTTTCTGCACAGCTTATAAGCAGGAATAGTTTTCACATTTTTAAATGGTTGAGGGGCTCCTGGCTGGCTCAGTCAGTGAAGCTTGCATCTCTTGATCTTGAGGTTGTAAGTTCTAGCCTGGGTGTAGAGATTACTTAAAAAAAAAAATAAAATAAAATCTAAATGGTTGAGAGGAGGAAGCAAAATAATCATCTTTTGTGATATGGTGAGATTATGAAAGGCAAATTTCAATGTCTATAAATAAAGTTTTATTAAGACAGTTATGCTTATTTGCTTATAAATAGTAGTCTATGGCTACTTTTGCACCACAATGACAAAGTTCAGTAGTTACACAGAAATTGGATAGCCCTGGGGCACTTGGGTGGCTCAGCTGGCTGGGCATGTGCCTGTTGCTCAGGTCATGATCTCAGGGTCCTGGGATTGAGCCCCGCATCGGGCTCCCTACTCAGTGGGGAGCCTGCTTCTCCCTCTGCCTGCACGTACTCTCTCTCTCTCTCTCTGTCTCAAGTAAAATAACATCTTCAAAAGAAAAAGAGAAATTGTATGGCCCTGAAAGCCTTTGACTCTTTATAGAAAAAGTCTGCTGACCTCTATTCTAAGATAACTATGATCCCAGGACATAAATCTGTTTCTTTGACAGACCTTCCTACTTGCTTTTCAGTTGATTCTCTTTGGGAGTGACTTGTCCTTCCAGATCATTCTTAAGTCCTTTTCCTCCCCAAATCAAGCTTTATATTCTACTTTAAGCAACAGAAATACTACCTTTTGTAATTAGTTCTCTTTAAATATATTTGAGTAGATACTGCATTTCATGTGTGAAAATCACCAACTGTGAGAATCATTGGCTCAGAAGATACAAGGTATCATTAGCAAAAAGGGTCCTTTCTTCAAAGATAACAATATTAAGTATACTTGAATGCTTCAGGGTTTTCTTCTGCTATTTTTATTTTCAGTGTCTTAATACTTCTGTCTTCTCATCTCACTCCCCTATTCCTATTTAGAGCAAATTAAAGCACTAATTTGGATCCTTCAGTGTGTATGTGAAAGGATACAGGACAGAGAAGCACCTGATTCTCTTCCTTTCTTTGCAAATCTTGAAATAGATTCTTGCATTCATTTTGACTTATGGACTTACAAGAGAGTACACTAGCAATCTAATTGAGATATAATATTCCCTTTAGAAAGAAATTATAATTTAATTTTCCTTTTGTTTGACCTGATTTCGTAGCACTTGAGGAATGTTCTGTTAATAATTTAAACATGAAGTTGTGTTCTCAGGCCACAGGCTTCCTGATTTGTGTTTGTCAATATTATGAGGCTAACCAACACTTGGGCATGCTTTAACGAGTTTGAACATTTATGTAGCAAATTAAATTAATTAAGTCAGTGGAATGGTCTTAATACTTTCATCATTACAAAATGGTAAAGAGCATCTCCTTCATTTAAAATACCAAGTTTTGGGGCGCCTGGGTGGCTCAGTGGGTTAAGCCGCTGCCTTCAGCTCAGGTCATGATCAGGGTCCTAGGATCAAGCCCCGCATCAGGCTCCTTGCTCAGCGGGGACCCTGCTTCTCTCTCTGCCTCTGCCTGCCTTTCTGCCTGCTTGTGATCTCTGTCTCTCTCTCTGTCAAATAAATAAATAAAACCTTTAAAAAAAAATAAAATAAAATACCAAGTTTTTTTCTTCTTTCATCTTTTAAAATAACTTGCCATAAACCTGGAACTTTTCCTTCCTTGTGGTCACATTTCTGTGCTGTACTTGGTTAATTCTGCCCTTCCAGAAAATTCCACCAAGTTTCTGAAATCTGTTCCTCTCTCAAGCACACTTTTTGGGAAAATTACTCTATTTGTTTTGTTAGTAACATACAGAGGGGCAGAGTCAGTTACTGCAGATTTCCTCCCAGGGTGACTTTGTGTAAACTGATAGTTAATATGCTGATTAAACCGGTCTTGAAGTTCAATGGGCTGATGAAATGGAATGAGTAATCTAGTTAATATCTAACTATAGAAGTCTTGGCATCCCCTATTTCAAACTTTCTTTGTTTCCATTTTACTTTAGTTCATTGAGTTGCCAAAAATCCATTGGTACAAAGCATTTCCTGTGCATTGTTTTACTTTGTCCCAAAGATACTAATCTGTGGTTCTTATTTACACATCAGTTTGTCATTTGAAGACAAGGAAAGAAAACATCCGTGTCCAGGTCAAAGTTTTAGGTAGGGTCTCTCCTTCTCCCAGGCACTTCACTTAACTCCTTTTCCCTTCTCCCCTCTGATTCAAAACTTCCCTTTATGGGTCCCTACTCAGGCTTGACCATCACTACAAAGTAACCAAATTTCAGAAATTATCTCACCATCAAATCTTTCTTGTTCCTTCCCAGCTTGTAAAAAGGAGGTAGCAGGTATATTAATATTTACTAAGGGATGGATGGCAGCCTTCTTTTGGGCTGCCCTTCTTGGGATGATTTTGTGTTTGTTTGTTTGTTTTTAAAGATTTTATTTATTTATTTGACAGAGAGAGCAGGGGGAGCAGTAGGCAGAGGCTGAGCGATAAGCAGGCTCATTGCTGAGCAGGGAGCCTGACACTGGGTTGAATTTCAGGACCCTGGGATCATGACCTGAGCTGAAGGCAGACATTTAACCAACTGAGCCACCTAGGCACCCTGATTTTGCATTTTTAATAAGGAGGCTGTGTAGTCCAAAGAAATGAAGTACTAATCCTTAAGTAGACTCCAAGACAGTACAGTTTGCTATTTGAAGAACTGTTTGGAGACAAGAGGGTCTCTCTGTCTCTCTAAGACATGCCTTGGAGGGGGGGGGGGGTCACTCGTACCAACAATAGCCCCACTGACAGTTTTGTTTTAATTTAATAACTTGTCCCACAGAGGTCTTCCTCTGGTTACATGTAAGCCTATCAAAGTCTGTCTACATACAGTTTGCATGTAAACTATCCCTGCTTCTGTGGGCTGTGTGATGCGGTACAGTGAAACTAGACCCAGGAAAGGGAAGACCAAGAACCTGGGAAATCTTTGCTAACCTGCTCATAGCTCAGGGTCACATCTTGGTTACATTACCTTAAAAAGGATAACAGTATGAATGAAAAACCAAAAGCAGCAGATTAACAATTAGCCTGAGGGAGAAACATGGGTTCTGACAAGTAGGCACCAGTAGGGGGAAATCTATGCAGGGACTCCCCAGCATTCTTGCCCAGTGACGGCTGTGACCTGCCTCCCTGGCAAGCCCTATCAAGATGAGATGGTGGCTTTGGCTACAGCCCGCCCTAATATGTGCATCAGGTTGAGGGGTTCAGCAGCTTTCACAATGCTGTCAGTCATCTCCTATTGTTAGGAAATCGAAAGTGTTCAGTTCTTTCCCCCTTGAAAATGGGGAAGAAGAGGGGAATTTTTTTGTCCTTCTCTGGAGGCTAGAATTAATAGGATGCCCACCCTTGCACAAGACAATATAGTGACAAGTCTGGTGTTTGCCCACGGACCAGAGGAACTTATCCCCATCACACACTATAGCTTGTGCAGTGTTTTAAGGCCTTAGTCCCTGGCTTCTCTTCTGCCCATGCTTTATAAAGTTAAATAGAGAAAGAACAAAATTGCAAGGACTGAAATGTCAGCGATGTGGGGGAATCCATCGACCACATTTATGTCCTTTGTTTCAGAATGGAAGTTCCTGCTGATCTTAATGGAGAGCCAAGTAAAGATCTTGATGGCAGTAGGAAAAACCCTCTGTCTAGAGACAGGAGCCTGGTCTTGAAAACTTGTCTGTCCTTCAGTAGCTGTGTGACCTGGGATCAGCCTGGTTTTTTTTTTGTTTTGTTTTTTAGATTTTTATTTATTTATGTGACAGAGAAAGGGAGACAGTGATAGCAGGAACACAAGCAGGGGGAGTGGAAGAGGGAGAAGCAGGCTTCCTGCCGAGCAGGGAGCCTGACGTGGGGCCAGATCCCAGGACCCTGGGATCATGACCTCTGAGCCAAAGGCAGACACTTAACCACTGAGCCACCCAGGCGCCCCAGGATCAGCCTGTTTTCAACTTTTCTTTCCTTGTTTGTAATACAGAGTTAATAGGACTTTTTTCCTGCCTACCTCAGATTCTTGTGAGGCTCCAACAAGATAATAGGCACACAGGGCTTTGCAGATAAAAGGCTTGCAAGTGTGCTCAACACTGTTTTATTCCCCGGCATTTTATATCTGTAGCTGCATAATTGATCTTCACTAAAACCTCTCCCCTGTTCATAAAGGGCTTTGTGGGGGAGGGAGACCTGAATCAGAAAAGAGATGATTTCCCAAGAGCTGCAGGGGAAATTCAGGGCCGAAAGGTAATTGTTGTTAATAGATAAAAATTTACCTATGAGTTTTTTAATGATGAATTTCTTCAAAAATTAATTGCATTTAAATTATTTAATTCTCTAAATAGCTTTTGGAGGGGAAATCCTGCCTGTCAGGATCTGTGCAGTATTTTAAGGCCTTAGTCCCTGGCTTCAATCGAATCTCCTTCTGACCTTGACAGAAATTATAATCTGTTGACTCTGGTCCACACGGCACAGTGACGTGTGTACATGAGGTGTTACAAGCAACTGGGAGTTCTGCTGTATTGCTTCCAACAGTGAAGTAGAGGTCTAGGTGCTGGAATGGATAGGGAAGACATAATAGGTAGGGGAGGAAAAAGGAATAGACGTTAGGGAAGACATAATAGGGTCCATGAACAGAATTAGATTTCTATTTTATCTATTTCCTCACTGATTGGATCAGCAGCAGTATTTCTGTAAGGGCATGTGGCTGTCCATAATGTCACCCCTAAGGACCATTTTCATTCCAGAATAAATGGAAATTCAAGATGCGAGGAAAGTTGTTTCTCTCTATCCTTTTTCAGTAACTAATTCAGTGAAAAAAAAAATTTTTAAGATCGATTTATTTATTTGAGAGAGAGAGTGAAAGAGAGAGAGAGCACGAGAGAGGGGAGGGTCAGAGGGAGAAGCAGACCCTCTGCCAAGCAGGGAACCAGACGTGGGACTCAATCCTGGGACTCCGGGATCATGACCTGAGTCGGAAGGCAGTGGCGGAACTGACTGAGCCCTACCCTGGCACCCTAATTTAGTGAAATTAAGTGTGTATTGTATCATTTAACTGTTTTACAGTTTCTCCCCCACATAACTAATATAAAAACTAAAAATACAGAAAGTATCGTCTTGGAGAAAGGAAGAGCGTACTTGAACTGGTTGGATTACAGAGGGGGTTTAAACACTGTAATTGAGATCTGGGAGCTTACAAAGATAAGATTAAGATTCAAAGATATGCAGAGAAAGACCAGTTCTCTATCTCCACTTGAGTCGGGTCCATACAGGGCAGGGAAATAAAGAGCAAAAGAGATTTGATTTAGACAAAATAAAAGGGCTGGAGCACAGAGGTTTTAAAATATTTGCAGGACATCTTGCGTTAATGTTTATCACATGTGGTTTGGCACAGCCATGCGTAGAGATGGAATATTGGACCAAATGGCCAATTTTATACAAGGATCTCTAGGTTTAAATCTTCAGTATTTTTCTTGCTTCTTTTAAGAGACTTTTGAATTACACTGAATTTTTTTTTAAAAAGACTGATGCGCTGGAAGTTAATTTAGAAGGTTTTTAAAAATGTCACTCCTTAAAGTGCCAGTTCTGAAGTAGTAAAGACTGAAATTGTATTGGCACCATCTTTTACTGACAAATAAGGAAGCAAAGAGCTGGCAGAAGCAATGCCATTCACAAAGCAGAGGGAAAGTTCTGAGTTCTGCTTTATTGGTGGTCAAGGGCAGAATCTGGTTCTTGTAGTGGGCATATCATCAAAGAACCTGGCTCTCCCGCCTTATGTTTGATGGGAGCAGACATTGCGATTTGTCCGAAGAATTCACCCCAAGCCTTTGGTCTCTGAGCTTTTCGAAAGCAGCAGTGTACACCAGATTCTGCTTCTACATACCTCTTCTCTTCTAATATGTTGAGATTTTTATATATTATTTTTTTCCAGGTTTATTGTAAAATAGATTCTCTAGTCCTCCTATCCTTCCTACTTTCAAAACTTGCTTTTTAGAAAAGCAGCTTTATTGAGATATAATTCATATACCATATAATTCACCCATTTATAGTGTATAGTTCAGGATTTTTTGTGTGTGTTCACAAGGTTGTGAACCATCACTACAGTCCATTTGAGTACATTTCATTACTCCGAAAGAAATTCTATACCCATTACCAGTCAAGCAATCACAAGTGTACTTTCTATCTAAGGATTTACTTACTGGGGTCATTTCCATCTCCATATATGAAATAATACATGTGTGTTTTTTTGGTATGTGACTGTGTTCTTTCATGTAATCTTTTCAAAGTTCATCTGTGGTGCAGCATTTATCAAACCTCATTCCTTTTTACTGACAAATAATATTCCACTGAATTATTTAAAGTAGCTATACCAGATTACTGTAACAAAGGGTATGCTGCTAGGTAAATATGACCAGAAATAGGTAGGGTCATGTCATAGGGGGCATGAAGTTAAGGATTTGAACAGTGGGGAACTGCTAATGCAAAATGCTTCAGCCACTTGGAAAGCCAGTTTGGCAGTTTCGCATAAAACTAAACATATTCTTACCATATAAGCCAGCAATCATGCTCCTTAGTATTTACGCAGTTGAGTTGAAAACGTATATCTGCACACAAACCCACCTGTGTATGTTTATAGCAGCTTAATTCATAATTGCCAAAACTTGGAAGCATCCAAGGTGTCCTTCAGTCGGTGATTGGAATAGATAGTGGTACACCCAGACAGACGAATTTTTTCAGCACATAAAAAAAATGAGTTATCAAGCCATGAAAAGACATGGAGAAACCATAAAAGCCTGTTACTAAGTGAAGGAAGTCAAGTCTATGTACCATATGATATTGTTGGAACAATAGGACATTCTCCAAAACTATGGAAACAATAAGATCAGTAGTTGCCAGGAGTTAGCCTCCAAAGAGAGATAAGGATGAGAGATAAGGCAGAGCACAGGGGATCTTTAGGTCAGTGAAGCTCTTCTGTATGATACCACAGTGATGGATACATGTCCTTATACGTTTCGTCAACCCCTGCAGTGTACAACACCAGAGTGAACCTTAATGTAAACTGTGGGCTTTGGGGATTTTGCTGTGTTTTTATAGGTCCATCAACTGAAACACATGTCTGGTTCTGGTGCAGGATGTTGCTAGTTGAAGAGACTGGGGAAAGAGGGGTTGGAAGTATATGAGAATTCTGTACTTTCTACCCGCCTTTTAGGTTCATGGTTTTGCCATGAACCTAAAACTGCTCTAAAAAATAGTGTCTATTTAAAAAAAAAAAAAGCATTATCAAGGGCACCTGGGTGACTCAGTGAGTAGAAGGCAACTCTTGATCTCAAGTTCATGAGGTCAAGCCCCACACTGAGCTCCATGCTAGGAGTGGAACCTACTTAAAAAAAAAATTACTAGAAGAACAAAATGTCCTTCCTCTCTCAATCTCTAGTGCTGTATGGAATCCCTCCCCATAGTAGTACATATCGAATGTTTTCATTAAATTGGCTAGTTGGAAGGGCATTTCTCAAACTGAAGCCTGGAGATTAAATCTGATCTATTTCAGGGGTCTGTGAATTCTCTAAAAGAATTTTGTAAATGTTGTGATTTCATCTTACTGATAATTTTGAATCATCTGGATTCACATTACAATCAAGTCGCGCTGCACAATTTCAGTGCCTCTGTTTATGTTTGAGAAACACTGGACTAAAACATTCAGCATGCATATAAACTTCTGATCACAGAAGTTCATTTTCCTAATGAACTCCTAAGGAGTGCTGCTGGCTCTAAGTGATCATTTGGTCTTTGAGAAATGTAACTGATTATATGCAGCAGCACCTTAGCCAGCGGGACTGGATATTTCTTAGTTACTTCCTACTGGTAGATAGAATAGAGTACTGAGGAATGGTTTTATCTGTGTTCATATCTATGTGCCCCCAATTTTTTTTTAATTAAAAGGACAGAAAGGAGGGAAGAAAGAAGGAATAGAGGAGTCCCCAGACATTAATAATGGAGTATTAATAGGCTGGTGTAAGGATTTGGCCAGGGGTGGCATTTGCTTTCTCACTCAGTTTTTTTCAATTTCACTGTTAAGGCCTGTTTCAGTTAACTAGGGGAGTGGTTGAGCCCTTGAAATCAGCAGGTCCCCCCGGCTCCAGAAGTGTCTGCATTAATTCAGATCTGATAGCGTTCTTCCACTACATAAGTATCTCTCGTTGCAAATCATCTCACCTCTTCTGTGAAAGAAGATGGGCTCTCGTAAATTAATCTATCAGTGTGGACTTGAAAGTTCCATTGGAAAGCTTGATAAAAATCTTCCAAATCCTAATATATGAAAAGAATCTTTTCACATAGATGATAATTGATACAAGTAAGCCATAGGCAGGTTAAAAAAATTTTCATCTCTCTTTTCACTATACTCTTGATTTTTCACCTTCCAAAGCAACTCATTTTTATCAGGTTTGTTCAAACAAATCTAGTTCCTTCACTTGCTTCCTTGAACACACAGCTGTGTGCTTTTCGGTAAGGTTGATTATTACTGACTTCCTGAGAAGAATATGGAAATGCAAATAGCCAGGTGTTGTCATCATCATTGAACTAAGTAGGAGTCATTAGAGCTGAACTAAGATAAACGCCTAGCATCTACTTGAGTAAGTCTCTAAAAGTGAGCTTGGATTTACTGTGTTCATTTTCCTAAGCCATTCAGAAATGCCTGAGGAAAAGATGGTGGTCTCTCTAACTTCACTTCACTCCTCATGGGTATCCCTTACTGCAAATATTGTAGTCTATGGTGGGTACTTTCTGAATATGGGGGGGGGGGGTGGGGAGGAAATTCAGAAATCAATACCATTTTTTGTAAAAGCCATATAACATGCGTATTGTGAAGGGGATAAGGTGACAGGATGGTAATGAATTGTTTGCTCTTGCTGGGCGCAAGTATGTGCTATCTTAAAGACGAAAGGTGAATTTTGGAATCTTGTGGTTCAGATAAGTTTCAACTGAAGCAATAAGAACATCTCATCTGGATAAAGAAAAATACAAAAAACAAACAAAAAAAAAACCCAACAATGCACAAAAACACACACACAAAAAAACCCAACATCGGGCTTCTGGCTCAGCCGGGAAGTTGCTTCCCCCTCTCCCCACTGTTCATGCTCAATCTCTCTCTCTCTCCCAAATAAATAAAGAAAATCTTTTAAAAAATAAAATAAAATAAAATAAACCCTAAACCCAACCCCTCCAGGATGGGATCATTGAGGTATTGTTGCTTAATCAGAAATTGAGGAATAGTAGCAGATGTCCCAGAGCCCAGGGTTTTAGTTCGTAATGAAATGGGTTAGTCAGTAGTTGTGAAATATGCTCAGCATATAACCCCTTCATATAAATTACTACTGTAAATAGTTACTCACCTTTTTTTTTAAATAGGTTGGCAGATATGTAAGGATGACTTAGCTCTTTGGGAAAGATATATATATATATATATACATATATATATATATATGTATATATATATATATATATGCTGATGTTTTAATAGGTTAGCAGATATATAAGGATGACTTAGCTCTTTGAGAAAGTCATATACATATATACATGCGTATGCTGATATTTTAAGAGTCATGCTGTGTACTACACTTTCGTACCAATTAAAATTGCAATTAAAAGAAAGAAAATTATTGGGTTTAATTTTTTTTATTTTGTTATGAAACTTATTTTCAGTCCTTTAAAAAAACATATACTGTCTTAAATTCCTTTGTTTTGGCAAATTTAGCTTTTCTGGCTTTGCACTGTTAAAGACATTGAACTGACATAGAAATGCTCTACAATTTTTTTTTTAAGTTTATTTAGTTTTTAGTAATTTCTGTACCCAATGTGGGACTTCAACTCACGACCCCTAAGATCAGGAGTTGCATGCTCTTCCAACAGAGCCAGCCAGGTGCTCCAAAGTGCTCTATAATTTTAAAGAACATTCCAGTTTTCATATTATATGTTAGAATGCTTTTGGCTGCAGATAACAGAAACTCCCAACTCAACTGGCTTTAAACAATAAGGAATGAATCATTACACAAAATAAAAAGTCCAGGACTGGTTAATTTTTTGGCTTTGTGATACATTGAAGATTCACATTCCTTTCATTTTCCTGCTCTGCCAGCCTAAGCTATTGACTTCATCCTCTGGTCCCTTATGGTTTCAGGTCGACTGCAGTAACTCTAAGGTGTTATCAGAGCAGAGATAAAATGTCTTTAGCAGATTTTCCTTCACACCTCTTGTTCAGACTAGGTTACATGCCCATGCATAAACCAGTTAAGGCAAGGGGATGTGTCTACCATGATTCACTTAGACCCTTGAAGACGTTAGCCTGAATCACATGGGTGGTGATTGGGGCAGGGGAGATGACGGATATGTGAACAAAATTAGAGTGCTATTTACATGCAAAAATGGGAGAATGCCAATGAGATGTGCATAATAAAATGTGACATATAAGGATCCCTAAAACTAAAATTAAGAACCCTTTATGTAGGCTCTTGAAAATCTCTGCCTGCGTCAAATTCCAGCCCTGGAAGCTATATTCTCTGACTACATGCATTCATTTTGTTCTACATACAAACCTGGTCAGGAGTGACCCCCATCCTGAGAAGCTAGCTGTGTGGCATGATAGGAGTTCAGGGGACAGAGGTTTCATCAGAGGCAAGCAGTGGCCCCCAGGAATTGGGAGCAGAGATGTAGATCCATGAAGAAGAGCAGGACCGAGCAAGGGTGTCACAAATGGAGTCTGTGTGTGTGACCCTGAGGGAGATCGGGTGGCAGAGAACATGATGGCAGCGCACTCTGAGAAACACAGAGTGGATACAGTGTGCCAGCTCTTCTAGCCCCAAACCCTGCAACACCATAGCGCAGAGCCCAGTGATGGAGTACAGTGCAAGGCTCTTGAGATGCTAACCTTCCTTCTGGCTGTCTCCTCCGGGTTCTTAGGTTCTTGGGAATGGGATTGGTGGAGGTTGCAGTTAAGTGGTTGCTCATTTGGAAAGTAGTAATGAAGCTCACGCAGGGCCAGAATTTATATACACAGGACGTTAAATTGTGGTTTGATTAATGTCAGGATAAGAAACAACCCTATGATTCTATACTGAATATCAAACTTCTGTTGTCCCTTTACTCTTCACTGCCCTCCACAGCCTTCATGATTTGTTCCTTCAGGTCTTCTCCTCTGAGAGCTTTTCCGAGCGCCCTCACCCCTGGCTCTCAGTCTCCCCCACCCCATACGCCTTCCTTATTTTTCCTCATAACCGTTTCTGCTGCAGGAATACTTATTTACCATTTATTATCTTTCTCCCCCACTAGAAGTAGGTTTCATGAAGATGGGACCTTTACTTTCTTGCTTATGTTTTATTACCTCCAGACTGAGAACATAATTTGGAATAATGCTGGATGAGGGACACCTGGCTGGCCCAGTCAGGAGAGCATGTGACCCTTGATCTTGGGGTCGTGAATTCAAGCCCAACATTGGGGGCAGAGTTTACTAAAAAACAAAACAAAACAAAAAGGAAAAAAAAAAACACTAAAAAAAAAAAAAAGGTAAGATTGGTTGGATGAATGAATGAGATACCTCTCGATGTTCTTCCTAAAATTTTTCTCAAGGACTATTTCTTGTTTATGATTGGATCCCCAGGCCTACCGTAGTGCCTAGCACATAGTTCCTTTTCTTTGCCACTCATTTTTAACTCTAAATTCCTACGTTGGTAAACATTCACTTGTTTGTTATCTGCTCTTACCTTTCATCCCGCAATTTCCCCCCCTCCTCCCCGTTCCAGAGTGACTGAGATTAGTGAAACTGGACTCTGCAGGCAACCTCTGCTTGATTCTATGATGGCTTTGGGCATTTTATCACACAATCCTGAGACTGTTGGTACCTACCCATTTGTACTCACCTCCTAAACTTTGGGCTTCTTAGAGGGTAAAGATTATGTTTATATATTCTACCCCTAGAACATTAGCATGATACCTAGCATGTAATTTTGTTTTGTTGAATAAACTAATGAATTCAGTTCCGTTAGCATTTGTTGAGTACCTAGCATATACAAAGATTACTAAGAACTGAAGGGAACAAAATTCTACACTCAAGGAATTCATAGTCTAATGAGAGAGGCTGCAAACAGGAATCAAGGCATTAGTGACACTTGTGATTTAAGCCAAAGTGATTTAAATTCAGGGAACTGTAGGACTTCGCAGGAGGACTACGTAAGGCCAACTGAGGAAAGGTTTCATAAAGGACATGGTATTTGAGCTGAGCCTGATAGGCCAGGTTGGTGATATTTTGTTTTGTTGTTGTTGTTTGTGATTCATCATTTTGATGATTAAGAATAGATGACTTAAAGCAATTATTCAGAAACCATTTTGTCACCTTATTGATATGTAGCCTTAGGGCTACAAAAAAGCTAACGGTGAAGTATTTGTACTTAGGTTTTGGAACTAGAACCTAGTTTGGAACTAGAGCCTAGTTCCAAAACTAGGCTCTTGATCAGAACCTAGATCAAGACAGAACATCTTTAGCCCTTGATAAACCTGTGGAAGAAGTTGTTTCCATATGCAAAATGACAATTCTGAATGTCTTAATGTACTATTTCTCCTCTCTTCAAATAAAACAAAAACCTCTCTTGACCCCCCCCTTCCTTGACCAGCTGCTACCACATTTCCTTGATCTGCTTTGCTGAAAAACTCCTAAAGTGATCTTTCTGTGCACAGTTATCGCATTCTCTTAGAGTCACTTCTCTCCTGCTCTCACCCCTGCTAGTCCATCAAAACCATTCTCATCAGGGTCAACAGTGACCTCATTGTCATTCATTCTAATGGTCAATTCCTAGTCCTCTTCCTACATGACATTGAATATTCTCCCAGAGCATGATTTCTGATGGTTATGCAAGTACTTTGAAAATATAAAACACCATACTATATACCACGATAGTATCACCATACCTTCTTAAAAAAAAAAAAAAAAGATTTATATATTTGAGAGAGTAAGAGAGAGGGAGAAAGAGCATGAGTTGGGGGAGGGGCAGAGGGAGAAACAGACTCCCTGCTGACCAGGGAGCCCTGCATTGGATTTGACTCCAGGACCCCGGGATCATGACCTCAGCTGAAGTCAGATGCTTAACCTAGTGAGCCACCCAGGTGCCCCTCATTATTCCTTTTTTAAGAACTTGAAAATTTATTTTTTAAAGATTTTGATTTCGTGTTTTAATGTTTTTTCCCTGTAGGGGACATGGTCTCAAAATACAGAGAACCTTTGGTCCACACCTTCCTGAGGGGAGCAAGAGATCCTGATAGTGCTCACAGAGCCAGCAGCTTATCAAACCTTGGAGAACTGTGCCAGCGGCTGGATTTCCTGCTGGGCTCCGTGGTTCATGAGGTGATGCATGTCGATTCCTTTCTCTAAAGCTTGTTTTTTTTTCTTGGACCTATGATATAGGATTGGGAGTCAGATCTGTGGTTTTTTTCCAGATCAGATAAGTCATTGAACCTCCCTTGGCCTCACTAATCTTCTATGTATATCGAAAGTTATATACCAAAGAATTTTTTTGTTGCAAATAATAGGAAATCACCTTAATTTACCTTATGCATTACAAGAGGATTTATTATAAAGATTCCAAGATAGCTAACAGAATTGAAGGTACCTCGAGCAAGAGCAGATGGAACTAAACCCTGGCTCTGTGGGCCATCTGTGAGTTTCATCTCTGTTCACAGAAAAATCTCAGGCAAATATTCTAATTGGCCCTCTTTGGCCAGAGGTGCCCTGTAGTTCAGGGGGATGAGATTATTTACCCAAAAAGACGAATTAACTTCCATGTTTTGTTTACCACTCTACACCCAGTACTTGGTACATCGTACACAAAGGCTGAATAAGCAGCCACAACAATAGCCATGCGGGATATTGGCACTGGACACTCCTGGTTGATGAAATGTGCATCTTGCTGTTGTCCTCTATGAACATCTTCCTCTAGCTTCTTTGATTTTATATTTGCCTTTGTGCTTGTTTAGTCCTAAATATATTAATATATATCCTGACTCCCTACTGTGTGCTAGGCACTCTGCTATTTAAAGACGATGCTGGACAGAAAAAGACCAGTTAACATGTGGACAAGAGTCTTTTTATTGCCAATGCTCATGACTGTCTTAAATCTTCATTTGGAAGAAGTTGGCTTATAAATTATAAATATACAAATAAAACAGTCTGTGTTATTTTTCTGTTTGTGAGAGATCAGATTTTTCATACAGAGCACATAACTTTCCTCGAACAAAAACAGAAGAACTGTAATAATTCTGGCTCCTTTTACACTATTTAGTATGCTGAGGTTGACCATATTGAACAACAAGTATTAAGAAGTTCCTAGTGAGAAGGAATTTTCTTTGATGTCTGGTGATTGTGTCTTATGAATAAGCAGAGAAATACACTCATGGATATTGCAGACACTTGAATTTATGGCATTTCCTGATTCCTGAGCTTTATAGTCTTTGTTTTATTGATAGTAAAGGCGATTCATGTCCTTAAATTCCAACTTCAGATTTTTAAGAAATTTATCCATCAGTCATTTCCTCTCCTTTAGCTCTTCCATGAGGGACATACCCCTATGTCTAACTTGTACTTCTTTTTTCTTTTCTTTTTTTAAAGTTTTTATTTAAATTCCAGTTAACATACAGTGTTATATTAGTTTCGGGTGGAGTTTAGTGATTCAGCACTCAGATACAATACCCCGTGCTCGTCACTACAAGTGCCCTCCTTAATACCCATCACCTATTTATATATCCTTTTTTAAAATAACTTAGAAGCAATGATCATTACCAACTTCAGACCTTAGAGTGCTCTAATGTACGTGAACCGTTAGGTACCTGATCTTCAGTGGTTTTGGATGGTGCTTAGCAAATCTCTTGTCCGTTAATATATGAACTTGTAACACTTAAGAGAAGGCATTTGCAGTAGCTCACCAGTTCTCCCGACTTCTTCACAAGTGTTCTCTCCCCCTCCCCAGAGGCTCCCTTTGTCCCAGGCCCCCACCAGGCACCGTGGAAGTCAGCATGAGCAGGATGGACACCCCAATTCGGCTGGGGCGAGGCCATGTCGTTCAGCGCCCTGCAGCGAACCCTGCAAGCGTTCAAGTCTTCCTGGGGGTGGTGTCCAGGTCCCAGCGTGCCTTCTGGGCGCTCTACTCTTCCCACTGGTTCTAGAAGGGAAGCACCTGCTAGGCAACTTGGCTCCCCAGGCCTGGGGCCAGTCCAGAAAGTGGTTGCTGAGGGTGCAGAGCCGAGAGAGGCAGCGATGGTCTGTGTGGACAGTGGGCCGCACAGAGGGTAGGGGTACTAGTGATGTGCGGCTAAAGATTTCAGCTTATTAAAACATCTCTGGCTCAAATAGTGAAGTGGTTCCCGCATTTTTTCTCTATTTACTCGGTCTCTTCACATGACTCAACCCAAACTGAACCATAAACCATGATCTGAACCAAACCCAAATATTATCATTTTTCTGTTAAAGAGAGAGCGAGCATGGTGGTGGGGAGAAGGGCAGAGGGAGAAAGAGAGAGAATCTTAAGCAGTCTCCATGCCCAGCGTGAGCCTGCCCTTCGGCTCAATCTCAGTGACCCTGAAATCATGACCTGAGCCAAAATCAAGAGTTGGACCCTCAACTGACTGAGCTGCCCAGGTGCCCCTAAATATTATTATTTTTAATAACAGCTTTGCTGAGATGGAAGTCCCATACCATATAAGTCACCTATTTAAAGGGTACAATTGAATGACTTTTAGTTTACTTACAGAGTTGTGCAGCCATCACAAAATTTTTAAAACATAGCTGCGAACAGAATAACAACTTATCCCAGATCTCCTGGTGGATCAGCTCAGGTCTGACAGGATTCCATACATTTTCTAAAACCAGTGACCCCAGATAGTACCTCATGATCTTCTATGTCCAAAAAAACTGAGACCATGTTTCTTTTTGAGCCCTAGACTCTTCTCCCCCTTTTCTCTCTTAAGGAAAATGTAGCACGCTATAGCATACTGGGGGCATAGGATTTCCCATCAGGACATTAGACAAAATTCTTGGTTTGATTGAGTAGAAAAATTGAGCTCAAGCAGGTTTTATAACATTCAAGAAGTGTCATCTCTCTGGAGAACCACCTGACCTGTTGAAAGAGGATGAAACCCCCAGGTGCACTTGGGGATGGGAATCAGTGAAGACTTATCTCCAAACTACCTATTTACCTGCGGTCACCTGAGCACATGACTTAGACTCTGAACTTAGTTTCTGGCTTACATGGTATTAAAGGGGCGTCTGGCTGGTTCAGCAGTAGAGTTTGTGACTCTTGATCTCGGGCCATTAGTTCAAGCCCCGCCCCGCCCCTGCCCCCCCCCCCCCCCCCCCGCCCCCGGAGGCGGGGAGGATAGAGATTACTAAGAGAAAAGGCAGGAGATTAAAATACCCACACTGCAGAGTTTTAACCAGGATCTAAAGATAATGTATATGTGGAAAATAAGGGAAGGTGGATATGGTGGTCAGCATGATGTCAGGTGGAAGGGAGGCTGCAGTGTGATATAGGGGATTCAAGGTGAACTTCATTTGGGAAGGTGACAATTGAGTGAAGTTTTTTTTTTTTTTTTAAATTAAGATTTTTCTTTAAGGAGCATTTTGGTCATTTGAAGGAGGCTGATGATGACAGTGCCAAGCATGGCAGCAAGGAAATGAGAGAACAGGGGTAACCAGTGTCCTTCAGATGTCCCCAGTCATACATCTCTCCAACACCTACAATGTGCCAAGCCCTTTGTTAGAGGCTGAGATTTCAAAACCCTACAAGATCCCACCCTGCTTTCTAGGCTTGGGTAACCTGGTAGAAGCCACAGACCTCGGTGGCTACAGTTGCTGTCCTTTGTGACAAGTGCCACAGGAGCACATTTTAGGAGCCCCTCAGTCAGGTTTGAATGTTGGCAAAGATGTGCTGGAGGAAAAGACCCTTGGACCTGAGTCTTTAGAACAAGTAGAGATTGGATAGCCCAAGAAGGTGTTTCAGCAAGGGCACCGAGCTGTGAGACAGCGTGGCGTGTTGGAAGAACTGTTGGAAAATTCAAAAGGCTGGAGTGAAGGGTCGGGGTTGGGAGGCTAGTTGGTGGCAGCGCTGAGGCAAGAGAGGTCGACAGGGGCTACATCATGAAGGGTCTTGTTAGCTTTACAGCTTCCTGGCTCACAGCAAGAATCAGGGATTGCTTATTAAGCCTTCAGAAATGAATTGTGACTAGGTAGTAGGCTGTTTGCTTCCCATGGTGCTAACACAAAAAGAGAGCTCTTCCTTTTGTTTCTGCCTTAACATCCATGTGAGGAGCTGCTACTGTGGGGGCACCCAGCTGGCCAGCCCCTACCCTGCTTCTTGAGACCTGGACTCCCTGAAACACAAATCCCAGGCATGTTTATGATCACTAACAAATTATGAGCCCGGTGAGGGCAGAACTAGTCTTTATTTACCTAGGCATCCTCCTGGCACCTGGCACAGTGCTTGGCATATAGTGGGTGCTCTGTTTGTTAATTAATATTGAATGAAGAGGAGAATAAGGCTTATTGGGGAAGACTGGTTCCTGTGTGTTTTGAAAATAGTAATAATAGCAAGCACTTAATACTTTCATGAGGGCCTTGTGTGTGTCAACTGATCCAGTTCTCACAAAGGAAACTGAGGCACAGAGAAATTAAATCAGTTGCCAAGGTCATACAGATAGGAAGTGGAGGGCCGGGATTTGGATATAGGCAGGTGTTTCCAGCATCCATGCTCTTAACTGTGCTGTATATTATCTTCCAATAAATGTGTTCAGTTCATTTATATGATTGCTTTTGTGCCAAAAAAAAAAAAAAATGCTTTTGTGCCTTAAAAAGGAGCAGTATTGCCATATAAGTAAAGCTACTGACAGGAAGGGTCATGCAGCTCCATTGCTTTTGGCAATGAAACTTCAGAAGGTAATATATTCCCTCTGATTTGGAAAACCAGGTGTTTCCATCCCACATAATTTCTGTCTCTTCTTTTTAGAAGTTTCTTCTTATGTAGCATCCCACGCTTGCCGTGTCATCAGCGCCAAACCAGCTGCCTTGGGTGGACTACAAGTTTGAACATGGTTGGACACCTGACAGCTTTAGCCTTTCAGCCATTGAGCCCTCTGGTAGTCAGACTGCTCATGTCCATTCCAATGGGAAAAGTGCGCTATTGGGCACAGCTCTTAAGTTGTTCTTTATGTATTTTGTTTACACAGTCAACAGATATGTATTGAGCACTTACTCTCTGCCAGTTACGGGACTACAACCAAGCTGTGTGCCAGATTATGGGGATCCAGCTGTGAACACAACACAGTTCCTTTCCTCACGTAGTGAAGTTCTAGAAAGGAGACGTGGGTAACAAACAAGCAAGGAAGTAAACAGGTATATCTTGTGTCAGATAGAGTGAGTGCTAAGGAAATAAATCTAGTAAGGGAAGGGGCGCAAAGGGAGCTTGTTATGGTATGTGAACTTGGATGAATAGGAAAGGCTTCACTGATGAGTGACATGTGAGATAAGACCGGAAGGAAGCAAGGGGCTGATCCAGGCAGATACCTGGGAGAGAGCATGCTAGGTGCGGGAGCAACAAGTGCAGAAGCCCTGAGGCAGGTGCATGCTTGACAGGCTACTGAACAGCAAGGCCAGGGGGTCAGGTGGTGGCAGTCTAAGCAGGGCCTTGTAAGGACTTTGGCACTTACTTTGAGTGATTTGGGAAGCCAAGGCAGAAGAATGAAGGGATCTAACTTATATTATTTTCTTTCTGAGAGAGCATATGTGCGCATGCGCAGCGAGGGGAGGGGCAGAGAGGGGGAGGGACAATTCTAAGCAGACCCTGGGCTGAGTGCAGAGCCTTTGCTGTGCTCATTCGTACAACACTGAGATCATGACCTGAGCTGAAATCAAGAGTTGGACAGCTTAATCGACTGGGCTACCCAGGTGCCTCATGTCATCTGTTTTGTTATAAAATTGAACAAACTAACCATAGTCTCTTCTAACATGATCTGAATTGGCGGTCATAGCTGTAGCTCTTGGGCCTCTGAAGAAAGAGGTCCTACCTGCTGGGTGGTCCACATTTGGGCACTGTCTGTCCTGTGACAGTGTTTGCTGGTAGGGAAGGAATATAAAAGATAGGATCAACCCATCTGTCTCTGTACTGGAAAATCAGGTTTTTCCTCCCTGTTGATGTCAAGATTTAACCTGTTGGAAGAGCATTATTATTTTCCCCTATTTCTCCTTTTTCTTGTCAAGAGCTATGTTGCTTGAAACCAAATATTTTTTTTTTTAAGATTTTATTTACTTATTTGAGAGAGAGAGAGAGAGAGATCACAAGCAGAAGGGAAAGGTAGAGGGAAAAGCAGACTCCTCGCTGAACAGGGAACCCGATGGAAAATGTGATCCCAGGACCCTGGGATCGTGACCTGAGCTGAAGGCAGATGCTTAACTGACTGAGTCACCCACGCATCCCTGAAACCAAATCTTTTTTTTCCTAAAGATTTTATTTATTTATTTGACATAAAAATCACAAGTAGGCAGAGAGGCAGGCAGAGAGGCAGGCAGAGAGAGAGGAAAGGAAGCAGGTTCCCAGCTGAGCAGAGAGCCCAATGTGGGACTTGATCCCAGGACCCTAAGATCATGATCTGAGCCGAAGGCAGAGACTTAACCCACTGAGCCAGTCAGGCGCCCCTGAAACCAAATCTTGAAAAGCATTTCCATCTTTATCAGTCTCTATGGGAAGTAAATATGATTTAAAGGAACCACAGCAAGAGGCCCATCCTCAATATGACAAGTAAGATGTACCCTAGATGAGAAGCCCATTGCAAACTGCTTTATATGTGATGCTCAGAATTCCATAATCCTGAGCTTTGGGGTATGATGCAAAGCCATCACCTCTGACCCCACCGAATGATCCAAATTGATTACCGGTCTTGCCGTGATGGGTGCAGTTGCCTAAGTGCACTTTGAAGATAGGTGGACCTCTGAGATGAGGACTCTAGGAAATGTCCTGGAGAACCCCAGGGAAGCTCCAGTAGGCATCAGGGTTCTCCTTCATGGCTGGTTAAGTGAGCAAGCTGAACATGTATTAATTGGAGACTGTACTGCTTTTGTTCTTAAGGTTTCTCTGTTTACAAAATAGAAGGACAGATGATTTAGTTTCAGATAAGTTAGCAGACCAACTGAAACTTTAATAAAAGCAAGCTCTAAGAAAAGAGATGAAGATGCAGTTTGAAAATTGAAGTTATGCTTTCATGACATGTAGACCAACGCTGGTACCTTCTCACCTGGGATTTGGTTTGTCATAATCTTACCGTTTATTTTATTTTTATTTATATAGTTCTGATTGTGCTTGGTATGTGCCAGCCATTTGGGCAAGTGATGTTTTCCTTATTTCTGTTGGTTCCTATCAAGTGTTAAATTGCTTAAACTGATTTTTAATATTTCCAGAGTAATCATCATCTTCCTCTTTATGTGTCTCTTGGAAGTGGATATGAGTTAAGTATTTTAGTTAGTAAAGAGAATGTAGTTTATTAGAATATCCGCAATGTGGTTTATTAGAATAGGCACTGATCCTGAAGGCAGGCAACACGAAGATCACATAGGTTGGGTTTCGCCCTCTGGGAGGACGTAGAAACAAAATAGAAATATTATACCAGTTCATAAATTAGTAAAGACCTTACATCATTGTCTATTTGCCAAGCCTTTTAGAAGTTGAAGGCAATGCTAAGTGTGTCCTTGGGGTTGAAGGTGTGAGAGATTGGCTATAGGAGTGACTTGTTCAGACTGGGTAGATGGAAGATAGAGGCCATGTATCCTCCCTGCTTGAGGCTTTGACGAGAGGTCTGCCCCACTGGCCTGTAGGAAAGCAACATTGCAAGCTGGACATGGGAGCTTGATCTGAACAGAAGTTTTGTTCTTGTCTCTAAATGGTATCTGCAAGAACATTGTAAAATTCTGATGCTTTAAAAACATTTTTGCGTATTGACCATAATACAGTTCATAGGATTTGATTCTTGTGATAGGTGTTGAGGAAGGTTCGTGAGCAGGCCTCCTCCTGATCGTCCCGGATGGCTGGTTGCAGATGGGCTGTGTCCCCTCTGGTGCATACATCACTAACAGCCAGTAGCAAGCAGGAGGCCATTCCAGCTGATCTCAGCAGGGCTTGTGAGAGAGCAGGGCTCCTCTCCCAATCGTACCTTCAAAGTGGCACAAGAAGTCAGGCATTGGCCTAGCAGGGAAAGCCCTTTTCCAGTCAGGATTCTTCTGCCTATCCCAATTGTGGAATTAATGCCCGACAACAGAACTAGAGCCACTGAGTGAGGCACAAACATAGCCTGCTCAGCCCAGTGTGGCAGAACAGAGGTGGCAAGCTGGACACCAGCAAGGTTCTAGGCCAGGAAGTCTTGATCCACTAAATGTGGAAACCGAGGCCCCAAACTAAACCCAGAGGGATGCAGGCAAAAGGCTTGGGAGCATCTGCACATTATGTGGGCCCAGGCTGGTTTCGTGCTTTAGTTACCAGACTGAATAAGCTGAACTTCATGTGTCAAGAAGGAAGGACTCAGGCCTAGCTCGAACTTGTCTCTCTGATTTCAGCGCTTACCTTGTAAATACTAAGCCTACAAGTGGAGGTAGCTATTATATTGTTACCTGTTTGGAGGTCACCCAAGGAATTCCTCTTAGGACTGGATTGCTTCTACCGTTAATGCCAGAGGCATGGAAGCCACTGATGATGGTCTTGGGTCAGGGTATCCCAGGTCAAAAGCAGAAGCAGCTTGCTGGATCTTACTGAAAAACAGCCCCCAAAGAGTTGAGCTTTTCTGGGATTTCCCTTCACTTGCGAGATGCAAGTTTTTCTAATAGATGTACAACTTGATTAAGTGCCAATACATCACAGATGCAATTATATTTAAGAACAAGCTACTTCTTCTAATCTCTCTGCCATCACTGATTAATTAGACACTTTGAACTATGCCCAACTATTTAAAAGCTGTGAAAAATACAACCTGCATGGTTAAAATTTCTGCACAAGCCTATTTCCCCGTTTGTGCTTGTGTTTTTTTTTTTTAAACCTTTTTAAAAACCATTCTTTAAACATAATATGTATTTACACATGTTTCCAAACACACAATCTGGCTATTTTCTTATCATGGTTAGGAATCGTCCCATGGTTAGCCAAGAAGTACACTCACACAGTAAATGAAATAAAGTATGTGAAAGACCAGTTGAATAATACAGACTTACTTTCAGATTGTTGCTGCCATTGGCCACACTTTGAAGATTTTTGTTTTTAATTTTTAAGTCTTGGATGAATACCTTAGCAACTAGGTTTTTTGCCGTTGTTTTTAGTGGTATCGCTTTATTGAGGTCTAAAAATATTTTTGTGCTTACCAGGAGTTGGGTGGGAGCAGGGTGGTTAACAGAAACGTTCTTATTTTATGACATATAATTACTAGCTATATATCTGGCACCATGCTGTGCTAGTAATTTCTAGTCTTTTCTGTCATATGGCTGTCTTTTAAAGTAAATGAGCATTGAAAGACCTATTCCACACATGCAGAAGCCCAGGGAGACTCTGAAATTGGCACCGGGTGACTGACACGGTGGGGTACACTAGGCTTGCAAGACTGGGACATCTGAACATGCTGAAGAAGATCAGTTTGAATATTTATGTATTTCTCTAACCCTGGGCTGTAACTTTCATCAGTGGCGCATTCATCTTCATGCAGGGCCTTGAACTCAGAAGGCTGCTCAGCTGAATCTCCATGGTCCTCGTTCCTTAGAAGCCACTTGTGTTTGGGCTATCTTTCCGCCCTTCGATTTAGTGTCCCCAAATGGGGACAAGTCACATTTCTTCCCATTTTTGAGGAAATACTTGAATTTTACCATGTCTTTTTTATATATACATATCCCTTCCAACTTCCTCATGCTCCCTTCTGAATACTAAATTGGATTTTGCCCTTTTCCAGAAGACCAAACTAAACAAGATCTCCACCACTAGCTCTCTCCCTCTTTATTGCGAACAGGGAAATTATCCACCCCTCTCTAAGCCAGATTGTTCATGATGAACGTGTAGAAAGTGGAACCCAGGTGAAAAGCTTTAGGTAATTGTGCAATCTGGATTTTTATTGACTTCTCTCTCACCCTCCTAGGTAACAGCTTGCCTGATAGCTGTGGCTAAAACAGACCATGAAGTTCAAGTGCGCAGAGCTGCCGTCCACGTGGTTGTGCTGCTGCTTCGGGGCCTCAGCCAGAAAGCTACTGAGGTGAGTCAGTTCCTTACCGTTTGCAGCTACCCTGCCTTTTTGGGTTTTATCTGTTTATCAGTCTTCCAGCCTCAGATCTTTGGACAGATGCATGCAGATGAATCCACCAGCAGAGCTTTTATTTTATAGCAGGAATACTATTTGCTTCTTTAGTCAGAGTCCCTATTTTCTTCTGTAGGGGTAGGCAAACTACGCATTTACTGCTGCAGGAAATCCAGAGCCCTGGTTTTTAGGTTGCGACTCTGAGTTCTGGCACTCTTCTCAGAGGGGCCGGTTCCGCGTGCGCTTACTGGACCGCATTAAGCCTGCCTCTGCGCGAACTTCAGTGACTTGTCTTCCTGTCTCATTTCATTGTTCAAAGCGAATTCCTGAAGGACCTCACTTAAAACGCTTCCTTTCTTGCTGTGAATTCAATCCCTGAGATTGTAGTTGCTGCATAAACTTTTTTCCTCCTCCGAGTGGGTCTGGCTGGATTTCTCCCCAGTGTATGGCCAATATAAGAAGAAAGCATATATATCCATATGTGTGTGAAGGATGAGTAACCTCAAAATTAATTTTCCTCTTGATTTTAATGGAAACTCATTCCCAGCTGAGTTTATAGAGAGAGTTTACATTAATAATTTATTTCCTGGTATCCACAGTACTCATCTGTGGCTGGCACATCAGTATTTAACTGCCACTGAAGCCTTTAGAAGAATGTTTTGTCAGACCTTCAGGCTTTACTCAGGATAGAATTTTGCCATATCAAGTGCCTGACCCCATTTTTGTACAAGCATGGACTCATTAGTTATCCCCTCTTTATTATTTAGGACCTTGATGGTGGTAGGGACACACAGATCACAACTCAGTAACACAGATTAATTTTTAAAAATGGCTATCCTCACAACTGTCCTTGATGAGAATCTACTCTACAAGAGGGAATTAAAGTGTTTTTCATCCATCGTCAAAACTCTTGGGGCACCTGGGTGGCTCAGTTGAGTCAATCTCAACCCAGGTCTGGATCTCAGGGTCTGGATCTCAGGGTCGTGAGTTGGGCTCCGCAACAGACTCAACACTGGGTGTGGAATCTACTTTAAAAAAAAAAAAAAATCTGCAAAACTCTTGCCAGATACACCATGGTTATGTAAGTTGTTAACAATGGGGGAAACTAGGTGAGGGGTATACAGGAATTCTCGTGCAGCTTATCTGTAAATCTAGTTATTTTAAAATAAAATTTGAGTTTAAAATGTGAGTTATAACACTATTAAAATATATCTGTACAACTCTGTGAGGGGGCTGCGGCAACTGGCACATCCCGGGGCTTCTCACTCCTCTCGGGCGGCACTGCCCTCACGGGCTGCGGGCAGTGCCCGGCTGATGGCCGCCCCCGCACTGCTGCGGGCGCGGGGGAGCTGGGGGCTGCACACTGTTGTGCCGGGTTGCTTAGGATAACACGCAGCTGTGGCGCAGCAGGATCACCTCCGCAGGATGAGGGAGTGGGGGACCCGGGCGGGGCTACTTGCTGTGCCCCTGCTCACAGCCTGTCCGTATATTCCACCCGCCCCCACCTACTTTCTCTGGCTCTCCACTCATGCCAGTCTTCAGGCAAATTTGTCGCCTACAAGTGACGGCACAACTTCTACCAAGACTCTGTGGGTGTGATTGGAAGTCCTGAGATAAGCTTTTACATGGGTTTCCAGCTTCCAGCTATGATCGGTACAAGATTTGGGAAGGTCTGACCCTGAGGTTTTGTTGAGTGATTGCCCTTGATTTCTTGGGCTTTGGCTTCAGTGACATCCATCAGGCCACATCACTTCCTCCTATTTGAGCAGGTCAGCATTGTGGAGGCACCTTTGCACCTCTTGGGCTCCAGAACCACAGAATCAGACTTTGGCTCACGATTAGAGAGATCACTGCCCAGGGGGTGCTCTGTAGGGGGTCAGCTTACCGTGAAGAGTCTCTGGCTATCCAACAGAGGCATATTGCCTGTGGTTGACGGCTCTCTCCTTCTCCAAAAGCTTCTCAAAAATGGAAGCCTTCTGTCACCCATCCTCACACGATTGATGAACTTCTTTGTATTCTCCCGAGGACTTGCCCCAGTCTTTGGGCTGTCCACCCAGTGCTCTGAGAGGGAGCTGTGGAACATGGAGGCAGGGATACCCAACAATGACAGAACTTAGTTACTGTCAGTCTCTGCGGCTACATCAGCCAGTGAAAGAAGTTTAGAAGATGCTGGTTGGGAGCTCTTGCTTCTGTAACTGTTCCCATTAGTTTTATCTGTGGGCCGTTGGATCCCATGAATGTCTATCCAGTGGTTTTTGAGCACCATATAGGAACACTGTCCACAGCTAGAAGATCCCCTGGCTTTCTGAATACATATACGGGCTTCATCAACTCCTTCTGAGCTGGGAAGAGTAGCTTCCCTGTGGTACTTACCCTACTTCCTTATGTTGTGTATTCCTCTTAGGAGGAAATGCCCCAGAGAGGTCCTGGCCGCCAAACGCTGTTCTCTCACGAAAGTCCACTTGACTCACACGGGTGGTCAGCATGTAGTTAAAAGCCCGCAGAAGCCCCGGCTAAGGATGTCCTAACAGTCCCTCCGTTCTTCCCACTTCTGAGTGAGTGTATGGACTTGCCTCTCTCTTTTTGTCTCTGATGAGCATTACTTCTCACAGATACAGATAGAGAGACATTCTTAAAAATCTTTTCAACACTTCTGTGGATTCTGCTGAAATATGTAGAAGTACTCATTTCTGGCCCATCCTTGCCTGGAGTCCTATGGTGAAGACTGAGGAAAGGGTGTCTCCCAACCTGTCCTTGAATGGCTCTGAGGCCACATGCTGTTCAAAGTTCTCTAAGCAACACAGCTTCAAGTGTTGATTAGAGTGAGTGAGAGTGAGTCTCCCTTGTCATAACTTTGGATTTCATTTCATCAGCTGCTTTTAATTATAGACATTTTTTTTAAAATAGGTTTTGGGTTGGAAAATGTGGTATTCTAAGTATACTTTAAGACTATGATTTATCGACACATATTATATATATTTTATAAGGGTACTAAACCAACAGATACTCTGGCAGAGTAGTGAACCTTTTAAACATGTTTAATTTCTGAATAAAGTGGATTCAATCCAAACTATTTACAGAATTTCCTAAAATCGCAGGATATTATGAACCAGTAGCATCTGTGCCAGAGATTAATTGTTATTAGCTAATTCTAACAGCAAATAACAGTCTGACTCTTTGTACCTCAGTGCGTAGAAGCATGTCTCTCCTGAGTTGGAGGGGAGGGAATCGTTGTGTAGTCCAAGTCACCGTGCTAAATATACATTGATTCCTTTTATGACAGTTGCTTAACTTCTCATTGGTTGTCCCAGAGAGGCTTCCTCATATAGCTCAGTAATCCCTGTACTTTACAGATAGGAAAGTTCCAGGAACTTTAAGAACAAATACTGAAAGGCCTATGAGCAAATGGTGCTGAATATTTCTTTTTCTTGCTTTCTTTCTTTCTTTTTTTTTTAGAAATTTTTATTTATTCATTTGACAGAGATCACAAGTAGGCAGAGAGGCAGGCAGAGAGAGAGGAAGGGAAGCAGGCTCCCTGCTGAGCAGAGAGCCTGATGCAGGGCTCGAATCCAGGACCCTGGGATCATGACCTGAGCTGAAGGCAGAGGCTTTAACCCACTGACCCACCCAGGTGCCCCCACTTTCTTTTTTTTTTTTTTAAAGTAGGCTCCATGCCCAGTGTGGAGCCCAGTGGAGGGCTTGAACTCACAATACTAAGCTGAGATCAAGAGTTGGACGCTTAAACAACTGGGCTACCCCGGCGTCCCGCTGAATTTTTCTTTTTTTTTTTTAAGCCACAGTTTCAGTTGTCTTAATCAAAACAGGATGGTTAAGTGAATTTTTAAAAAGATTTTATTCATTTATTTGACAGAGAGAGAGAGAGAGCGCGCTAGCACATGTGTAAGCAGGGGGAGTGGCAGGGAGAGGGAGAAGCAGGCTCCCCACTGAACAGGGAGCCCAGTGACATGGGGTTCCATCCCAGGATCCTGGGATCGTGACCTGAGCCGAGCCACCCAGGCACCCTGATTAAGTGATTATTTATTTTTTTTTAAGATTTTATTTATTTATTTATTTGACAGACAGAGATCACAAGTAGGCAGAGAAGCAGGCAGAGAAAGAGGAGGAAACAGGCTCCCTGCTGAGCAGAGAGCCCGATTCGGGGCTCCATCCCAGGACCCTGGGATCACGACCTTAGCCAAAAGCAGAGGCTTTAACCCACTGAGCCACCCAAGCACCCCAAGTGATTATTTTAAATTCTTTTTTTTTTTATTAGCAACTTTAGGTATAACAACTAAAACTGGAATTAATGTTTATTTTCTATTAATAAAAATGAATTTTGACAAAAGTGGCCAAACAAAAACCTCTATAAGTACACACACCCTTACTGAATGAGTGAGAGAAAGAGAGAGTGAGTGTATGTGTATGTGCACAGCAAAGTATCTGGCTAGTCAAGTGAGAGAAGAAATAGAAACTCTATCTAGATTTCTCACATCTGTGTGGAGCCAATGAAAGCAACACTCCTGGTCTCACCAATGCTAAAATAAATTGTGGCCATGGAATATTATTGTCACTTTCAAAAAACCATGTGACTGGAAAACCTCTCTCCTGTTCTCCAAACCAGCTCTGTCTTGCGCTTACTGAAATATATAAATTGTGCTTGCTCGGTGAGTAAAGATGGGATGAATGTAGAGTTCCTTTTCCTGGTGCATCCTTAAGAGCAGGTGTGTTAAATCTTGTAATCGTAGGTGTGATTATAATCAGTGGCACTTTAATGAGAAACGGAGATCACCACAAAGCTTTCAATCTAGGCTTTATCTTTTCTGCTGTTTTGCCCTCAGGAACAGCTGAAATGAAAATGCCACTTTGCTGATGAAGTTGTGTGTGTATGTGTGTGTCTCTGTGTGTGTTTCCTCTTCTAATCACTATTTCTGAAGTTACACAGTGCCAAAAGATAATGCCAGGTTTCAGTGAATTCTCTCTTGCTGGTAGATGTGCCCGCCAAGGACCTCTGTGGTTCTGGCCGCTTAGAGAGGAGGTAGAGAGTCCAGAAGATCAGGAGGTAGATTGGGTTCACAAAGGGGAGACATCACAGACCCACTCATTTGAAAGCAGTCAGAATCTTGTGCAATGAACACAATATCCACACTGGAGGGAGACACTGTATTCTCTCTCTCTCTTTCTTTCTTTCTTTCTTTTTAAAAGATTTTATTCATTTATTTGACAGACAGAGATCACAATTAGGCAGAGAAGCAGAGAGAGAGAGAGGAGGAAGGCAGGCTCCCCGCTGAGCAGAGAGCCCGATGCGGGGCTTGATCCCAGGACACTGAGATCATGACCTGAGTCGAAGGCAGAGGCTTTAACCCACTGAGCCACCCAGGCACCCCTGTATTCACTTTCTTTCTTTTTCTTTCTTTCTTTCTTTCTTTCTTTCTTTTTTTTTAATGATTTAAAAAAAAATTTTTTTTTCTTTTCAGCTAACAGTATTCATTGTTTTTGCACCACACCCAGTGCTCCATGCAATTCGTGCCCTCTCTAATACCCACCACACAGTTCCCCCAACCCTTGTATTCATTTTCTTAATGAAAAACTTATTTTCTCTGCTTAGCCTTGTTTTGGCCTTATGACCATATCTGGTAACTGCTAATTTATTCCCATGATAGCCTGAAGCCCATGAGAAGCCAGAAGGAACTCCCTTTTAATCTATTCTACCTTACCCTTCTTGAAAATTAAATGTACTAGGAGTACCCAGGGGAGGGGGTATGTTTAGACCTGTGCCTTCTGTTGGCCTCAGAATTAAGAGCAGCCCTCTTAGCATGGAGAGGGTAAGCTGAGCAACAGAATGAAAAAAATTCTGCCTAACTATCCAGGTCTTTGCAAACTAACTTCCCAGATCTTTGCAAAGTGACTTGTTTATTTCAAGTATTGTAGATGTTTAGAACATCCATTTTCATAAATACCTTCCAAAGATAATAATGAATAATTGGGGCAGAAACAGCTGAGTAATAGCCTACCAAGCCCTCCTTCAGATAACAACTATAAATTCTGGACATACTATAGTAAGCAGCCGCCTTGAGACATTGAGCGCACAGCTGCAGACTCTCATAGGGAGTCCGTGCTCAGAGGAGAGGTCCTGGACAGAGTCAGTTTCCATCCGTTTTCTTGGCTTTTAACCTAGGGACAAGGCTATTTGGGAATGCATGCAATCAATGCAGGAGGGGCACTGGTAGAGATATCACAGTCTTTCTAGCCTGGCAAACCAGAACACTGAATCTCGGAAACCACAGCTCCAGGACAGAGAAGGGAAATCCTGGAATATCCTGGAATGGGTAGATCCAGAGAAAGGCATCCCAAATTCTGTTTGCCTACATGTAGAACTGACCCCTGAACCGAGCAAGATAAGTGCCCACTTTAAAAAAAGAAGAAGCGGCAGAAACCACTAATTGGAGAAGAATGAATTCTAGGGTCTTCTTAATTTAACATTTATAATGTCCAGGATATAGTCGAAAATAACTCAATATATGAAAAACCAGAAAAATGTAAATATTCTCAGTAGAAAGGAAAATGAAACTGAGACCACCCCAAGGTAATCCTGATGTTGGGATTTTAAAGGAGCTATTATAATTATCCTTTTTTTTTTTTTTTAAGATTTTATTTATTTACTTGAGAGAGAGACAGTGAGAGAGAGCATGAGCGAGGAGAAGGTCAGAGGGAGAAGCAGACTCCCCATGGAGCTGGGAGTCTGATGCGGGACTCGATCCCGGGACTCCAGGATCATGACCTGAGCCGAAGGCAGTCGTCCAACCAACTGAGCCACCCAGGCGTCCCATATTATAATTATCCTTAATGAAGTAGAAGAGAAAAATGCCTATAATTAATAAAAAGATAGAAATCTCAGCAAATATTATGTAAGACTGATGAATCATTAAGCTCTACCTTTGAAACTAATAATATACATATGTTAATTAATTGAATTTAAATAAAAAATTTTAAAAATTAAAAAAAGTGAAGAAATAGAAATAGTTTTTTAAAAAGCCAAATGGGGGACACCTGGGTGGTTAAGCAGCTGCCTTCGGCTCAGGTCATGATCCCAGCGTCCTGGGATCGAGTCCCACATCGTGCTCCTTGCCCCACAGGGAGCCTGCTTCTCCCTCTGACTCTGCCTTCCACTGTGTCTGCCTGTGCTCACTCTCGTTCGCTCTCTCTCTGACAAATAAATAAATTAAAAAAAAAAAAGCCAAATGGGAGTTCTAGAACTAAAAACTATAATACCTGAGACTTTTTTTAAAAATCACTGAATAGAATTAAAAGCAGAACAATAGAGATGATCACATTTGAAGAAGAGAGAAAAAAAGATTTAAAAGGTAAGTGATCTGGAGTGACCAGAAGCTCTCAGAAACCTAAACCTGTATTTCCCCTAGGAGCCATGGTTCAGTATCCACTGATACTGAACATGAAAACTAATTCAGTGTTCATGGCAACTTTATAGAACATAATTACCATAAATAATGAGAATTGGCTGTAGGCAGTAGGGAAAAAGCTGATGATCCTAAAAAAAGGATGAGTACTTTGGGACTGACTGTAGTTCTAGATTTATTTAGGTAGCTACTACTACAGTCCTCTACACAGTTTACAGAGAGTTGACTTCTTAGAAGAACTGTGAAGTACTTGAGAACTTTGCACATGGGTTTACAGTGACTAAATGTGACAGCAATTTATGTGACTCTTGATCTCGGGGTTTTGAGTTCAAAGTCTCCCAATACGAATAGAGATTACTGAAAAATAAAATCAATCATTCATTCATTCATTCATTCATGTATGACTGAGAAACTATACTCAGTGGAGTAGGGGAGGGACAGGGAGAGGAAGAGAATCCCAAGCAGACTCCCCACTGAGCATGGAGCCTAATGCAGGGCTCGATCTCATGACCCTGAGATCATGACCTAAGCAGAAACCAAAAATGTAGATCAGTTTTCAGGGGTGCCTGCTGGCTTTGTTGTTTAAGGCTCCAACTCTTGATCTCAGCTCAGGTGTTGATCTAAGGTAGTGAGTTTAAGTCCCGCATTTGGCTCCACACTGGGTGTGGAGCCTCCTTAAATAAAATAAAATCTTTTTTAAAAAATGTGCTAACATTTTATGTTTAAACTTTCTCCCTTGCTTTTTTTTTTTTTTTTTAAGATTTTATTTATTTATTTGACAGACAGAGATCACAAGTATGTAGAGAGGCAGGCAGAGAGAGGAGGAAGGGGGCTCCCTGCTGAGCAGAGACACCCCCCCCCCCAATGCCAGGCTTGATCCCAGTACCCTGGGATCATGACCTGAGCCAAAGGCAGAGGCTTTAACCCACTGAGCCACCTAGGCACCCCTCTCCCTTACTTTTTAATAGTAAAAGGTAATTCCTAGAGCATAGCTTTTCTTCCTTCTAGTCACTCATTTTAGGTGGAAAAAAAACCAACAGTCTATATTGTGTCTAATAGGAGATAAGTAGTGGGCTTTAGAATTCATTCTTTCAAGATGATAAATAAGTCTTTTTTTTTTTTAAGGTTTTATTTATTTATTTGACAGACAGAAATCACAAGTAGACAGAGAGGCAGGCAGAGAGATAGGGGGAAGGAAGCAGGCTCCCTGCCCAGCAGAGAGCCCAATGCAGGGCTTGATCCCAGAGCCCTGGGATCATGACCCGAGCCAAAGGCAGAGGCTTAACCCACTGAGCCACCCAGGCGCCCTGATAAACAAATCTTAACACCCGGTCCTGTCTTCAGAAAATAAGCAAACCATGGAAACATCTTTAGGGAGAAGAGTTTGGGATTAATTATAAACTGATGGCTGAGTCAGGTTCTGAGCTAAATTGAGTCCTCTTCTTCCCCCCCCACCGGAATGATTTTGAATTCCTTCTTTGAGTCCAGTGATAGGCTCTGATGACCTAAGCCTCTTCCTGATAACATTATGAAGAGTGGTTTCAGTGCCATTTGTGTATTCAGAGGTTACTCTCCTAGTTCTTTGTCAGAGAAAATGCATACCCTGGCCTTAAAAAAACAAAACAAAACAAAACCAAAGAAAAACCAAAAAAACCCGGCTCAAGTGTGATGTTAGGCACTTTTGGATACAGCAGTTACCTGTGGTCTTGTCCAAAAGATTGGGTGAGTGAGTCCCAGGTTCACCTTGTTTCCGGTCTGTCCAGACTGAGAACAGAGACCCGAGGAGGACTTGGCCCTTAATCTCTGACACAGCACATATGGCAAGTTATAAGTAAATGGACACAAGGAATGGAAACTTTTCCTTCCTTTTATTGGTTTTGTTCTATCCTGAAAGTTATTTTGACAACATTTGGTGTGGTTTTCATGCTGTGAGTACAGTGAACGGGCCCAGTTTCCTTCCTGGAGCCAGTTTCACACATTGCTCTTTTTAACAGCTTGAAGGCCCTGTGTGAGGAGTAAATGAGAAGAACATTTATATAAACATGACTGAGATCCAGGTAATAATTATTTCCCTATAAACTTTGAAAAAGTACTTGGGAGAGAGAGCCCTTCCAGGACTGAAATTAAAGAGCCTGCTCCCTTTCTGGGAACGTAGGGCTCCGACCGCTGGGCCAAGGCAGCAGTTCTGTCGATCATCTGCTACTGGCCAGGGCCTGGCTGTTTACAGTGTTGGTATTATTCCTGAAAGACATTTAATAAGAATTCAGCCTTTGCTGGACACTGTTCACAGTGTCAAGAGAGACAGAGGCTTAGAGGGACTTTCAGCTGAGTCCTAGGTTTATAAATGGTCTCTTCCCCCCAAACTCTTTCTTCTCTCTCAGACAGTGGAGATGCTGCTGCTCCATTTCAGTCTTAGAAGAAAGGATCCACTCGGACTCTGTAGTCATTTCCTGGGGCTGCCTAACAAAGTACCACTGACAGTAGAACTACTGTCTCCTACTTCTGCAGGCTAGAAGGCCAAACTCAAAGTGTCCACAGGGCCGCATGCCTTCTGAAACCTGTAGGGAAGTTCCTCCTTGTCTCTCACTGGCTTCCGGTGCTCGGCTGGCGGCCATTGGCATTTGTTGGCTTGGAGCCACATAGCTTCAGTCTCTGCCTTTGTCATCATGTGTGTTCTCCCCATGTGTCTCTGTCTTCACATGGCTTCCTTCTTCCTTTCTGGAATAGGGCCCCCTCCTCCAGTATGACCTTAACTAGTCACATCACAATGACTGTTTCCAAATAAGGTCACATTCTGAGGTACTAGAGGTTAGGCCCTCACTGTATCTTTCAGCAGTGGGGACACACAATTTAACCCATACTGAGCCCCTAGGATTCCATAGTCCCTTCTCTTTTGTGCTTATGCTTTCCACCTGTTCATTATTGCTGCATCTTGAGAAGCCTTTTCTGTGTGGGGTATCTCTTCTCCATCCTATTCTTCCTTTTTTTTTTTTCCTCTCTCCTTTAAGTGTCCGTACCACATACTCCAGCCTCAGGAAGACAAGAGAAGCAGTGTTTCTGACATCCTTACCTTGAAAGAACTTGTTTCTGACACTTGAAAGAATAAGGAGCCACATGGAGTAATTTTTTGGACTCTTGGACTTGGTGCCTGTTCTGGGATTGGTGAAAATCTCTTAACCTCTCTGAACCTCATCTGCACATCAGCCCTATCCCCCTGACACAGATGTGGTGAGGATTAGATGAGATGACATGTGATATTCTGCAACTGTAAAGGATTGTAAATGCAGAAGATGACAGTGATGATGATTAGTCCTCATCGTGGGTGCTGGTGGGATTGTTAGGACGACTGTCATCACCACCACGGCTACTATCATATCCTTAGATTTGCTGGGGTTTTGAAGGATTTTTTTTAAACCCACCAAAGAGGGGCGCCTGGGTGGCTCAGTGGGTTAAGCCGCTGCCTTCCGCTCAGGTTATGATCTCAGGGTCCTGGGATCGAGCCCCGCATCGGGCTCTGTGCTCAACAGGGAGCCTGCTTCCTCCTCTCTCTCTCTCTGCCTGCCTCTCTGCCTGCTTGTCATCTCTCTCTGTCAAATAAATAAATAAAATCTTAAAAAAAAAAAAAGAAAAACAACCCACCAAAGATAAGTTTATATTCGATCTGAGTGAATAGGCATTTCATTTCGTGGCTGGAACTTTCAGAACCTTACACTTTATCATGCCGGGCACACACCATCAGTCATCTCAGGTTTTGGAGGACAGGCTTTAGTACGTGGAATCCAGCTTTCTGACTCCGTGAGAGGATCTCATGATTGCATATATCACCTTGTTCTTCCTCATGGATACCAGCTGGACTGGAAAACGTAGAAGAATCTAGATGCTTTTGTAGTTATCGAACCAGAGAATTTAACCTACATTTGGACATGGTTTGACCTCCAGCGGTATTGTTTTCTCCCTTCCTTCCCTATCACTATGAAACAGTGGATATAGTACCACAAATAATAATACCACTTATTTAAATTTTTTTATTTTTCACTTACTTAAGAGAGAAAGCATAAGCAAAGAGAGTAGCAGAGGTAGAGGAAGAAGCAGACTCCCTGCTGAGCAGGGAGCTGGGTACAGGGCTCGATCCCAGGACCCTGAGATCATGACCTGACCTAAAGGCAGATGCCCAGCCAACTGAGCCACCCAGGTGCCCCTGAACTTCTTATTTTTTTAAAGAAAGAGCAAATAGGGCATTGTGGCTGGCTCAGTTGGTAGAGCATGCAACTCTTGATCTCAGGGAAGGGAATTCAAACCCTATGTTGGATGCAGAGTTTACTTAAAATAGGTATGCCTGGGTAGCTCAGTCGGTTGAGCATCCAGCTCTTGATTTCAGTTCAGGTCATGATCACAGGGTCATGAGGTCAAGCCCCATGTCAGGGTCCACACTCACTAGGGAGTCTGCTTGAGATCCTTTCTCTCCCTCTCCCTCTGGCCCTACCCACTTTCCCTCTGTCTCACAGGTGCCTGTGTGCTCTCTCTCAAATAAACCTTTTTTAAAAAAAAGAAAAAGAGCAAATAAAGATTATTTCAAAACAAATAATTACACCAGTAGAGGATGAAAATACCCATTATGCAGTCACCTGTTTCTCTCCCATGCTGAGAATATTTAAAGTAACGTTTTAGTTAATCGAGTGGAGACTTGTATCAAGTACTAGTTCCCGTTCAGCCATCTACTTTTTCTGTAAATAGCAAAGTTCTCATCACTTCTCTGTGGCGAGGGGTTGCCAAAAAAACTGTGATGATTTTTTACACCTGTTATATATATTTAGAAGCTTGTCTTATTCTGTTAAAGCCCAATATAATTTGCTGTCTTTTCCTTCCTAAGACCCAGTCAGACCAGAAGCACAACTTCTCAAATGTTCATTCCCACACATTAACAACCAAATGTTTAGTCATTAATGAATGCTTGTTTTTCCAAGGATCTCTACCGTCTGTCAAATACAAGATTTCTTTGTGGGATAGCAACTCAGAAGTCAGACTCTTAAACCGCTGAGTTAAAGAGGGTTTACAGCTACATAACCCTGGACAGTATCCGGGGCATTTTCTAGGGATGTCTTTGTCACAGGATCTGAGCCGGCGTCTGAGAGAGTAGGGCTAGAAGGTGTCAGGAGAGGAGTGGTGCCAGGCTGGAGTCAGAGCCAACCTAAGGGAAGTTGCACAGGAGAAAGGCAAAGCCAGGTGGAGGCAGATGAAGACACATCCACCAGGCCTCTGCTGCTTACCTAAAGGGAGATAAATGAGTGTGCTGTGTTCATCAATAGCGCAAGAGCCCCATTCCCGCCATATCTTGTATTTTTTTCCTCACGTAATTTCCTAAATTGAGGTGTAACTCATATCTATAAAATTCACTCTTTTAAACTGTGCAGTCCAGGGGTGCCTGACTGGCTCAGTCAGAAGAGCAACTCTTAATCTCAGGGTTGTGAGTTCGAGCCCCACATTGGGCATAGAGGTACTTAAAAATAAATAAGGGGCGCCTGGGTGGCTCAGTTCAGGTCATTATCTCAGGGTCCTGGGATCGAGCCCCACATCACTCTCCATGCTCAGCGGGGAGTCTGCTTGTCCCTCTCCCCTCCCCCTGCTTGTGTGTGTGGGCGTGCACTCTCTCTCTCAAATCTTTAAAAATAAATAAATAAACAAATATTTTTTAGAACTTTAAATTGTGCAATTCAGGGTTTTTAGTATATTTATAAAATTGCTCAAACACCACCACCACCTAATTCCAGGGCACTTTCATTACCCCCAAAAAGAAGCCCTGTAGTCATAAGCAGTCACTCCTACCATGCCCCCACCCCCATTCCCCAGCTCTGGCCACCACAAATCTACTTTCTACCTATGAATTTGCCTTTTCTAGACATTCCATATGAAAGAAATCACATACTATGTGACCTTTTTGTGTCTGGCTTTTTTCGCTTAGCATAATGTAGTCAAGATTCATCCGTATTATAGCCCTGTATCGGGATTGCGTAACTTTTTATGGATGAATAACAATCCGTTGTGTGAGTAAACTGTATTTGTTTATCAGTTGATGGACATTTGGGTTATTTCCTCTATTCGACTATTTTAAAAAATGTTGCCATGAATATTTATGTACACGTTTTTGTGCAAATGTATTTTTTCATTCTCATGGATATATATCTAGGCGTGGAATTGCTGGGTCATACAGTGACTCTACATTTAACTTTTTAAGGAACTGCCAGACTGTTTTCCAGCTGTGTCATTTCTCATTCTCACAGGCTATATATGAGGGTTCCAGATGCCCCACATTCTCATTAATACTTGTTATTGTCTGTCATTTACTAGGATTATCGCCATCCTAGTGGGTGTGAAGTGGTGTAGTTTAAATTTGCATTTCCCTGATGGCTCAAGATGTTAAACATTATTTCATGAGCTTATTAGCCATTTGTATATCTTTGGAGAAATGTCTGTTCCCAATCTTTGCCCATTTGTCAAATGGGTTACTCATCCTATTACCATATTTGTTTTTTAATTTTGATTTTTATATCCAAAAATGTTATTCACAGTTTTACAAAACTTAATTCAAAGATCCATAGCCCATCCTTCTTTCTTACCACCATTGTCACTTTCCATCAGCAACTATTTTCAACTTGATTATTTCTTTAAATACTTACTTCCATATTTCTGAGTGGCATGCTTACACTGCTATTTCTTGACTTTTCACCCCACTTACTGACTTCCTGCTAGATCTAATAGGTGAAAGTGAGACTCACTCAGTGATTATGTTCCCAAGGTGGAGAAGACTGGCCTGTGGTGAGACAGAACGGAGCAGCATAGTGGCTTAGACTTAAAGGGTTGACTCTAGAGCTAAAATGTCTGGGATTGAATCCCAGCATTATACCTCACTGGCAGTGAGACACTGCACAAGTTAGCTGACATCTGTGTACCTCAATTTCCTCATCTGTAAAATGGGAGAATAATAGTACCGTTTTATGTAGTTGTTTTTAAAATTAAACGTCCTTAATGATGTAAAGTACTTAGAATCTGTACATTCTTTTGATTAGTTATTATTTAGTGTGTATTATTATGTGTTATTATTTTTATGAACATGCTCCCCGCGAACGTATTCTGCTTCCCCATTTTCCCTATATAATTACATTACAGTTTTTGCTGTAACAGCATTTAGTGTTTATGTTATCATGACTATAACTGTTATCCACAGCTGAGCCATATAATATACTGTGATTACATTTCCTTTCTTGTATGAATTTTGGCTTTCTCTGAAGTTAATAAATGTCTCAGGTTTACCTTTTTTTTTTTTTTTTTTTACAATTTTATTTATTTATTTGACAGGAAGATCATAAGTAGGCAGAGAGGCAGGCAGAGAGAGAGGAGGAAGCAGGCTCCATGCTGAGCAGAGAGCCCAATGCAGGGCTCCATCCCAGGACCCTGGGATCTTGACCCAAGTCTAAGGCAGAGGCTTTAACCCACTGAGCCACCGAGGCGCCCCACATTTGTTTTTTTAATGTGAACCTATTATCAATTTATCCCCCTTGCTAAATTTTCATAAATCTCTTAAAAGGCTCAAGTATGTCGAGTACTCTAACAGTTTCATCTTCTGAGAGGCGTATCTCCTACTACCCTTTCACTCACTTGCTCTTATCTGGACCAGTTACTTTCTAAGCTTACTGCAAGATTTAAGAATACGGCATTTAAAAGTTAATGATGCCGTGTGGGGGGGGGGCAATACTTATGGACTGGTGAGCTTTATAGGAGGAGGATGATCTGGCCAAGTCATTTCATCAGGAGACTTCCTTTCATTGGTAGACTCTAAGACTCTTTTGAAGTCTTTGCTTTGGAGCTGGTCAGAGTGGAATTGTCTTGTCTCCTCTCTAGAGGATACCAACTTAGCTGCCAGGATTCTGGAAGATGAGTGAAAGAAGGTGGATGGCAATCTCACCATTTAGTACGTAGACTTTCAAGACTTAATTGTTCTGTTTTCAACATGGTAGACTCATCCTTATTGGAACCCAACGTGCATGTCTCCAGAATCTCTCTGGTTGGATCCTCTGAAGGGTAAAACGCTAAGCTTCTGTTATGGTTAGGGAAGAACAGTCACCTGGGTACCATGTCACCTGATTATTACTCAAACTTCCAATCAGGTCTTCTGTTCACCTCCATTTTAAGAGATAATACTCATCAATTTTGGAACATTTTTGGGCTTGTATTAGGCTTGCTTCTGGATTTAGTGAACCAGTTTATCATCCAAACTAAAACACTTCTGAAAGTGAAAGAGAACACTTAATAATTATGGAAGTGCAGCAGATGTAAAACTTACTAACCTGGGCAAGTCAGGATGGTGACCCTAGAATTCATCCAACTGCTTTCTTGCATCTAAACTTTTATTACTATTGCCTTGTTAGTGCTTTTTGTTCTGAAACTTTAGTGCCATTTTGTATCCCTTTACTGTCACGTTTGTGGGGTTCCAGGAAAGGGCGATAGTGTACACATGTGTTTAGTCCATCAGCTTTCAGATGGCAGCCTCCATTCTTTCTTCTTTATAGATGAAGAAAGTAGGTATGGAGGATATATGTAACTGTAGTGAGAACTCTTTGAGTTTTGAGCAACAGAAATCTAGCCTGAACTAGCTTAAGCAAAGAGAACTTGTTGGCCTACCAAATCCAAGGAAGGGTTGACAGTCATGTCGTGGGAAAAGCTGGGATGGAGCTGGTTATTCGTGACTCCTAGAATTGGGAATTGAAGTGCTCCATTTCTTGCCTCTGCTTCTTCTGTATTTCACCTCTGTTCTTTTGCACTAAAGCCCAGCTTTCCTCCTGTGGCAGCACTATGACCACGGACAGTGGCCCAGTGTTACTCTTATATCCAACGCTCAGAGTCCCTCCCTGGCCCCACATGCAAATGTTGCAGCGAAGATCAGATGCCCATCTCCACATCAACTTGGTTGGGCCAGGTGGGGTATGTGGAAATGCTGTTTTGTGTAAAACTGTGTTCAGCCTCCATGATACCTATCTATGAGGGAAGAGGTGGGGGTCAGTGCCTAGGAGGGGGGTTAGTCCCATAGATTTCCTCAATAGTAACTTAGCCAGATCCATTTGACAGTAGTGATGGATTTGAGAAATTGAGCTGAAAAGATTACAACTCAGTACCTTACTGCGACTGCTAAAATATCAATGTTCAACCTTTTCTAGTGATAATGTAAGTGACAGTTTGGAAGCCCTGACATTTAAGACTGCTCCCTCTCTGCCTCTTCTGCATAATCATTTACATAGATCTACATATGTTAGAACTTGGTTCATCTTCCTCTTCTGCATCAGACCTATACAGTTTTATTTTCTGTAGGTTAGCCTATTCCTTATCCTTCTTATCTGATCTAGAAAGACAAAGAATGAAGCATTATTATTCAAACTCAGAATTTTATAATGTTATTTATCTATTTTAAATTAATAATTATTATTTTAATTAACATATAATATATTATTTGTTTCAGGGATACCGGTGTGTGATTCATCAGTCTTACACAATTCACAGCACTCACCATAGCACATACCCCCCAGTGTCCATCACCTGGCCGGCCACCCCATCCCTGGCACCCCCCTTCACTCCACCAACCTTCCGTTTGTTTCCTGAGTTTAAGAGTCTCTTATGGTTTGTCTCCCTCTGTGGTTCCGTCTTGTTTCATTTTTTCCTCTCTTCCCCTATGATCCTCCGCCTTGTTTCTTAAGTTCTGTTTCTTAAGATACAGGTGAAATCATATGAGAATAGCTTTTCTCTGATTGGCTTATTTTGCTTAGCATAATATCCTTTAGTTTCATCCACGTCATTGCAAATGGCAAGAGGTCAATTTTTGAGGGATGCATAATATTCCATTGTGTGTGTATACATATGCGTGTGTGTGTAGATATATACCACATCTTCTTTATCCATTCATCTGTTGATGGACATCTGGGCTCTTTCCGTAGTTTGCCTATTGTGGACATTGCTGCTATAAACATTGGGGTGCACGTGCCCCTTCGGATCACTACATTTGTATCTTTAGGGTAAATACCCAGTAATGCGATTGCTGAGTCATAAGGTAGCTCTATTTTCAACTTTCTGAGGAACCTCCATACTGTTTTCCAGAGTGGCTGCACCAGTTTGCATTCCTACCAACAGTGTAGGAGGGTTCCCCTTTCTCCGCATCCTCACCAGCATCTGTCATTTCCTGACATTGATTTTAGCCATTCTGACTGGTATAAGGTGGTATCTCACTGTGGTTTTGATTTGTATTTCCCTCATGTCAAGTGATGTTGAGCACTTTTTCATGCATCTCTTGACCATTTGGATGTCTTCTTTGCAAACTGTGTGTTCGTGTCTTCTGCCCATTTCTTGACTGGATTATTCTTTGTGTGTAGAGAATTTTAGAATGTTAAAGGTTAAAAAGGCCTTAGAGATCATTTAACTTGTATTTCATAAAAATTTCCCTTGGCTTATTAACCTTACGAGTTGTTCCTCTGACATAAGGTCTTCATGGTCAAATACGTTTGGAAGATGCTGCATACAACTATATATTTTCCTCTTGGCGATTAGGTACATGTTAACCTATTAAAGGGTCTGAGAAGGCCTTCAGCAAAGAAAACTAACAATTTCTTCAACTCATTTACCAAGGAACCCTTTCTTCATTATAAGCATGCCAAGTGGGCGCCTGGGTGGCTCATAGGGTTAAGCCTCTGCCTTTGGGGTGCCTGGGTGGCTCAGTGGGTTAAAGCCTCTGCCTTCGGCTCAGATCATGTTTCCAAGGTCCTGGGATGGAGCCCCCCGCATCAGGTTCTCTGCTCAGCAGGGAGCCTGCTTCCCTTCCTCTCTCCGCCTGCCTCTTTGCCTGCTTGTGATCTCTGTCAAATAAATAAATGGAATCTTTAAAAAAAAAAAGCCTCTGCCTTCAGCTCAGGTCATGATCCCGGGGTCCTGGGATCGAGCCCCGCATCGGGCTCTCTGCTCAGTAGGAAGCCTGCTTTTCCCTCTCTCTCTGCCTACCTCTCTACTTGTGATTTCTGTTAAATAAATAAAATCTTTAAAAAAAAAAAAAAGCATACCAAGTAATAATGTTCCATGGAAGATACCTTGGGAAATAATCCAACTGTCTCCTTTTATGAATGAGGAAAGAAAGTTCATGAAGAGACAAGTGGTTATAAGTTTCCAAAGCTAATGCCAGGAAGAACTAGCACTCATTTCCAGTTGTACCTGGTAGCTTAGCTTACATTGGCCAAGTGCTAATAAAAGGATAGCATCTCTTCCTCTTCCCTCTACTTTATTCACTCATTCACCTGGAACAAGATTTGTCATCTTCTCCAGGGTGTCTTAGGTGACATCATAAAGGAAGCACAAGTTAAGCACCACATTTGGGAATGTTTGCTGTCATCTCCCTTTCTGTATATCAGACCCAACACACTTTTATTTATAACAAATTATTATAACAGATATTTTGGTGTTTCCCTTTATTCTCCTGAAATGAAATTTTAGCTTCTTAACCTACATATATATTTAAAAAATCAATATAATGTCCTAACTATAAATGAAGAAGGAATAAAAGGACATTTGTTTATACTAAAATAACATATATTTTAATACATCAATGTCTAGGCTAGCTCTAAGATACAATGAACTATCTGGTTGCTCTTATATGTAGACCCATAATGAATGTAACACCTACAAATACAAAATCATACAGGTATCTTATGCTAACAGCTCAGAAGTACATTGTAGAACTTGATTTTCCAAAAGAGTAAACTAGGGGCACCTGGATGGCTCAGATGGTTAAGTATCTGTCTTTGGCTCAGGTTGTGATTTACAGGGTCCTGAGATCGAGCCTCACATTAGGCTCCCAGCTCAGCAGGGAATCTATTTCTCCCTCTCTCTCTGCCTCTCCCCCTGCTTCTGCTCTCTCTCTCTCTCTCAAATAAATAAAAATCTTCAAAAGAGTAAGCGACTCCAGGGGCTCCTGGGTGGCTCAGTGGGTTAAAGCCTCTGCCTTCGGCTCAGGTCATGATCTCAGGGTCCTGGAACTGAGTCCTGCATCGGGCTCTCTGCTCAGCAGGGAGCCTGCTTCCTCCTCTCTCTCTCTCTGCCTGCCTCTCTGCCTACTCGTGATCTCAGTCTGTCAAATAAATAAATAAAATCTTAAAAAAAAAAAAAAAGTAAATGACTCTTGTGTAAAATTCTAAACAAATGAAAATACTATCTTCTCTTAGTTTATATGGTAGTTGCAATCCTGAAAAATTCAGTGTACACTGAAACTCTAAAAATACTTTGAGCATTTGCTATGTGATAGCACTTATATCTCAGTGCTTTCCATTAATTCACTTAATCTTCATATCCATTTAGGTATGATTAATATCCCTATTTTACGTGTGAAGAAGCTAAGACAGAAAAGAGAAGTAACTTTTGTGGCAGCTAGTAGGTGGCAGAGCGGAGGTAGAGAAACCAGGCAGCATGGCTCTAGGACTCCATGTTTAGTGACTGTCATCTGAAGGACTTAGAGACCAAGTCACTCGGGCATTTTCTGCACAGATCATGGCTAACAGAAGTCTGCTTCAGATCCTGGAAATCTGATACTCTAAAGGAAAATGGGCCAGACTACCTCCTGACAGCTTGTTTACTGTCTGTCCTGGAGAAGGATGGATCCATGAGAGGAGAGGGTTTGGGGCTGGCCTTGGACCCAGGTGCCCTAACCTCCCAGGACCTGCCAGAATGAACTCTTCAGAGAGCAGAGACAGGAAACAGCCCTGGCTTCCTTTCACCCTACTTCATGTTCCAAGATCTCTTGCCAAAAGTTCAGGCCAACCACCAACTACACCGTCCAGAAACTTCCCATAATGTACACAGAACTGAAAAAAGCAGGGAACAGACCAAACACCTTGAGGGCTGCTAGGCTGGGGAGTGAGATTCCTGGGACTTTCCTTCCGCCCTGCATCCTGATCAGAATTTATTCTTCCTCTGATAATCAGAGGGGCCTCTGGGTTGCAATTAGAAGTGGGTTGCCACTTGTCTTTGCTCCGCCCTCTGAAAGGGCAGAGTTCTAAGTGTACCCTCCTTGGGATGACATGAAATGACAGTTAGGATTGATGCCCTGGGGTCTCTTCCAGCTCCTTGCTCATCATCACCCCATGGTTTGTTTGCTCTTGGCAAATCTGCTCTGAATAAATTGCATGTTCTCTGGGGTTTAGCATTTAATAATAATACAACATTTATCAAGGGCTTATTGTATGCCAGGCAAAGCACCAGGTTTTCACATTCATGATCTCGTGGAATCCTCCTAACAACCCTTTGAGATAAATATGCTTATTAACTCTATTTACAGGCAAGAAAATTGAGGTCCAGAATGTTTACATTTATGCACAGCCCGAACAGCCAGCCCGAGTTAGCAGTGGGTGCAGATAGAGGCTGCCTCATTGCCAGCTTGGCTGTTGGGACGGAACTAATTAGAACCAGCCTGAGATGGTACTTGAGGAAGGGGCGAACTCTTACAGGTATATTGGGACAGACTCGTGTTCCTAGGACTTCTGTTTCCTTAACCATTGTACTTTCTTCACCTCTGTAATTCTCCAGGGTTGACAGGTACTCGGTCAGTCGGCACAGTAGAGGAACTACAGCTGGAGAGGTCTTCCAAAATGCACATCTGCTGAGGTCCAGTCCCCAGCGAACTTTTTTACCCTGGTCCATGAGCTAAAGAGCAGGTTCCTTCGCACGAAGCTCTTTATGTCTTGGATCCCCCCGACTTCTATCTCTTCCTCTTCCTTCCTTCTCAAACGCCCTGACAGCCTCGCGCCAACCCTAAACCCCCTGCATACTGTTTATTGCCTCCGTATCTTTATCCCTACTATTTCTTTTTTTTTTTTTTTTAATTAAAGATTTTCTTTACTTACTTGAGAGAGAGAGAGAGCAGGCATGCACATGAGTCGGGGCGGGGGGGGGCAGTGGGAGGAGAGCGGAGGGAGAGGGAGAAGCTGGCTCCCTGCTGAGCAGTCCCTACTATTTCTTATGCCTCGAATGCCTTCTTTTCCCCTCAGCTGTCCATCTGATAAGCTTTTATTCATCCTTTTGGACTCTATTTAAATTCTATACTCTGTGGAAAGCCTTTCCTTTTCAGTTAAGCGGCCAGCCCTTGGTTTCGGCTCAGGTCATGATCTCACAGGTCGTGAGATGGAGCCCGGGCATGCCCTTCACTCAGCGAGGAGTCTGCTTAAGACTTTCTCTCCCTCTGTCCCATCCACCCCCTACCCCAAATCACACTTGTCTCTCTCTCTCTCTCTTTCTTAAAAAAATAAGTAAATCTTTAAATAATAATAATAATAATAATCCCTTCTTCAGGCTCTGCAGCACTCCACATATCAGCTCCGGGCTAGAGTAGATATCGTAATAATTTGTTCATGTCTCATGTCACCAGGGGATTGTGAGTCCCTGAACACGCTAAACACTAGTTTCTTTTAATTGTGGTAAAAGATACATAAGACAGAATTTACCATCTTAACCATTTTTAAGTATACAGTTCAGTAGCTTTAAATATATTCACACTCCAGCACTGCCACCCATCCTCGGAACTCTTTTCATCTTGCGAAACTGAAACTCTGCACCCATTAAACACAAGCTCTCCGTTTTCCTCTCCCTCGGCCCCTGGCAACCACCATCCTCTCTGTCTCTGTGAATTTGACTACTTGTTCCATTCACTTTTCTATTCCTCAAATCTCAGACGGTGCTTTGCACAAAGTAAGTGCTTAATGAATGTGTGTTGAGAGAGTGCACGAAATCTTTTCTCCGAGAGGCAGGGAACACATCTCCTCATCCCTTTGTATCTGCCTTTGTGATAAATAGATTTCCTAGATCTTAACCTGAAAATTCTGGGATTTCCAAGCTCTTCCGGTGTTCATGTTTCCCAAGAGCAGAAGTTGTCCAAACAAGTTCGAGGGACTTCAAGGGAATTTTACCTCCCTTTATTTAGAAACGCCTAACGTTTTCATCGCAGTTGGTTGCAAACTTGCTGTCCCCAGATCAGCGGGGAGAAGGAGTCCTGAAGCAGAGTGACAGGATGAATGCTGATGTGCAGCCAGAACCTTCTGCATTTCAAAACTTGGCTTCTTCACACACACACACACACACACACACACACACACACACACGTGCATGTGCACATACACACATACACACACACCATAGATATACTATCTATGTACTATATATATATAGCAGTGTATGTGTGTATCTGTCAAAATTCTAACATTTGTATTTCCCTTAATTCCTCCCGTCTGGGCAGAGGTTTCTGCCATAATTCTAGCCAAGCCAGGAACAGAGGCAGCTGCATTTATTTTAGCCTTTCATTTTCTTAACGCATGTTGATAGCTTACAACTTTCTCTTCCTTCAGAATCACACTTCGTATACACATGTTTAAGAACAAAGTTTTAAAATATTTTGGAGAAAATATGCAGTGCCAGTTCGTGGATCAAAAATGATTTTGATGGACGCCTGGCTGGCTCAGTCACTGGAACGTGCAACTCTTGATCTCAGAGTTGTGGGTTTGAGTTCCATATTAGGTATAGAGATGACTTAAAAATAAAATCTTTTTTTTTCTTTTTTTAAGATTTTTATTTATCAGAGAGAGCAAGCGCACAAGCAGGGGGAGAGGCAGGCAGAGGGAGAGGCAGAAGCAGGCTCCTTGCCAAGCAAGGAGCCCAATATGGGTCTCAATCCCAGGAATCTAGGATCATGACCTGAACCGAAGGCAGACTCTTCACTGACTGAGCCACCTAGGGCGTCCCTTAAAAATAAAATCTTAAAATGATTCTGACCGGATTCCCTTTCTGGAACATAAAAACCTGATTGTTGATAGTTAAGAAAATTCCAAGAAGTGTAATAGGTTATATCCAACTCACGTCACCCTTGTTCCTGGCACTTAGATTTTTCCCAGGCAATGTTGTTACTTTCGAAACTGTGGCATAACTCTTAATCTCCTACCCAGTGTTTTTTTCCTAACCTCCCACACTCCTGCATCCTGGCTGCTTATTAGAGTGGAGAGCATAAAAATCATAAAAACAAATTAAAACTTTTTTTGAAAGTCCTGAGTCCCAGCCCCTCTGATTCTGATTCTTAGGTGTGAGGCGGGGGCCCAGCCATGTTAAACATTCTCCAGGGGACGGTACTGTGCAGCAAGGGTGGAGAATCTCTACACTAGAATGATGGTGTTGTGCGGAGGCAAAGTCTGGGCTTTGTAGCCATGCTTCGATGTGGATGGCAGGGGTTCCTTTTTCTGGTCTAGTCCACGCCATATATATTATTAGTACATAAAGCAAAACCCACCAGTGCCTCTGTGTGTCTCCGACTGGTTTTCTCTGGCCTTTGGTCTAGTTCTCTAACCTTTTCTTCCTGACACATTTTGCACAGAACCTAGAATTCCCTTGAGCAGACGCCCTCAAGAGAGTGGTCTGTCCTTCCCCTCTGGGCGACTCAAGCTGGTCCTGAAGCTGGGTGACCTGGCTGAACCTGGAGTGGTGCAGGATGCCTTAAAGCAAACTGGTGCCCCAAAGAAAAGCCAAACCTCACTGCCAGCCAGGAGCCCAGTTACAGCTCGGCCCCCTCCCTGCCCGGGCTCCGTCCAGATAAACAATGTTGATGGTGTGGGGAAAAGGTCATATTTTCTCCACAGCCACCTCTTGCATATTGGTTTTGCTAGTAACTGCACAAGTTTATTTTTTTTTTTTTAAAGATTTTATTTATTTATTTGCCAGAGAGAAATCACAAGTAGATGGAGAGGCAGGCAGAGAGAGAGAGAGGGAAGCAGGCTCCCCGCTGAGCAGAGAGCCCGATGTGGGACTCGATCCCAGGACCCTGAGATCATGACCTGAGCCGAAGGCAGCGGCTTAACCCACTGAGCCACCCAGGCGCCCAGTAACTGCACAAGTTTAAAAGCAGAGTTTGCAGAGTGAGACTTCACAGACGTGGGTTTGAATTCTAGCTGTGTCCTTGAGCAAATCACTGAACCTCCCCCTAAAACCCCTTTCCCTAATTTGTTTGTTTGATTTTTTGTTTAAGTAGGCTCCACATTGGAGCCCAGTGCAGGGCTTGAGCTCAAGACTCGGAGATCAAGACCCGAGCTGAGATCAGGAGTCGGATGTCCAACCGACTGAGCCACCAGGCGCCCCTCCTCTCCCCTAACTCATAAACTGGGCCTAATAACATCTACCTCAGAGGATTAAATGAGATAATGTATGTGAAAGGCTTAGCACAGTGACTGGAATGTAGTAAACACTCAGTGACCATAGTGAGTCTTCTGCAGGCCCGGTCTGATCCCACGCGGGAGGCGTTAGGCGCCGGGAGGGGACAGGCCAAGGGTTCCCTCAGCAGGGTGCCTGCACAGAGAGCCTCCAGGGCCAGGAAAGCAGAGCCCTTTCCCCACACGAGGTCACAGAGTACAGTTTGAAAGCTAATCACCTTTTATGGACAAAGCTCCCAATCTCCACAAGCGATGGCCCGCTGCCTTTGCACACACTCCGGCCATTTTTCCTGCCTTCTTTGTTCTATTTCCGTGCCTGTGGGGGTGAAGGAAGGCTGCTGCCTTCCTCAGGTTGCTATTTAAAGACGTTCTGAAAGACACTGCGGCGGTTGCTCCTCGCGCGCCATCAGTGGTGCTCCCGGCCCTGCAGCTGCGAGCAAGGGGCAGCCGCTGTGGGCGCTCCGCTCTGGCCCATCGAACCCTTGCACGGCGTGCTGCGGCTTCAGCGAGCCTAGGAGCGTCCAGTTGTGTAGCTAAGTCCAGCCACCTGCTTTCTGTTTAGGACTCCTGAGCTGTCACCCCTCCCAGGGGTTAACCGTGCTGGCCGGCTTGGTCTTTGTCCCTCAGCTGCCAACCTGTGTTTGTACCTGTAGCATTTTTGGCACTTGACCGGTTACAGTTTTTCTTCTTGTTCTTCACTGAAAATCATGCTGGTATTCCCTGCATCTGCATCCCACACCTTCTCCAATTTGCACTCGAGAGACCCTCCCCATTTAAGAGCCAGACATGATCCAGAAAGAGTAAAAATGCCATTTATCTCTAGCTCTGGCAGAAAAAAATACCTTGGAAATAAAAGGGTTTTGAAAAGCTCAGTAACCTCCAGTTAATAATAATTCTACCCTGAACTTCAGCATGTTTGAGATTCTCTGTCAGGCATGGATAGAAATCTCTTAGTCTTTAGTAATCCTGTCTTTCTTTGCCAACCTTTCCCTCGCTTTCAGTGAGGCGTCTCAAAAGCCCAGACTTTCTGTTTGAATCAGCCCTAATTTCTTTGTCACACACCCATCAAAGTGAAGGTTTGGGTTTTATCAGTAAAGCACGTATTCCTCTTCAGGCCAGAGCTCCCCGGATGAGGTCCAAATTGTCTACCTCCATGATGCTTCTCCCATGTATTTTTTTCCTGCCCATGATCTTAGAGAGGTTGCTCACATCCTAGACCTCGGAGCCTGGCTCCTGTCTGCTTGCTCCACAGAGTTCTTTCCGGTGCCCCCAGCTCTATGAAATCGCATGCTCAGTGTTCCCAGACGTCCGGGACCACTGCTGGCCCTGACTTCTGCACTCAGACTGCGTTAAATCTCTTTACCTCGTCTTACACCTTTTCTTCTAATTCCTTTCCACTTATTCATCTTCCTGACACCTTTCCATGGGACTCTACTCTCTTTCATTTTCAGAGGCGTACCTTTCCTCTCGTCTTCTTGGCCCCATGGTGGTAACCCCAATTATTTCAGTGTTGGAATAATAATACCAACAATACTTTGAATTATACACCCCTTGGCTTATCATAGCAGAGTACACCCTCACACGCGTTACCTCTTTTGATCCCACAGTCAGCTTGTAAGGTAGGCAGTGTGCCTTCTGCTTCCCACTTTGACAAAGGGTAATATACCCCTTCAAGAGGCAGAATAGCATAGTGGCTCCTAAAGAACATTGGCTCCAAGTGAGGCTGCCTGGGTCTGAATCCGGGCTCTGCCCTTTACTACCTGTGCGACCGGGGCAGCTAGAAATAATGATGGTACCTCTCTCGTTGTGGTGTTGTGAGGAGTGAGTGAGCGCCTAGAGAATATGCCTAGAACCATACCTGGCACGGAACAGCTTTTATGTAAGATTTAGCTATCGTTATTACACATTCATTCATTTACTTGTCCAAAATTTAGTACACAGCAGAGCTGCTCCATGCCGGGCTCTGTCCTCGGCCTCACTGAGAGAAGAGTAGCAATGACACAGAGATTACAGTACTTATGGGGAGACCGACAACCCCCCACTTATTTAGCACTCACCACATGCCAGTCTCTGTGCTTGGATCTTTATAGACATTAACTCTCATTCTTTACAACATCCTTAAAAGGCGGCAGTGTTCCTCCATTTTACAGTTGAGATCATTGAGGTTCTGAGAGCTGAGGTCGTTTGCTCCAGATTCCCCCGCTAGTGATTGCGAGCGAGCACCATGATTCGCCTCGCCCAGTTCGCCTGCCTCCGGGCCATTAGGTTCAGCTCTGCTCGTCAGTCTCCCTGCTCTGGAGGTGAGCTCCTCAAGGACGGGCCAAGGTCCTTGCTACCCAGAGTGTCCAGCAAAGCCTCCTGCACACGCTTTGGGAAAAGGTGGCTGAGTTGTGCTCTGTTGATGATCCTTGGCTCTCTCTACTTGAGTCCCATCTGTCCACTCTCACGTCCCTTAGCCACCAAGTCAGTCACTGGTCTTAACACTGAGGGACAGTGGTCAAAATGAGGACCCTTAGTAGTTGGCCTGTGACTTCCTGACAGATTCTTACTACACCAGATCTTTTATTCTAGCATGTTATAAACAGAACTAGTCGGATTCTGGGGTGTCCTCCTCTTCTGGGCGCCAGTCTAGAGAATCTTTTTGCCAGGCCGTTTCCCACCACTAACTCCAGTCTCCGCCCCCCCATTCTCCTGTCTGCCCCTCCCTTTTATTTCAGTGTCTAACTTCCCTGTTTCTGTCCTCGTGCCCAATATTTATTAGCCACAAAGGAGCCACGAGAGGTGAGGGATGGGATTGGGCGGAATTGAGCTCTCTTTCCTTCTGATCTTTTCTTTTTTTTGCCTCACATGTTGGGTCTGTGGGAAGATGAAGCTCTCAGTACAGTTATTGTATGCTAGCGTTTAACTATTGTATCCTTTTGTATTTAGCGACCCATTTTTCCCTTCAATATTAAGAAATTATAGATGGAAAATCCTCTGCTAGATAGCATCTTTGCAGAGCTTGTATTTCTGTAAATGTCTTACTTGGGACCATTTGTGTTGTGTCTTATCGATCCCACATGATAACAGAAGACTAGCAGTTTCATCCACCTAAGTTCTCTTTGTAAAAGTGGTTCTGCAACACACACACACACACACACACACACACACACACACACACACACACCCCTCTCTCCTATCCTCCCCCTTCCTCTCCAGGCATCAGTTCTTTTCCAGAGACTTTTCAAACTAAGCATCTCAGTACTTGCTTAAGATATCCTGGCCTAAGAACTTCTCGGATGGTGGAAATGTTTCTTTGAACCATCAGCTACAAAAAGCTAAGCCAGATCTCCTCTGGATGAAATGCACCCACCCCCACCTGTACCCCCTCTGCGTTTCCTGGGAGTCCTTGGGCCTCGATGTGGAGGGCGGGGGGGGGGGGGGTGGGGAGGATGAAGAGCAGGTGTGTTGAATTCTTAATGAAAGGTTTCCTCCATGGGATTGCCTATATCCTGCCCACCACAGTGGCTCCTGTGAGTAGCTTTACCTTTGAACTCTCCTTGTATTCAACCCCTGATCCGTGGGATTTGGTGACAATCCCCGGCTGGCAGGAAGCTTTGATCCTTGGGGAGTCCAGAGGAAGTCCTTGTCATGTGTGGGATCCCCAGTGTTACAAGGATTGGGAAGAAGCCTTTCCAGGATGGGTTGCTAAAATAGACCCATTAATTAAGAAGGAGCCTTTGCCTAACAGTTACCCAAAAAAGGAGATCCGGTAACTGATAACAAGGAGCTCAGCGCTCCTCAAGTATGAAGTGGTGTTTGCACAAGCATTATTGTTATTTTAAGGACACGGCAGTGCCAAGGGGAAAATTCCTGCCCACACCAGGAAGGAGCCGTGTACCTTAGCAGAAGAGAATGCCTTAGAACCTCCCTCTTTAACAAGTAAAAGCTAACCTTATTTTGAATGTTAGGAGGCTCTGGCAAAAATTCTCAAAGATATTTCTGAGTAGGAGATAGATTCCTCTAGAAGAAGAAGAAAAAAGATGACCTTGTAATAAACAGTGGGAACTCTAGAATTTCTCTGTAAGAGACACTTTGGGGGATACCTGGCTGGCTCAGTTGGTTAAGCGGCTGCCTTCAGCTCAAGTCATGATCCCAGCGTCCTGGGATCGAGTCCCACATCGGGCTCCTTGCTCGGCAGGGAGCCTGCTTCTCCCTCTGCCTCTGCCTGCCATTCTGTCTGCCTGTGCTCACTCTCTCTCCCTCTCTCTGACAAATAAATAAATAAAATCTTTAAAAAAAAAAAAAAAAAAAGAGACACTTTGGACTGAACGCCATTGGACCGGATGTCAGGAGACTTGTCTTTTAGCCCCATAATAAGCAAGCCAGGTTTGCTTCGAATTTGCATTTATTTGAGGTGGCTTAAGGTTGCAGGGACTTGCTAGAGTTTCTCCAAACCGCTCCATGGTGCCAGCCACCCTTTGGCTACAAATAAAAGACTGAAATCCCTTTCACAGGGTGGGGAACGCTCTCCCTCCGCCCACCTCCACAGGCAGAAATCACTTCCTTTGCTTCCACGGAAGTGTGGAGCTTATCGTTAGAGAGATCATAGTGTCCGGGGTGTGTGTGTGTCTCTCTCTCTTTCTCTCTCTCTCCTCTCTCTTCCTCCCTCTCCCTGCTAGGCCGTAGCTGCCAGAGGGTAGGGTTCGTGCATTATTCATCCTTTTATCACCAGCACACTGCCTGGGCACGAAGCAGGCCCTTAATAATGATTATTGGATGAGTGAGTAATCATGAGGCACTAGCTCTAGGAGTCATCGTCTTTCGGGAATCATCTCTTCTATTCACACTGCCAGCCTCAAGGAAAGAGAGGTTACCAAAGGGCAGTGAGGATAGCATCCCCCTACTCCCCCCACAAGTTTTTTTCCTTTCTTTCACCATTTGTCTCTCCCTCAACTTGTCATTTTTGTATTACTTGCTGTTAATGTTCTAAGTAGAGAATTTTTTTTTTAAGCTTTTATTTAATAGACAGAGAAAGAGAGAACACAAGCAGGGAGAGCAGCAGATGGTGGAAATGCTCCCCACTGAGCAGGGAGCCCAGTGCAGGACTCAGTCCCAGGACCCTGAGATCAAGACCTGAGCTGAAAGCAGATACTTGACCAACTGAGCCACCCAGGTACCCGAAGTAGAGAAAATTTTAGATGTGAAATTATTAGCACAAATTATATACTTCATCTTTATATTGTGCAGTGCCAGTTTTAAATACAAATATAAGATCATTGAACTTGGGGTGCCTGGGTGGCTCAGTGGGTTGAAGCCTCTGCCTTCAGCTCAGGTCATGATCCCAGGGTCCTGGGATCAAGCCCCACATCAGGCTGTCTGCTCAGCAGGGAGCCTGCTTCCTCCTCTCTCTCTGCCTGCCTCTCTGCCTATTTGTGATCTCTCTCTCCCTCTCTGTCAAATAAATAAATAAATAAATAAATCTTTAAGGTGGGGGAAAAAAAAGATGTTCTTAGAATTTTTAGTTTTCATTGAGTGAGAAACTGGCCAGGAGTAGCATGAGTTCCTGTCATTTCTGCTCACCATCTCCAGTCCACTTCCTGTTCCTAAAATGTGACACGTTTCCTATGACCTTTCTTTATACTCTCTGTGCTGTTAGGACACTTACTGTATTTTGTTCTGTAATCTTTATTTCTGTGTATGACTTACCTTCCCTACCAGACAGTAAGCCTTTAAGATCAGGCTATTTATCTCTTCTACTTATCAAATGGTGTTCTGGAAAACCTTTGCCTAGGGGTGCCTGGGTGGCTCAGTTGTTAAGCATCCGTCTTTTGGCTCAGGTCATGATCTCACAGTCCTGGGACCGAGCCCTGCATCCGGCTCCATGGCCAGCGGAAAGCCAGCCTCTCCCTCTCCCACTCCTCCTGCTTGTGTTCCCTCTCTCTCGGTGTCTCTCTCTGTCAAATAAATAAAGAAAATCTTTAAAAACAAGACAAAACAAAAACCTTTGCCTAGTAGTTAATTCAGTGAAGTAAAAAGCTTTATTTATTTTTTAGTAGGTAAATATTTTCATAAAATACAGTATTAAAAAGGGACAAGGGCATATAATTCCCCCCATTTCCCTCTCCAGTTACCTTCCCTGGAGGCAGCCAGTTTTGTTTATTTGTTTGTTTTAAGATTTTATTTATTTATTTGACAGGGAGACAGTATAAGCAGGCCGAGGCCGAGGGAGAAGCAGACTCCACTGAGCAAAGAGCCTGATGTTGGGCTCAGTCCTTGGACCCTGGGATCACGACCTGAACTGAAGGCAGACGCTTAACCTGAGCCACCCAGGCGCCCCAAGCAGCCAGTTTCGTAATATATATTTTTCTTCAGAGACAGTCCATGTTGATAGTACATGGGCTATTATATATATATATATTTTTTACATGGATTTCACAAAAGTGAAAAAAATCATTGAATGTCTACATTTTCCTATTTCTTTTTTTCTGGTCTTCCTCCTTTTTGGAAATTATACATTGCATAGACTTCAGGGTATGGCCATTGCTTGAAGTTCCAAAGTACAGAGAGGAGTCCCTGGCTGGCTCAGTCAGTAGAAGAGCATGTGAGTCTTGCTCTCAGGGTCATCAGTTCAAGCCCCACGTCGGGCATGGAACCTACTTTAAAAAAATAAAATAAAATAAATGAAACAATCCTAAAATAACTAAATAAAACAAAGTGGTGAGAGGAAAAGTTTTAGAGACCTTTTGGACCAATTATTGTCAGAGATGCTTGCATATAGTGACATAAATCCAACTTGGTTCATGTTAGGTGGCGTTGTTAATAAATAGAAGCAATACAGCATAGCATAGTAGTTAAGATTATAGATCCTCTTCCAAGCAAGATACAAAATCCAGAAACCATAAAGGAAAAACCAATTAATTTAACTACATCAAAAATGCAGATTTGGGGGTGCCTGCGTGGCGCAGTGAGTTAAGCCTCTGCCTTCAGCTCAGGTCATGATCTCAGGGTCCTGGGATCAAGCCTGCTTTCCCCTCTCTCTCTGCCTACCTCTCTGCCTACCTATGATCTCTCTCCCTCTGTCGAATAAATAAATAAAATCTTTAAAAAAAAAAATAGGGGCCCCTGGGTGGCTCAGTGGCTTAACGCCTCTGCCTTCGGCTCAGGTCATGATCTCAGGGTCCTGGAATCGAGGCCCGCATCAGGCTCTCTGCTCAGCGGGGAACCTGCTTCCCTCCCTCTCTCTGCCTGCCTGCCTCTGCCTACTTGTGATTTCTGTCTGTCAAATAAATAAATGAAATCTAAAAAAATAAAAAAACTAAAAATGAAATTAAATTAAAATGTAGATTTCTCCACTGGAAAAAGATTTCACAAAGAAAAAATGCCAACTATGACAAATAATAATATTTTCAACTTAAATAATAGACCTTTTTTTTATATACAAAGAGCTCTTACAAATCAGTAAGGTAAAGTTCAGTTACACATACCAGAATAAAATAGAGTTTATTATATGTAAATTTAAAACAGCATGATGCTATTTTTCATTTAGCGGATAAGCAAAGATAAACAATTAACAGTACACAGCACTGATGCGAATTTAGTGTGACGTGGAAATGTAAATTATTGCAACTCTCTGGCTACCTTTGTCACAATTTTATGTGTGGATCACCTTCTGACCCAAAGATTCCATTTCTAGATATTGGTCCTATAGATACACTTGTTCATGTCTGCAAAGACTTAGGTAACAGAGTGTTTATTGCAGCAATATTTTTAATATCAAAAATAAAAAAATGAGTTTCATTGGCAGAAAAATCAATTGTGTGACTTTCGTCCTATGCAGCCATTTTTTCAAGATTTATTTATTTATTTATTTGACACACAGAGAGAGAGAGGTCACAAGTAGGCAGAGAGGCAGGCGGTGGGGTGGGGGGGGAGCAGACCCCCCAATGAACAGAGAGCCCGATATGGGGCTCGATCCCAGGACCCTGAGATCACGACCCGAGCCAAAGGCAGAGGCTTAACCCACTGAGCCACCCAGGCGCCTCTGCAGCCATTTTTTTTTAAAAGTATTTCTCTATGTGCCAGTTATACAAAAGATCTTCAAAATAGAATAAGTCAGCTGGGATGATGGCATATAATAACATAAAATACAGTTCTGTGGTTTTAAAGGGGGGAAAGGCACATACATACATATGCTTAAAAATATCTAGAACATTTCTCCGTTATGTGAACTCACATGATACCCTCTGAGAAAGGAAACTAAGAGCCTGGAGTAGAAGAGAGACTTTGTTTTTGGGGGGGGGGGGGGTTTGTTTGGTTGGGTTTTTTTAGGTTTTATGTATTTGTTTGTTTGTTTGACAATGACACAGCGAGAGAGGGAACACAAGCAGGGAGAGTGTGAGAGGGAGAAGCAGGATTGAGCCACCCAGGTGCCTGAGAATTTTTTTTTGAGTAGGCTTCACTCCCAATGTAGAGTCCAACACAGGGCTAGAACAGGAGGCCCTGAGATGGAGACCTGAGCTAAGATCAAGAATCAGACTCTACACCAACCGATCCACCCAGGCAGCCCTCCCCGAGACTTATTTTTTAACATGTACTTTTTTGTACTGTATTACCTTTTCAGTAAAAATAAACAAACAACACAGAGTCTGGATGTTTAAAATCTGGCTCCCCCGTTTTTTTAGCTGAGTAATTTGTGGATGTTATGTAACCCTCTAATCTTCTATATTTTCATCTGTAAAATGGGGCTAATGTCTTTATATGACTCGCATAAAAGTTGGATAATATATGAAAAATACCTCCTACAGTACCTGATCCAAAAGTAGTAGCTTTTCAGGCAAAGAGCCCTAGACCAGAAGTAATTTCACAGGGAGCTGAAGACAAGTCACACGACACCCATGACCTGGTGGCTTCAGTCTCTAGTTTGGCTAGATGATCCCTAAGGCCCCTACCTCTGAGTTCACCTGTTTGTTTGAAAGCTGTTTCCTGTTAAAAGTTGTAACTCCAAAGCCAGGAGGATTTGGGAGGAAATTAGGAGCTCCTGGGAGTAGGTGCTTTGGCACCCTACCAGTTCCATACCAGAGCCCAAGATGAGAGCACTGGATGGGAAAGATGGGTGTGTCTCTATGGCTCTATCTACACAGCCCTCCCTTGTTTCCTGTTGCAACGTTGCAACTGCAAAAAAAAAAAAAAAAAACAAAAAACAAAAAACATTACAGTGACTTAAGGAAGGGCATGGAAATGGAACTGGGATGGAAAATTTTAAAACGGTGACAATGAAAGACATGCTTATTGAAGAGATAACCTTCTGGGTCTCATAAGATAGATGTCCACAGATGGGTGTCTGCAGAGAGCTTTGTGGGAGCCTGAGAGGAAGATGCTGGTAATTTTGCTCTAGGGGTAACCCTATCTGGGCACCAAGACCTGTCTGTGATCCTGATTTTGGGAGGGAACGAACGGGCCTGGAATCTCTACTTTGGCCTGGAGATCAAAGGGAGTAGCAGCTCCCAAGACATATGTAGTGAGGTGTCAGGGGTCATGAGAAGCCCAAAAGGAAGCCTGTCTCAGTACAGCTACCCCTCCTTCCATAGAGGAGGCCATGTATAATCTTCAGGAAGACTGTGAGTTTCCTCTCAGAACTTCTCAGGCAAAAGTTAGGGTTGTTCTGAGAAATTCTGGCACAGTAGTCAGTCATGACCCTGTTTCTTTCATACAGGTGCTGAGGGATGTCCTCAAGGATCTCTACCACCTGCTGAAACACGTGGTGCGCTTGGAGCCTGATGATGTGGCCAAGCTCCATGCCCAGTTGGCCCTTGAAGAGCTGGATGAGATAATGAGAAATTTCCTCTTCCCACCACAGAAGCTGGAGAAAAAGATTGTGGTCCTGCCGTAGACCTAGCTCAAAGGACGTCAAGGATAGGGTAGAGGACCAAGCAGCCAGAGCAGTGCCCAGACGTTCCAGCAGGTGGCCCCACTGCCTCTTTGGTGCAGGCAATATGGCTGACCCTGGATGGCTTTATGTCTCTGGTCATTCGTGTCTTTAGGCAGACCTTCCTAAAGCAGCCATTTAGCTATTCTACAACTGGCCTGAGGCATGTGTCCTTAGAAGACAAAAGATTACAAATCTCATTTATTTATCTGCACGTTTTTCAGTGTCCTGTGGCATTTAGAGAAGAAAGTCTACTTGATGGAAGTGTATCTTTAACATGACTGGTAGAAGTTGACTAATTGGCCATTCTTGTCACTTGAACTGAAGAGGTTGATCACCCTCCTGAGTGGCACATGTGTCATATATCTTGTTATTCTTCTGTGGTGAGATTGTTCTTCCTTGCAATAATGAAGAGCAGCCAGAGCTGGTCATCCTTGGCTGCTCGAGAGGCAGATCAGAACACAAATGCATTTGGAGGCAGGGAGGGGAAGGAAACTGTTATCGAAACATGCAAAATGGAATAAAAATTTTTTTGGCTAGAGAGAACAGGTCTGAATCTGGTCTTCCGCTATTGAGATGGAAAGCTAATGCACTGAGGAGGATTTGAACTCCAGAAAAGAGCATCAAGCTGGTTGAATCTTCCAGAGATGAAGGGTAAGCCCTTTGTTTGTCCCCCTGAGCTATTTTCTTCACTCCCTCTGCTACTGTTTTCACTCAGTTGCCCTGATTATAGGACAAAAGAGCCACAAACATCTCAGATGAGAGAGTTTATATTTTGCATTTGGTCCTCTGCTTCTTGAGGGAGGAACACTTAGACAATGGGTTGATTAAATGTGTACTGGAAAGTGGATAGCGTATTGGTGACGTGGTGCCATGTTTATTGAAATCATGTCAGATGTAGCACTGTGTGGACTCCTCTTTACTCACTTATATATTGTGGCCACTGAATTTGATTGTAGCTAAAAGAGGAGACAAAGTGGTACCTTGGTGGCTCAGTCGGTTAAGTGCGTGACTTCGACTCAGGTCATGATCTCAGAGTCCTGGGATCGAGCCCCACATTGGGCTCCCTGCTCAGTAAGGAGTCTGCTTATCCCTCTGCCCCTCTCCCTGCTTGCATTCTCCCCCCGTCCCCTTGCCCAAATAAATAAATTTTTTTAAAAAGAGAGAGAGAGAGAAGACAAAAAGGAGAAACAGGCTGACTGCTTCAGACAAGCCCTCCCTGATGTCAGCACCTTGACAAGGTTAACCCGGAGCTTCTCGACCAGTCCTCAGCTTTGCAGAGCTAGGTACACAATTTTTTCTCCACTCCCTGGGGTAACCAGGCCTAGGGCAACCAAAACACAACTTCCCATATCTCACAGGTGACTGAAGGAGCTGTGTACGAGCATGCCCATATGCCAGTTAACAACAGGCTCTTTCTGTCTGGCCAGATTACAGAGGAGGTTCTTAGCTTAGAACCTTTGTGGTAGGCATTCCTTTAAATTAAGTGGTCTTCGGGGGCGCCTGGCTGGTTTGGTCGGAAGAGCATGCGATTCTTGATCTCAGGGTGGTGAGTTCAAGGCCCATGGTGGGTATGGGGCTTACTTAAAATAAATATACTTCAAATAAATAAGTAAAGTGGCCTTCTTACAGATACAGATCATAAGCTAGTTTAGTAAACAAAGAATTAGAACAAAGGTGATTACATGTTTTTGAGAAATAGTATCATTCAGCTAGGGGAGCTGGATTTGTTTCCATTCTCCAAATCAGGATGTAGAAAATCAGGATTGGAGTTTTTAGATCAGAGAAAAATCTCCGTTGGACCAGCTGGATATACCCTGAAAATTCTTGTTTCTTGGCGTGCCTTTCACTAGACTCCACACAATGTACTTTAGATCATTAGATTGGATACGTTAGGTGATTAGATTAACTTGGTTTGCATTAAGTGCATTCCAGTTCTGAAGATAGATCCTAACTGATCACCTTGATTAGACTGAGAAACTCTGTAGTCTCACAACCTGTTCTCCTAGGGAGTGCCTCGGGAAGCATGCTAGTCCCTGTATCACCATTTATAAATTGCCTCTTAATTTGAGTTATTTGGCAAATGGCTAAAAGCATCTGTTCTTTATTGATTTTCATGGATTCCATTTCAAAGAATAACCTTTTCTGACCTTGTTACCAAACTCAGGGGAAAGACACCATAATGTAACCCTCCTAAACATGACCAAAATATTAAAAAGTTTCCAAGCTTATATTTACAGATTTAGTGCGTGTGTGCGTGTGTGTGTGTGTGTGTGTGTGTAGTATTTATATGTATAAATTACCATCCTTGGGAAGGAGCATGAGAATTAAGAACTTCAGGATAGGGACACCTGCCTGGTTCAGTCAGAGAAGCATGTGACTCTTGATCATGAGTTCGAGCCTCACGTTGGCTAGAGATTACTAAAAAAATAAGCAAACTTAAAAAAAAAAAAAAGAAAGAAAGAACTTAGGGCTAATAAAAACATAAAACTAAAAAAAGGAAAGAAAGAAGGAAAGAGGGACAGAAATCCATGGCCCGTGGAGGAGCAGCAATGATGCCCCCCTCCACAGGGCCCATGAGGTGTGTCTGGTTCTCTGGAACACGTAACAGCAGTGTCCCCCAGCTTGCTCCCGTCTCTCCCCTCCTTCAAGGCCACCCACCTTCTCTCTGCTGCCCTTGCAGTCCTACTGAACTTGCCTCGGCCTCTCCCCTTTGGTCCCTTCCACTGCCCAGCCGTCCGCCATACAGACTCCCTCGGGCCATCCGTGTGGTCTTTTACTTGGCCCCGTCTTGCCCTATCTCCCTCCTTTCCCTTCCCAGCTTCTTACTCCTGTTTCCAGGCCTGCTGTCCGTAGCCCCTTGGCCTACAGAGGATGGCTCCAAAGCAAGAGACAAGGCTGCAGCCAAGCCCCACGTCTACTTCCTGAGCTTCGACTGCTTGTTCAGGTGCCTTCCTGGAGAGTCTTCTGGAGGATCTCCCTCTCTGCCGTGTGATTCCTCCTGTTTGGCAAGTGCCCTTCTACAAGCCCTCTGTTCCTTAATCAGAAATCTCCTGACCGTCACTTGGCTCCGTACCATCTCTCTGCGCTTGCTAATACTCCTCTCCCCTCTTCACTTCGCTCCTTCCTCCCTTCCCCTTCCTAGTGGCTCTGCTCACCCATCTACGTAGAAGGGCCAAGGTGCCAGGGACTGGAGGATAGCAGAGCAAATCACAGCCACGGTGAGACCCATTTACTGAGCACCTACTGTGTGCCAGATGCCGTGCCAGGCACTGAGAACACTGCAGCGGGCAAAGCAGACTGAACTCGCCTCGGGGGAAGCTCCTGTTGTACAGGAGACAGATAATAAAGAAGATAAACAGTACAGGAGACAGAATGTCAAGTGAGGGTAAATGCTGTAGAGAAAAATTAAGTCAGGAAGGTGGGTGCGGATTGTACGTTTCGATCAGTTACTTATTGTATTTTGTTTTTTTAAAGATTTTATTTATTTATTTGATAGAGATTACAAGAAGGCAGAGAGGTAGGGGTGGGGTGGGGAGAGCAGGCTCCCTGCCGAGCAGAGAGCCCGATGCCGATGCCGATGCCGATGCCGGGCTTTATCCCAGGACCCTGGGATCATGACCTGAGCCAAAGGCAGAGGCTTAACCCACTGAGCCACCCAGGCGCCTCTCGATCAGTTGTTTAGAGAGGGCCTCACTGGGAAGTTGGTATTTGCGTACAGATCCGAAGGAGGCGAGGGAGTGACCAGGAAGATGTTCTGGCGGAAGAACATTGCAGACAAAGCAAAGGACAAGTGCACCGGCTTGGAGCTGAAAGTATGTCCGGCAGGTTTGAGGACGGGCCGGAGGCCAGGCTGGCTCCAGGGCAGTGAGCTTGAGGGAAGGGGAATTGGTGGGGCTGGGTACGGGGCACCGGACCCGTGGAGCCTTGCAGACCGCTCTCAGCAAGGAGGCGGGGGCAGCCCCTTCAGCTTCTTTTTGTCAAGTGCTTAAGGCCACATAGCTGAAAGCTGTAATATGGAAAATGCCTCTAGCCCCAAGGGTTTTTTCCCTCCATCACAACGAAGTGGCAAGCCCCATCTCTTCACCACCCCCCTTCTCTGGAAAGCCGGTCTACCCCCTCCCCACACCCTTGGTCTGGGAGAGCCTCACCTGCCTGCTGCCTGGGTTGCTCAGCAGGGGTATGGCTGAGGCACCTGAAAGCGGTTCCGTTAGGAGGAACGAGTTGGGGGATGATTCATGTGACCTGTACAAAACCCAACTGGCTTCTGTAGTCTTTTTGCAGAGAATTGCAGCATCTCAGCCGGAATGTCGGTGGTAAGGGCGAGGGTGGGGAGAGGAGAGCCGAGTTCCAGGCAGGCTGTGGAGCGGTAGCGGTAGCCGCTGGTGCCTGACGGCGGGCACCTGGGCTGCTGTGTCCTCCAGCAAGTCCTGCAGACATTCTGCAGTCACATGCCGCCGGCTGACTGCAGTGCGCGCCACCCCAGCTGGGAACGGAGGTGCTGCTGGGGGCTGGGAAGCTGTCTTCCTGGGCGCTGGCTGGGGCACTCCTCCCTGCTGGCGGGGCTCAGGGCTGCATGCTGGCAGGTGAGGAGGGGACCCAGACCCTCACCACCCGCCCTGGAGGGGGCCGTGCCCGCTGCTGCAGAGGGTCGTCCGCTGTTGTCCTTCTCTACGTAGGGTTCTTCCTCCGGACTCCGGAGCTCTGTGCGGCCAGGAGGGCTCAGGGACTGTCCTCCCTCCTGTGACCCTGTGCAGGCCCCGTGGGACACAGCATAGGAAGAGCAGTTGCTCTGCGTTCCTTGTCATTTGGAAAGCCGTTTTGCATCCAAAACCTCCCCTGCTTCTCACAACAGCCTCTTGGAACAGGGAGGCCAGCTACTGTTACTCCCCTGTGGTGGGATTTGACCCCTGGTCTCCTGGGTCTTAGCCAGACTCTCAAACGTTTGTTAAATACTAGAGAGCCTCCTCCCCAACCTCCAGATGAGTATAGATGCAGTTTGGGAAGAAAACTCACGGTTCATATATCCAGGTGAGCCCGAGCATGTGTGTCCCATGAAGATAGAGTCTGATGTCCACCGACACATGCTGAGGGGTGCCAACCAAGACCCTGTGCTTGCCCTGGGCCGCCTCTGAGGATGCCCGCCAGCAACTGAGACCTCAAGTACGGATACCTGGCTGTGTCCGGGTATGTGAGTGTGTTTTCCGATCACATATGTTATTATCAACTCTAACAAATGTAATGTTGATCATCATCATATATATATATATATGATGTTATAATGTTGATGTAATACATCAACTCTAACAAATGTAATACATGTAACCAAAAAGAAAAGAAAAGAAAAGAAAAATGCGCCCAATTTCACCTCCACTCCAACCCCAGGATCACCGCTGGCGGTGTCGTCAGTGTCCCTTCAGATCTTTCTTGCCTCTCACGCTTCTCCAAAATGAATACAGGCCTGCATTACTGCTTTCAAAAGCCAAAATAGGATTGAACCATAAATAGTGTCCCACATATTTTTTTTCTTAGTTTTATGTCTTTACGAGACTCTGTCCTGTCACTACTCACAGCTCCCTGTCCTTTGTGATGGCACATGTCTCCTGCAGTGTAGATGAGCTACAGCGGGTGTAGACATTTGTTTCTTGATGGTCCATTGAGCTGTTTCTAATTTCCAGTGATTCTTCAGGAACTCTCAATGTACCTCTTTGCATACTGAAGCGTTTTTACAGGATAGGTCCTAAGAGGTCTAAATGTTGGATCGTGCTGCTTTGAACATTGTTAGTTTTTATTTTTAAGATTTTATTTTTAAGTAATCTTCACAACCAGTGTGGGGCTCAGACTCACAACCCCAAGATCAGGCGTTGCATGCTGTACCTCCTGAGCCAGCCAGGTGCCTGGCTTTGGACATTTTTAAATGTTTGTACCACCATGTCCACCAGAAAGTGTGTGCTGATCTACATTCCCCTCTCCTCAGTCGGCATTGCTCTAATACCCATGAGATACCGGTTCACTCTCCACAGCAGAAGTGTGGAGACCATGCTCTAAACAATTTAAGGACTGGGCAAGCCACAGGGGCTGGAGTGTTCAGTATACCCAAACCACTGATGGCGGCACAATGACACACTTTGCAGGTGTACTCACTAGCTTATTAGGACTCTCCTGGAAAGAAATCCTGAGCCTCTACAGGTCTGCTAAAAAGGATTCTTGCCAGGGTCACCTGGTGGACTCTGTTGGTAGAGGACATGCCTCTTGATCTAGGGGCTGTGAGTTGAAGCCCCAGGCTGGGCATACAGCCTACTAAAAACCAGAAATTATTTTTACTGGACTCTCAGTTCTGAGACTATACCCTGGTTGTTTGGGGATGCCCTCTCAAGGGGTTTGCAGTGTCCCTAGGATAGGGACCACGTTTCCCAAACCAGATTGAGGACACTGGGTCTGACGGCCCTTCAGAGCGTCAAGTTCATCTTGTAACGTGCAGAGCAAATGACATCCACACATTCCACATCACTGAACAGCATCCTCACGCTGTGAAGAGTTTATTGTGCTCTTCTGTGCGTTTGAGATCTATTAATCCACTAAATCCTCCCACCTGGCCTGTGAGGTAGGTATTATTATTATCCCTGTTTTACAGATGGGAAAAGTGAGGCACCCAAGAGGCTAATTACTCACCCTAGATTACATACCCAGTGATAAGTAGCTAAACCAGTATTTGGACCCAGGCAGTCTGGCTCCCGAAGCTGGGCTTTTAACCACTGTGTTTGCTATTCCCCATAGAGTATCTATTTCCAAATCGTGAAAGGAAAAAAAAAAAAAAAGTGTTCTTAATGTAAGTGAGGACCAGGAAAGTGGTTCCCTGCTTGTTTAAATGGACGACTTATGTCAAGCGAAACATCAGCCATGATTCCCTCTGAGCAGTGTCCTCGCACACCAAACCCAGGCTCAGACACCAGAATTTGTTCTGTGTCTCGTGTTTGACCTCTTTGTTGACCCAGCAACTAGAGATGGGATCTGCTAAAACGCCCCAGCCCTCCTGCTCTTATACTTGAACAGCTGTCATAACTTGCTTGTCTAAAGGTGTGTTCTTCTTCCTGGGGGTGGCAAAGGTAGCAGACACCCAAGATGGCCAAGATGTGTACAGCACAGGAAGTATGGAAAGTCTTCCCATAGATCCAGTCACAGCCCAGATACATCCCCTTTGAAGGTTTGCGGTTGTTTTGGTTTGGCTTCTTTTACCCTTTCATCTCCTGGAAGCAGGGCGTCAGTTCTCAGAGTGCCTCTTCAGAATGATCACAATGGATCGTTTTAAACTGTGATCTGTTGCGTCTGTATTTCTTGCTTGTATACACTGATAGCTCTATTCCATACCTTCTCTCTCGGAAAAAAAAAAAAAAAAAATGAGATCGGAATGAACAGCCCTTTGTTGCAGAAGGGAGAAATAAGGTCCAGACACAAAAGTTTTTGCAAAAAAAAGACAGGGGAAGGGGAGATGTGAGTGCACGAGGGCAGAGAACCTTGTTCTTCTGTTCCCTAGTTCTATGGCTCAGCCTGTCGGCCAACGCCTGCCTCCCCCCAAGAGCAGCAGAGGGAGAGCTGTGGGTGTCAGCAGAGGGCAGTTTGCAGGGAGCTCCCGAGCCGCAGGAGCGCCCTCTCTGCCACGGAGCTGTGGAAAGCGGCGGGGGCCTTTAAGTGGCTTATTAAATGATGTAAGATTTAATCTTCACTCTCTGCCTTGGAACTGAAGTCTGCTCTGAACGGTGCCTGGGTGGGGCTTTTCTGATGCACAGCCCCAGTCATCGCACGCGGAGGTAGCCTGGCGCTGGGGAGCACAAAGCCACCTGCTCTGCACAGGCAGAGTCTCTAGAGCTTGAACAGTCGTCTCCGCCTTCCCCCACCCCAACATACAACACACCTTTATTAGACCACACAGCACTTTCAAAACTTCAGATCCTGTGGTGACCATATTAATCCAAGGGAAGGGCCAGCCTGAAATTAGGCTGTTTTTGCTGAAAGCATGGTGGTGCTGATGCCTCAGAGAGCTGTGGGGGCGGGGGTGGGGGTCAGCGAACTCCCCCAAAGAAACTGTGAGCATCAGAGTTGAAGGCTGCAGCGTCATCCACATAGGGATTTCTCCCTGGCCAAGGCCAGGACCAAGGGAGAGATATGGTCATGGGCACTCCATGCTCCCAAAGAGCAACGCAGATCCGTTACCCTAACCCATCCTTTGGGTAGGAAAAGCCCCCAAAGTGCAGAAGTTCTTTTGTTTAGAAACTGGAAGGTAATCCAAGTCAGGTTTTGGCAGCTTGTGTCCTTCCATTGACAAGGGCTGGCTGGCTTCCCCACACCCCCCAGTTCTCCTCGAAAAGGCAGACAGCACCTTTGCCAACAAAGAGACGACGTCAATCCAGTTCCAGGTATATTGCTGAGTTGTGGGGACTGATCTGCCCATCTGGCCCTCTTCTGTGTTTCTCCCTTTCTCCTTTTCCTTTTTTCCTTCGGGCTTGGTAGCTCATTCATTCACTGTTCAGTTTTTAAGGCCAGTTAATTCGGACAGGGGTGGCAAAGGAAGACGGTGCTGGAGGAAAACGGACAGACACTTCCACGCTCTGGAGCTCGCCTCCGGGGTTGGCTGGCTCTCCGCAGTCCTCCGGGAGCCAGCGGCGCGCTTGCAGATCTCAGCTGATGAGCATCCTCAGGATGTGTTCGTTCTCAACCTTGGAAACTAGTAGAATCACCTAACGAATTAAAAAAAAAAAAAAAATCAAGCCTGGGGTTCACCCCCAGTGATTCTTTTGATCTGGGATAGGGACCAGGCAGTCATGTTTTGTGAAAAGCTCCAAGGTTTTAGAAGTCTAATGTGCAGCGGCCAGATGCCAAAACCCCTGCATTAGTTTACCTCGTGAGAAAAGTGTGTGAGTATGTGTCTGTGTGTGTGTTAAGGGGGTGTCTAGCTAAGGACAAAATCTGATAGTAGGCCATGCTTCATTGGGGGAAGGGCATTCCCCATGAAGGAGTTGATGGAAACTGCCCCCACCCTTGGCTCTTCTTTAATTGGTTTTATGGAAGATCCATCTTTTGACCTCCTCTGTGACAATGACTAATGATGTGGAAGAGGACTGAAGCAGAAATGCCGGCACATTTAAACACTGTTGTTGATGTTATTGTAACCAGACCTCAGTGAATTTGGAACAAGGTTACCTTAAGGGATCTGTTTCTCTCCTGCTGCTGATACAGTGGCGGGGAAGGTAGACTGGGACTGTGTTCTACTGAAGTCCAGAAAGTGGGTGTGTGCTTGTGTAACGAGCAAGTGTGCACGTGTCCATTTTGGATACAATGAGTTTTGTGCGCACTGGAGGGGGGGGTTGGTGCGGGGTCCAGGATAAGCATCCTTTCAGGGTCCACCTAGAGCCCATCTTCCCGTGCACCTCCCTCCCTTACCCAGGATCACCACGATCCTGGATGAGGGGATAAATGGGGCCTGACTCCCGCTGGGGTGTGCCACACAACACATGTGCCGTGGCTCCTAGCTATGCTGCCAGGAAGAAAACTTTTTATAATTCACTAAAGGTGCTAGATGAGCTAGCACAGCTATGCATACTTCTTCCTTCTCTGCTAAATTCTCTCAAAGGGAAGGATTTAAATAAAGCAAATTACTCATGTTTTGACTACCACTAATCCTGTCTATATCTTGGCCCTCCTGACTTGACTGTTCTTTCCTTTTTCCTTTTTTTTAAAGTAATTCCTATACTTAATGTGGGGCTCAAGCTAACAACCCCGAGATCAAGAGTCTGCCCTGCTGAGCCAGCCGGGTGCCCCTTTACCGCTTTCTTTGCTGAGGTTTCCAAACCCTTTTTACTTGAATCCGTGTATAATATAGACTAGACCGCACCTAGCCCCAGCTTAGGAGGAAATTGTATAAATTCAGGACTTATATCATTTTAAAGTACCTTTTTATTACAAAATTATTATATTGATAGAAAATAGGGAGACTACAGAGAGAAAGGCAAAGGGAGAAAAATCTATTATTCCACTACCCCAGACAAGACCTGATCCTGATAATCTGAGTGAACTTCTCTCTTGCCTTTTAATTTATAGGATTTAAAAGAAAACAAGAACATAAATGTAGTCATTCATACATAACAAGTTTGTATCCTGCCTTTTTAAGTTAACCTTGCATCATAAGCATTTCAGCAGATTCCTATGTTCTCTTCATGAGCATAATTCTTAGTGGCTGCACAATATCCCAACAGGAAGGAGATTATGGTTGAAAATTGTCTTCTGGATTTCTTTTCCCCCCTGCATTCACCTAGGAGAAGGAGAGAGAGGAAAAATGGCCTGGAAGAGCTTTTGCTGTTCAGGATTCCAAGAAAACCATCTCCAGGTCTGGTTTGATACGCGGGGTTATCTTTCTGGTGTGCCCTCCTAATCCTGACCTTCCAGCCAGCATAAAAGAACCTCGCCCCTTAGTGGGCACTGTCTGCTCTGTCGCCAGCAGAGCAGAGGCCCCTTAATTTGAAATGAAAAAGATTCTTCCATCCAAGGAGGGAGAGAGAGAGCCTGGAGTTAAAATCTCACCATTGTAACTGCGGTACTGAAACTTCTTACACCTGCTTCGTCAAACAGAGCCCCCAGAAAGGGTACTGATTACAGAGTACTTGTCTGTAAGAGGGGCAAGTTATGAAAGGATAACTTTGTTGGGTCATAGCTGCCTTGCTGTCGTCAAGGCACATACTTTCCACTTGGAATTATGTATTAACTAGTGTTGCAGATTAAGCTGCCTTGAAGAGGAAGCCCTGTTTAGTCAGCTGGGGGGACAAAACCTGCTATTCTTTGGAGGCCAGTTTAAATTCACCATCATTAGCTTCAAGAGGTTTTGATTATGGCCAGCACAGAGAAGTTGATGGGATGGAGCCTGGAGCGCTGGCTTGGCTGCCATCCCCCAGTCTCCTCTGCTTCCCTGGAAGCCCTGGGCTGCATGCCATCGAGGAGCACTGAAGCGTGAGGTCAGAGGCTGAGGGGGCCACTGTGGCGCTAGAAGGCCCCTCTGCCCCCGTCCTGCTCTGCTAGGAGAGCAGCGGAGCAGCACCTGACTCCTGGCAGGCTTGTCCCGCAGCTTCAAGCCCCAGCCGTGATAAGGGACACTGGATGGCAGACTCCTCTTGGTGCAAGGTGTTTGAGCCCTTCACAAGTTCAGATTTGAAGAGTGGCAGAAAGGTGAAATCTTTGTTGGTGGACCTGTCGGCTTCAGTTACCTCAAACCCACCAAAGCTTGGCAAATGGCCCTTTGAACACCCCAAATGATAGAAGTCTCTTTCTCTTGATGATCCCCTCATCTCGGCCCTCACTTGTGCCCAAGAGAGTGACAGCGCTTGCCTGCAGGGACACTTCCTGAGGACAGCACCAACAGTGCCCGCCGCCCTAGCACCCCTTTGCTCTGGCTTATTGGCTTGTTAACACACCTCCGATACCTGTTCCCGCTCCTGAGCCCCCAAAACCGCAGCTCAGCTGTCCCCAGACAATACGTGTAACTTACTCCCACCTTGCACGGACTTCAAGAATTCTCCATCACTGCCACATAAAATGCAAGCTCCTCATTCAGTCAGTCAAGGCTCCAGAATCTGTCCTTAGCATCCTCCTCCTCAGCAGCTACAACTCGTCAGGCCCTCCTTGGAGCAGGTACCGTTACAAGTTCTTCAGTGTACATTTTTTTTTTTAAAGATTAATTAATTTATTTCAGAGAGAGAGTGGGAGCAGGGGGAGGGCAGAGAGAGAGGCTGAGAGAGAATCTCAAGCAGATTCCCCACAGAGTGCAGAGCCTGAGCTGGGGTTAGGGGCTCTGCACTGGGCTCGATCTCATGAGGAAGTTCCCCCTACCGGAGATCATGACCTGAGCCGAAACTGAGTTGGCCCCTCAACCAGTGGAGCCACCCAAGCCTCCCTACCTGCTCTTGTTCTTAAAGCTCTTCTTTCCATCTAGAATGTTCTTGTCTTTCTACATAGTCAGCTCAAGTTCTCCAGGGAACTCTGCTCAGCCCACTCCAGCTCACAGAGATCTCTTTCCTGAAATCCTCAAATTCTTCTAGCTGGATTCTCTCATCAACATCTAATTATAAACTGCCACTTTTCAAGGTATTTGTCTTCAAAATGGATGACTGTCTAGGTGACAGGGACCAGCCCGAGACTTCCTGGTGCCAAAGCATCATTCCCTTCTCGGGGCTGGTGTTCAGTGTTTGTCAAATGAATGTTGGAATGCAACACACATTTTCTATTGCTGAGCTGAATAGGGAGGCTTTATCCTTCGGAACCGATGTAAGAGCCAGTTCAGCAACATCTGAATTCATGTTTTTAAGTGAGTGGGTGTGGAATTAGTCCTATTCTTCAATCCCCAGTGGAAAGCAGAGATAACCTTGAGCTTTATTGTATCAGCCCCTTAAAGATTCGCCTGCCCTCCTCCCCTGGAAGAGAAGATTGCAAATAGGGCACTGCAAACTGGCTGTTAATTACAGGCAAATCCTCCCTAGCACAGACTGGCCACAAAGGTAAAGATTCTTCTTGCCATCTGATAATACAGGGTCGCTGGCTCTGCAGATCAGAAAAAGAGAATTTGCTTCTCAGGGGAAGCCAGTCAGGGGGCCAAGCCAATGATGTTGCACCTGGACCTGCTGTTCATTTAGGAGTTTTTAATTGACTAGCCCACCGCCTATAAAACTCCCTGGAGCCACCTGAGTGAGATAGACAATAAGCCCATGGGACAAAGTTGAAGCCTTAGAAATTAACTAGGCATGAGATGTTCCTGGAACAACCTCAGGAAGCTTGCTCCCAGAGAAGTCATGATGCTGTTGTGTTGAGGACAGACAGGATCTTTCCAAACTGGCTGCTCCATTCTCTCAGCTTCTAAACAGGTCACTTATAAGCAGTCAGTGGGCTGTGTATGACTCACAGACACATTTTGCCTGGCCTGTGGGCTGTTTTTTTTTTTTTTTTTCCTTCCCAACATTTGAATTAGTTGCCAACACTCAAAAATAAGGAGATTCCACATACAAATCTTGATTTCTGGGGCACCTGTGTGGCTGACTTAATTTTGGCTCAGGTCATGATCCTGGGGTCCTGGGATGGAGTTCCTCCTTGTCCAGCTCCCTGTTCAGCAGGGAGTCTGTTTCTGTCTCCCTTAGCCCCTCCCCCTGCTTGCATGCTCTCTCTCTCCCCCTCTAAAATAAGACTTTTATTTATTTATTTATTTATTTGAGAGAGAGAGTGAGAGAGAGCATGAGAGGGGAGAAGGTCAGTGGAAGAAACAGCCTCCCCATGGAGCTGGAAGCCCCATGTGGGACTCGATCCCAGATCACAATCTGAGCCGAATGCAGTGGCTTAACTGAACCACCCAGGCACCCCCAAAATAAAACTTTTTTAAAAAATTTGGATTTCTGGGCGCCTGGGTATCTCAGTCGGTTGTGATCTCAAGATTCTGAAATATAGCCCCTCATCGCATTGGGCTTACTGCTCAGCAGGGGAGTCCGCTTTTCTCTCCCTCCCCACGTCCAGCTGGTGCTCTCTATCTATATATCTGGATTTCTGATTTCTCTTGACAAGAGGGTACCTGCACCCTTCTTACAGGGACATCTTCAAATGGGATATTCACTCCCATCAGGCTGATTCATTCATTTTTGTCCCCCCACCCCAAGACCCTGCTTGTTTTCCCTGATCTAAAATGTTGCAGATTTCAGATTTGGGTGGGAGGTGGGATCAGATAGCTCCTCCAGTGTCTGGCTCTGTGATGATGCCCCTGGATGTGGAGGAGGTGGATCAGGGCTCTAGGGGAGTCCATCATGCATTGGAGGCAAGGTGTTTTTCAGTGACACTGATCTCTGAATTTCTGGTCACTGAGGATCACATCCTGGAGGAATGAGCTTGTAGAATCCAGAACACTGGCAAACAGATGCCGTCCTCTGGTTGAGGATAACCGGAGTTAATTTTTACTGAGCACCTGCTCTCAGCCAGTGTCCTCAATTCTTGTAACAACCCTGTCAAATACTCAGTCCCATTTTTGGGAGGAAGACACTGAGGTTAGTGCCACACAGCTAGTGGCAGAACTGACTCCAAAGCCTTCCTCTTATCCAAAGCTGCCTCTCTCCATATGTGTTATTAGCTCTTCTTAGGGCCCATCTCAGGTTCAAAACATATTCCCATTGTGGATTCAATACTAGTTTTTAAAAACACACACACACAAAGGATGCTTAAACCATATGGTGTATTAGTGATGATTTTCTCAAGCCAAAGCAAGAAATGATTTGATTTCTGTACTGCAAGATGTGAGGGGGTGAAGCAGGTGTCTTTGCCAGGGGTTTTTGTGTGCCTGAGGAACTCAGCAATGAGCATGAGTAAGGGTGGGCAGGCAAGTCCCTGAACCCCTAAGATTTCTTTGTTTCCTTTTTTTTATGATTATATTTATTTATTAGAGAGAGAGCATAGGCACATGAGTAGGGGAGGGGGTCGAGGGAGAAGCAGACTCCCTGCTGAGTGGGGACTGGAGTAGAAGGCAGAGGCTTAACTGCCTGAGCCATCCAGGTGCCCCAGCCCCTAAGATTTCTAAGAGGAGCAGCTTATAGACTGCAACTAATGTTGCTATAAATTTGTTGCAGCTTGGATAGAAGTGATGGAAATTATCTTTGTGTGTTTGGAGGACATGTAAATTCATTTTTTACTAGTCTTTATCTCTTCAAGTTTTTCCGAGATTTAGGAATCGGGGTCTAATTCAACTGCTTCTAAACTTGCTCTGCTGACAACTCCCCTACCTCTCCCTGACCCCACCCCATTTCATCCAAGTCCAGCAGCAGCTTTTGGGGTCCTGGAAACCACTGGCTGTAAGGTCAGTTGGGGATTTAGGAGGTTACGGATGTCGGAAATAAAGGTGTAAGAAAAGGGGAGGAGGAGTTGGTTTTGGCTTTAAGACACAGGAACTTCCAAGGTTCCTGCAAAACCATTTGGAGCTTTTGCAAACCCTTAAAGTCATCAGCGCCCCACTGCGGAATCTAAAGCTAAGCTTGTCACACCTTCTTGGAACAGTCTTTTTATATTTGACAATTACTCTTATGAGCTTTTTTTTTTTTTTTTCTTCTTTTTTCTTTTTTTTTTTCGGTCAGGAAGGTTCTGCTGTCTTGGTTTTAGGGAGTACCCTATACAGCGAACAGCCCCTCCGCGTGCCGCAGTCGGGGGAAGATTTCCGTCGCCTCGGAGGTTTTGCAGAGTGAGTAGATTTCAAGCCGGGCGCGAGGGTGGCGGAATGGAGAGATGGAGAGTTAACAGTTTTGGAAGTCCCTATGGGTTATATTGAAAGTTAACAAGGCTCCAGGTTCCAGGTTGAGCACAATGACCGCCTCCTCCTGGGCAGCTGGCCCCGGGGCAAGCGCGGAGGAGCTCGTCCTCTGGCCGCCTTGGGAGAACCCACCTTCCCCGGGCGCAGAGACCGGCTGGAGCCGCGTGCACGCGGGTCCCCGCGTCCCGCCGAGCGCCGGCCGCTTATAGCTCCCTCCGACTGAGCCAATAAGGGGGTGCCCCACGCGGCCCTCGGGGGGGGGGGCCCTCCCACTCTTCCCAACTTTCCCGGCCCTAGGGCCGGAGGAGGGCGCCTCTCCCGGCGGGGACGCGCTCGGTACTTAAAGGCGGCTCCGTGGGGCCGGCGCTCGTCAGTCGGAGCGCGCGGCGGCGGCGGCGGTGCACCGGGGCGAGAGAGGCGCGGCGAGGCGCGGCGGCGGAAAGGAGCGGGAGGAGGGGCATGGAGCCGCCGCGGGCCTGCTGAGCACCGGAGCGCGGGCAGCCGGCGGCACGGTGAGCGCGGGCCAGGCCAGCCGGCCACATCGGAGGGGCGGGCCGCGCCGCGGCGCGCGGGGGCTGCGCCGGGCTCCAGGGGTGCCGCTGGCCGAGCCCGGCGGACCCCTACCGGCTACTCCCTGCCGCCCTCAGCCTCTGCGGGCTCTGCGTCCGGCGCCGGGAGGCCGGCTGAGGGCTGCGGTGTCTCCAGGCTTCACCGCGGTGGTTCCTGCAGCCCCCTCCCCACTGACCCCTCCTCCCATTCTTCCTCCATCCTCTCCTCCTCCAGCCTCGCCTCCCTTCCTCCCTTGCGGCTTCTGTTTTGTGAATGGATTAGGGGGCGGACGACTGTGCGGGGCACGAGGTTGGTCGGAGTCTCTCCCTCCCCCACTCCCGCCCGGCGGTTCGCACCTGTCCGGCACCAAGATGACGGGCTCTCTGGGCCCTGCGGGTCAGCCGGGCCACGGCCGCATGGATCTGCGGGCCCGGCCTCCCCTTCCCTAGCCGGCTCGGAGGGACCGGGAGGGCGGCCGGCCGGCCAGGCGCAAGGGGAAAAGCCCCAGCCCCCGTGCGCAAGTTTCCATCCCGCCGCGTGTGGGCCCGGTAGCAGGGCACACCTGTCAGCTGGAGAGGCTGCACAGTGGCAACCCCGCAAAGTTTCGGGTGTAGATTGGCGGCGTGCGTCCTTGGCTGAGGGTTTTCTCCTTCAGTCACCTGGGGGGAGGTGTCTTAGGGAGCGCCCCCCAACGTAGTGTCCTTGAAGCCGGGTGCGCATTACCTACGGGGACCGAGGTCTAGCGGATCTCTTCTGAACGAAATGGGGGTGGGTGAGAGGTGGTCGAGGTTCCCCACTCCCCGCTTGAGGTGGCATGGCCCCCTCTCTGGGCTGGGGCGCCTCTGCCAGAGCCCGCACCAGCACCTAATTGCTCGTGGGGTTTTGGCTGCGGGACATTTTTGGTCCTCGGTGGGGTACGGGGTCCCAGGGTAGTGCCTCCAATTCGTGTGCGGGGTTGGGGGTCCTGCCCGGGAGAGGAAGGGGCCGACGACACCGGAGATGCTGCCTTTGTCTGCAGGCACACTTTGCCAAGGTGGCTGGGGCCCAGAGGAGATGAGCAGGGCCTGGTCCGACTGATTTTTTGGGTTTTCCGTTCCTTCCCCGCTGAGTCGTGGGAAACCGGCACGTGGGTGTGGCCGGCGCCGCCTTTGCCAGAAGGCGAGGCTCAGGCGGGGGTGAGAAGCCTGGCGAGTGCCTTCCCGGCTGCATTAACCTGGTGGGCACCGCCTCCGGCATTGCACCGAGGCGGGGCGCCAGCACCCGGCAGGTTGCCGGGCTGGCCTCAGCGGCCCCGGCCCTCTCCCAGAGCGCAGGTGGGCAGTGGTGTCCTGGGGCGCCCCTTTGGCATGTAAGGTCTAGAGGGCTACGGGAGGGGGGTGCAGGGCCTCGGGGCCCCTGAGCCGCAGGCGCATTCGAGTGTGGGGAGCTACCAGGGAAGGCGGGGAGTCCTGCAGAAGAAGCAGGCTCCCAGGAATGGCGGGGCAGAGCGCCTGGAGGCCGAGCTTCCCGAAGCCGCGAGGCTGCCAACACTACTTTCCGGACCGCAGCTGCTGGAATGCTGCTGCTGCCTGAATCTCAGACCGACTTAGGCAGTTCCTCGCCTGTCCTGTGTGGCAGGTGGTAGGGGCACAGGCACTGTTCCCCTGGCAAGAAGGTGCATTTGTGTTGGAGTGGGGCTCAAGGGTTGGTTCCAGTAAGACCTAGAGTTGGGGCTGGCTTGGAAGCGAGACCCCCTGTTGGCTGTAGAGGGTGGGTGGGTAGCATTGGAAATGGGAATCTTCAGATCAGGCAGGTGGCAAAGGGAATGGCGGGGAAGGCATGGGTCAGAATGAGGAGTGGGGAGCTGTCATCATCAGCCCCTCCTCTCTTCCCCAATTAGCCTTCCAACTTGGGTAGTTCTTCAGAGCAGGAAGTGCTTCTAATTACAGGGAAAGTATTTATTTACCTGAGCCCTATGGAGCAAGAAACCATTAGAACCCCCCCTTGCGGGGACCCAAAGTCTCAGACCACTTGGGCGAGGTCAAGCAGTCAGAAGGGGAGAGAGCTGTGTCTCAAGCACTCAAGTCTTCAGTGCTGAGTACTAAGCTCTTTTCCTCAGGGCAGATGCGGCACTAAGGCCTGAGTGCAGATGGAGTCTGGCAGCATTGCCAGGTGGACCAGCACGGAGCTGCCATGCGGGCACTAGGACCAAGTGGATGGGGCATCCCAGCAGCCACTCTCCCAGGCTGCTGCAGTGGTGGCTGCAGTTCCCTCTGGTGCCCTGACCGCTGCGTTTCCAGGAGAGCTGCTCACCAGCACCAGCACCCCAGCTCTCATTTCCTCTTTTCCTCTGCTTTTCCCGGTTGCTTTCCCTTTCTTTCCTGCCTCTACAGTAAATGAGAAAAAGGTGACATAGCAGAGAACACAGGGCAACTTTCTCTTAGTGATTTTGCTGTTTCAAGAGAGAGAAGTTCCTCCCCCCCACCTTATGTTTCCTGCTGTTTCTCACCTTTTCCTCCCCCACTTTGTTCATGGGCCTCATGGGTGGCTGTGCTTTACTTCCCCTCCCTCTGTGTAGGACCCTGGTGGGTACAGAGCAGGTAGAAGCTCTTGGCCAGGGGCGCCTGGGTGGCTCAGTGGGTTAAGCCTCTGCCTTCAGCCTCAGGTCATGATCCCAGGGTCCTGGGATCCAGCCCCCCCCCCCCATCTCTCTGCTCAGCAGGGAGCCTGATTCTCCCTCTCTCTGCCTGCCTCTCTGCCTGCTTGTGATCTCTCTCTCTGTGTCAAATAAATAAAGAAAATCTTTTAAAAAAAGCAGCAGCAGCAGCAGCAGCAGCTCTTGGCTACTGGCTGCCTCCCTGGTCACCCCCCAGTTTCCCCTCCCTGGCCCTGCATGTGCTCAGAGCTGCCTGGGGCCTCGGATTCATCCTTCCTGAAGGTCGCCTAGAAGAGCTTTGGGTCAGGCAGATCCCAGGATCGCTGTCCACCAGGTGGGGATCAGATAGCTCTTTCTGGGTTTGGTCTAACAAGAAAATATGCTACTCGAAACGCTTTACATATGTAATCCATTTCACCCTCAAAGATGCTACAAGGTTAGTGCTGCAGTCCCCGGTTCACAGATGAATGAACTAAGGGGCAGAGCAGAGGCACAGAGAGAGTAAGTGGCAGAGCTGGCATTCGAACCCTGGGGGCCTGGCTTCTGAGTCAGCACACAGTCTTTGTCCCGCTCAGTCAGTGGCAATGGTTTCAATGAGTGGGTTCTTTCCCCTGTTCTGGGCCTGGCCCAGAGAACATGCCCCTGCTCCCACTGACTGGAAATGCTGCCTTCTGCTGCCTTCCGCCTGACTCCACACCTCCCTCTGTCTCCCTCCAGATGCCGGTGCAGCTAATGACAGCCCTGCGTGTGGTGGGCACCAGCCTGTTTGCCCTGGTGGTGCTGGGCGGCATCCTGGCAGCTTATGTGACAGGCTACCAGTTCATTCACACGGAGAAGCACTACCTGTCTTTCGGCCTGTATGGGGCCATCCTGGGCCTGCATCTGCTCATCCAGAGCCTGTTCGCCTTCCTGGAGCACCGGCGGATGCGGCGGGCTGGCCGGCCGCTCAAACTCCCGGTGCCGTCGCGGTCGCGGCGCTCCGTGGCACTCTGCATCGCCGCCTACCAGGAGGACCCTGACTACCTGCGCAAGTGCCTGCGCTCAGCCCAGCGCATCGCCTTCGCTGACCTCAAGGTGGTTATGGTGGTGGATGGCAATCGCCAGGAGGATGCCTACATGCTGGACATCTTCCACGAGGTGCTAGGGGGCACTGAGCAAGCTGGTTTCTTCGTGTGGCGCAGCAACTTTCATGAGGCGGGGGATGGGGAGACGGAGGCCAGCCTGCAGGAGGGCATGGACCGCGTGCGGGATGTGGTGCGAGGCAGCACCTTTTCGTGCATCATGCAGAAATGGGGAGGCAAGCGAGAGGTCATGTACACGGCTTTCAAGGCTCTTGGCGATTCAGTGGACTACATCCAGGTAAGCGCACCTTTACCAGAAGGGTGTGCATGTGTCCGTCGGGCTGGGCGTACTGGGCAGGGATTTTAGGTCCGGTTGAGGTCCTTTGTGTTGTGTGCATCCTTCGTCTGAACTTCAGAGGGCACTGAGGCCAATGCTGCTCTGAACAGCAGTCCTGGGGTCATAAAGACCAGGGAAGGAATCCTGGTTCTTCTCTACCTACCTGTGGGACTTAGTGTGCACCTCTGGCCTGGTATCCCAGTACTAATAAGAGCTACCAAGTGGATAGACCTAATTCATACCATGCACTATTGTAGGCACTTCATACATATTAGTTCTTTTTTTTTTTTTTTTTAAAGATTTTATTTATTTAACAGAGAGAGAGATCACAAGTAATCAGAGAAGCAGGCAGAGAGAGAGGGGGAAGCAGGCTCGCCGCTGAACAGAGAGCGTGATGCGGGGCTCGATCCCAGGAACCCGAGATCATGACCCGAGCCGAAGGCAGAGGCTTAACCCAATGAGCCACCCAGGCACCCCATATTAATTCTTTTTTTACTTTAAGATTTTATTTATCTGTCGGGCGCCTGGGTGGCTCAGTGGGTCGAGCCGCTGCCTTCGGCTCGGGTCGTGATCTCAGGGTCCTGGGATCGAGTCCCGCATCGGGCTCTCTGCTCAGCGGGGAGCCTCCTTCCTCCTCTCTCTCTCTGCCTGCTTCTCTGCCTACTTGTGGTCTCTCTCTGTCAAATAAATAAATAAAATAAAATCTTAAAAAAAAAAAAAGATTTTATTTATCTGTCAGAGAGAGCACAAGCAAGGGGAGTGGCAGGCTGAGGGAGAACCAGGCTCCCCACTGAGCAAGGAGGTCGATGCACAGGACTCCACCCCAGGACCATGACCCGCGCCGAAGGCAAATGCTTGACCGACTGGCCTACCCAGGCATCCCTACATATTAGTCCTTTTAACCCTCATAATATTCCTAGAGGATAAATACTATTGCTACTTCCACTCATAGAAGGTAAATCTGAAAGCCCCGAGAAGTTACGTAACTTGCCTAATGTCACACAGCAGTAAGGCGCAGAGGTGGGATTTGAGCCTAGGCAGTCTGACCATATCCATTCGGCCTTACCCTTGGTAACATGAGGAGAATCTGTCCCTAAGGAGTGTGGTAAGGAGCAGAAGAAATCATGCTTCAACTCACCCGACTGTTGTTTCAGTTCTGGGCCAGAGAGCCCTACTCTACCCAGTGTCACATTCGTATTTTGAAGTGGAGGGACACAGCAGTGGCTCATCCCGCAGCTTAATCCTGCAGCAGTCCTTGGCATGGCTAGGACCCTGAACAGATTCTTCCCAGTGTCCAGTCAAAAAGGTCATTGACACCAGGCTGGAAAGGTTATTAGGTTAACACAGCTCCCAAACTTTCAAATAACAAAACCTAGAAAGAACTAATGAAAAGCTCACACACTTCAGTACCAAGTAGAAACTGCACTGAGAACCCCAGTTTCCGGTCCAGCACCCACATGTCCACTTCTCTGTTGCATTTCTTGTCCGTACATGCCAGAGGGTCTTGCCCATCCTGTGAATGAATAATGGCTGTCATGGCAGTCCACCTGTGTGCCAGCTCCGTCTTGCTGGGGGCATGTGGAGTATATCGACATTGAATGTTCTCCACTGTACCCACCTAAAATTAGCTTGCCACCGGTGTTTTGGTTTGGGCTTTTTTGAAAGTTGCATTCCTCAGATGAATTGGTACATTGGCCTCCTTCTGTCTTCCTAGGGCCTTATACGAAGGGATGTTGAGGCATTTGATTCTGCAGTTTATCTAGGATCACAGGGCCACTGAAGCTTTCCTGGAGACTCAGCAGGCACAGGAAAAGCCCTTGAACCCTGGCACATGCTCAAGCCACAGGGACTTTGTCTACTCCCTTGTAGCACAGAATTCTCTAAACCTGCCACACATCTTCCTTTACGGATCATTTCCTGTGGATTCATTCTGGTGGATCAACAAATAGGCTCACACACCTGAGCCAGCCTTTTTCTTTATGGCTCTGGGCTTACTGCCTGGGGCAGCCTGGGGTTCAGCCCTGTTTGGTGGCTTTCAGCCTGTCTTCCAATAGCCCTGCTGTGGGTGTGACAGGAGATAGCCCTGCTTCAACCAGTAGGGAAACCCAGGCGGACAAGAGCTCTAACTTCCCTACCCTGATCTGTTAGAAAGACCACCCTGGAGTGAAGGAAGCTGAGCTGCGTGAAGAATGGGTTAGGGACAGGGCAGGAAGTAACCCTGAGACCAAAAGCACTGGAAAGCCTGGCCTGTTGGCTGAAGGGGCTGTGGGAGTCTGGCCTGAGGCTCTCAAGGCACCTTCTCCCAAGGTGTGCTGGTGGGGAGGCAGAAGGGAACAGGAGTGATGGCTTTATCTGGAGCCCTTTCAACATCTTGCTGCTTGTCTCTGGCCACCATGCCTTCCAGCCTGGCAAGAGAAAACCCAACAAGGAAGGGGGCAGCCCCCTTCCTGCAGGCATTAGCAACTTTACTAAAAGGATTTTAGGCTTTTGCAAAGCAAGGTTTAGGCTCATCTGGGGATACTGTTGTTTGCTCTGTTGTTCTGCCAGTGATTATCTGGGCCTGGTCAACTCAGTAATATTCCAGGAAATAAGGAGTCAGCCAAAAGGGTAAGTGCTCATAGCTCAGGTTCAACTAATAAGGGAGCCGCCTGCTAGAATCAGACCATGAGCCTCCGGAGGGAAGGGGGGCAAGTGGGGAGGACGTGATCGAGGTTCTGGTCGGGGGCAGCTGTTCAGGGTGGCCAAGTGCTTTAAGGTGCCAGACGCAGGCTCCTGAGAAACCGGGTGAGAGCAGCCCTTGGACATACCATGCCCTGATCTTAGACACTTGGCCAAAAGCACACAGAGGGCCTTGCAGCGGTATTAGCAGGGTACCTAGGGCCGGGTGGATACATCCTTCACTTGTGTGCTCTGCGGGTTGTCCAGGAGATCAGCGGCTGAAACTGGGAAGACCATGTTAGTCTAGGAGAGCACTTTGGGCAGCAGCCTCATGGCAAGAGCCATTTCTTGGCCTCAACGGGTGTGTCTGCTGAGCCGGGTCTAGCCACTGTACCCGAAATCTGATTTCAGTGTGTACCTCCTTCTCCTCCAGGGAAATGTTCTGAGACCATTTTTGTGGAGCCTGGCCCTATAGAGGCTAAAAATGAGCCCAGCGCTAAGCATGTTTCCCTGACAGAGTCTCCAGGGTTTCTTTTGTCAGCCTAGTTGGCTGTCAATGTGGTATCTAAACTCTCCTTTTCCTTACTTTTTGTTATTCATCTGACCTATTCTATTTAGCATAGATTTCTTTGCTAGTGGTGGCAGTGAATCCTACAAAGGGTGGTTATGGCCCTGAAGAGGTGAGCAGCATGCGGTGGACACTGGCTGGAGGTCAAAATGGGCTGACCACACACTCCCTCTGCAGGTGTGCGACTCTGACACCGTGCTGGATCCGGCCTGCACCATCGAGATGCTTCGAGTCCTGGAGGAGGACCCCCAAGTAGGGGGAGTCGGAGGAGATGTCCAAGTAAGCAGTAACGAGGGATTTCTGGGGGTGGGGTCCAGACTCTTTTCTGCCTCCTAATCCAATGGGTATGCCTGGGAAGTGAGCATCTTGACTATTATTTTGGAGGTGCATGAGTTTGTGGTGTGTCAGGGCAGTGCACGTGTGTGTGTGGGGGGCCTCTTCTTGGATAGTTCTCACTAGTATCAAAAGGCACACTAGGTACCCAATCTCTTTTCTGGCCTTTTTCAACCTGAGGAAGAAGAAAATCACTGAACAGGTATGTAGCAGAGCCCATGCTGCTGGGAGGGGCTCGGTGTTCTGCGGCTACTGATCACAGAGGGTGCTTGTTGACCGTAGTGCAATGAGCACCTCCCAAGTGAGACCCTTGAGAAAGCCTTGTTCTTAGGGAAGGGTTGCGCTGAATGGTGAGAAGGCAGTATGGCGAGATTAAGGGGCCAGATCTTCCCAAGGTACTGCTGGTAACAGATCAGGTCTTCCTGAGCAGCTTTCCAACTGTAGACAGTTGGCTGTAGGACAGATGCCTGGGGGGTGCTGTGCACCCTTCTCAAGCCCTTCTCTCTGCCACCACCACAAGCTGTTTCCTGAGACTGCAGGTGGCTCTGAAGGCTAGAGCAGTGTCACTGGGACAGTCCGTGCAGAGGGGAACGAGGGCATGGGGAGAGTGAGTAGGTAGGGCTGGCTCCTCTGAGCCTCAGGTTTTCCAGCTCTGGCTGGGTCAGGACTGATGGCCAGGTACTGAGCAGTGGGCTGCAGGACTCAGGGTAAAGGAGGCCTCAGGGCCTCAGGTGTCTCTCTCCCGGGGCTCAAGGCCCCAGGTGAGGAGGCCCAGCATCTCTGGTTCCCTTGCAGATCCTCAACAAGTATGACTCGTGGATCTCCTTCCTGAGCAGTGTGCGGTACTGGATGGCCTTCAATGTGGAGCGGGCCTGCCAGTCCTACTTTGGCTGTGTGCAGTGCATTAGTGGGCCTCTGGGCATGTACCGCAACAGCCTCCTCCAGCAATTCTTGGAGGACTGGTACCATCAGAAGTTCCTAGGCAGCAAGTGCAGCTTTGGAGATGACCGCCACCTCACCAACCGGGTCCTGAGCCTCGGCTACCGGACTAAGTATACAGCACGCTCCAAGTGCCTCACAGAGACGCCCACCAAGTACCTCCGGTGGCTCAACCAGCAGACACGCTGGAGCAAGTCCTACTTCCGGGAGTGGCTCTACAACTCGCTGTGGTTCCATAAGCACCACCTCTGGATGACCTACGAATCAGTGGTCACAGGTTTCTTCCCCTTCTTCCTCATTGCCACGGTAATACAGCTTTTCTACCGAGGCCGCATCTGGAATATTCTCCTCTTCCTGCTGACAGTGCAGCTGGTGGGCATTATCAAGGCTACCTATGCCTGCTTCCTTCGGGGCAATGCAGAAATGATCTTCATGTCCCTCTATTCCCTTCTCTATATGTCCAGCCTCCTGCCAGCCAAGATCTTTGCCATTGCTACCATCAACAAGTCTGGCTGGGGCACTTCTGGCCGAAAAACCATTGTGGTGAACTTCATTGGCCTCATCCCTGTGTCCATCTGGGTGGCAGTCCTTCTAGGGGGGCTGGCCTATACAGCTTATTGCCAGGATCTGTTCAGTGAGACAGAGCTAGCCTTCCTGGTTTCTGGGGCCATCCTGTACGGCTGCTACTGGGTGGCCCTCCTCATGTTGTATCTGGCCATAATTGCCCGGCGATGTGGGAAGAAGCCAGAGCAGTATAGCTTAGCTTTTGCTGAGGTGTGACACAGCCCCCCAAGCAGAGTGGGAAAAGTGCAATGGGTAAGGGAGGGAAGGGGAATGGAAGAGAAAAGATGGGGTGGGAGGGAGGAGGGTGTGCTGTTTTAGTGTATTAATGGTCCAAAGGCCAAGTCTGCAGTGCAAAGAACAGTGACTGTACTATATGGTCTGGGGCAGTTCTGCTTACAGGAGACCCCACCATTCCAGCTCAGGGGCCACAGACTTGTTTTCACACCATCCATCTGCTTGCCTCTGCAATGCGTGGTGGCCTCTGGGAAAGATTCCATCTCCTTCCCCAGGATCCAAAGGGGACCCAGAAGTGTGCTAAACCATTTAGTTCCCATCAGTGGCAACTTCTGATAGCTAAGTGACAGCCTGTGGCAAGGGGTTCTCCCACACAATCTGAACACAACTAGTGGTGGTGGGAGAACTCCTGAGATCTGGACCAGCTAGTAATGTGTCCCCACCCCCATCCCCACATCTAGCTATCAATGCAATAAGATTGTGCCTAAGATACAAGGCCCAGAAGCCTGATCTTTGGGCATCAGAAAACAGGGTCCAGGAATGGTGCTTTATTATGGGACATACTCCATTCCACATCTCCACATCCCAAGGATGAGCTAGACTAGCAGGGAGCTGGCACTGAATTGTTTTTGAGTGTGTGTATGTATCTGTGTTAGAAACTGAAGTCAGCCAGGAGGAACAAAGATGGCGGTGGTGCTAAAGGCCAGGGCCTGTAAGGAGGTCTTGGGCCGAGTGGGTCTCGCCTGGAAACTGCCTGACATCTAGATGAGCTTGTCTGATCTCCGCTGGGGAGAGGAAATGTTTTAGTTATCTCCCAGGAAGGTGAAACCCCAACATGCTCAGAAAGGAAGTGAGGGCTCAGGAATTTCACCCTGAATACTTCTGAATTCCTCTCTCAAACTCCAATGAGTCTAAGAGAGTTTCCTCCCTTTGCTTTCTTCGAGGTGATGCAGTCACCTCTTCCATCTTTCTCATTGGTTAAGTTTTTCAAGATGGTAACTGAGGCAGAGCCTGGGTCTCACAGGCCCCTCTGCCACAGGCCCCCCTACCCTCAGCAGGTGGGGGAAAAAACCGATTAGGAGCCTTTGACCAAATTAACTACAATCTCGAAACTGCTTGGACAGATTCCTTAGCAGCTGGCTAAGCGTGCATGACTTTAAGGCTACAGTTCTTGACAATCATCTCCAGGGAAAGCTTTTCAGTATTCCCTAAGTGAAGCCTCAAATCCAAGCTGGTCATCCTTGAGACTGTGCATTATCCTCAGTGGCTTCTCCAGGGAATCCTTAGAGCCAAGTCATTATTGCACTTGCTTGCTTTTTCCCGGAAACCAAACTCAGAGATGGAATTGGTTCCCAAATCCTAAGGTTCTTCCTTTCTCTCGTGCCCCTTGAGGCTTTGATTTTCTGCTTTTTGGGGGACAAGAGGGAAGGCATTTTCTAGAGCTTTGCAATCCACAGACTATTCTCAGCTCTTGGGTTTGAAACCTGGGATCGCGACTAAGCCTTTGACTTAGTGGATATTTGCTTGCATGCGTGCCTGCTTGCCCTCTCCAAATGTCCATTCTCAGTAGGGGCTGCTAAGCCCTCAGAACCAGCACTAAGGTAGACAAGGACTTGAGGGGGCAAGCCTCTAGTGTGCCCAGGTGCTTCCTACAAAGGAACAAAGTGTGCTCTGAGCCACAGATTGGCAAACCCTGGTGCTTTCTTTCATCTCCCATGAACACAAGGGTTTTCTGGGTGCGGCCAACACCACTGCATCACATACACCTCGAGCTTCTGATAAGACTGCTGGGTTGTGTTGGGCCTGACCCGTTAAGGCTGGAAGAGGCAGCAGGCATTTACTAAAGGCAGTTGTTCCAGGCTCTTCCGTGTTTTTGCTGGCCAAGTAAACTATTTTGAGCACTACAATGGAGGAAATCCGGTCAGCCAACTGCAGAGCTCAGACTTCACTAAGGGCTTGTTTTTCTTCAGCTTTTACTTGAAGGTGAAGGTAGGATTGACTCCTGCATGGAAAACTCCGCGTTGTCCTACCAGCAGTTCTGCCTTGCACTGTGGTTATCAACTTTGCTCAAATCAAGAGTAGGCAGGTACAAGTAGTGGGCTCACAACGTTTGACCTCGACTGGTTTTTCTAAGTTATTTTGTACCTTTTTCAGCAGCGAAACCAAACTGGGTCTTCAGCTTTATCCCCATTTCTTGCAAGGGAAGAGCCTTTATACAACTGGACACATTTTGGTTTTTCCTCATTGAGAATTTTAACCCTTTTGTATTCTTTCTACAATAATTTGTAAACATATTTATTTTTACTTTTTTTTTTTTTTTTTTTTTTTTTTACTTTTCAGGTCTAATATTTTATACTGCACTTATTTGTCAAAATAAAGATTCTCACATAATGATGGTTATCTCTGAACTACTTTATCCTTGTACTTAAACTGGTTTTATTCCAGTTTCAGAAGAGGTCCTTGGGATACAAATAGTTCTGTCAAGATAGTTGGCAGTGGAACTCAAACAGGGTAAGTAGTCCCAGCTGCCTCTGGACCTGGAGTATACAGCAGACTCCCCTTGTTGGTAACTGAACCTCCCGCGGCTTAACTTTTTTTAATTGCTGAGGATGGGCAAGGTCTCTGGTGAAATCACTGGCCGATTAGTGAGTCCTAGCTAAGGTTAAAAGTTGGCACTTGCTTCCTCCTTGAGTGACAGCATTTTACCTGGCAGATAACATGGAACTGTGGCCAAGCTGAAACAATGAAAAGCAGAAAATATTCTTTCCTGTGGGAATAGGTAACGAAATGGAGTGACATCGGCAGCCCTGTCATCCCATTTATTAAAGAAACGGTAAGAAAAGATACAAGCAGGAAAAACACCAACCATCCTTTCACGTCAGGCTGAACGAAGCACAGTGATTTCTCCCCTTTCTCCCCCCACCCCCCCACCCCAATTCCCATCCATATCAGTTTAAATTTTGAGGTTCTTTGATCAGAGTACTAGTGGAGAGGAGTTAGATGAGCGGTGGAGCCTTGACTCTGGCCTCCTCTAAGTCCCAGGAGAAGGAAGCTGCAGGCCCAGTCAATCAAGCAGACATTGTATTTGGTGGGTCTTTAATGTGGTTGCCCACCTCCCTGTTCTGTGTTCAAGCCCCCAGGGAAAGGTATGGCAGTAGAGGATGACCAGGTCCAAGCTGCCCAGGTCAGAACTGCTGAAGCATGGTCCGTTCACCAATGCAACATTTCTAGAGAGCAGTGAGCTGATTCTCCAGTGGTGAGCAGGGGACTACATATGAACTGGGACCTGCAGGCCAATGTATCCCTGAGGAAAAGTCCACGTGAACAATTCAAGAAACCAGTTAAGAAACAAGGGGCAGGGGCAGAAAGCTGTGGGACAAATGCACAGCAGGCTTCTGGAGGGCTGGAGATCCTTTCTCTAAAGGCCAGGATCATTCCCACCTGTAGTAGTCCATCTCCCACATAGGACATTTCACCTTCAGTCAAGAAAGCAGAGGAAAAAGATGGCTCATCTGAACTTGAGCCCCAGCTATGTACTTCAGACGGTAGCTCCACATCTACCCTTTCACTTATAACACAGCCCCTGCCCAGAACCACGGTGCTTGAAAACCAAAGTGGTCCTGGAGAGAAAACGGTGTTTAAGGGGGTAACATCCCATTTGGGTACATTGCAGCCATTGGACCCCCTGGTCTGGGGAAAGCAGCTGGGTTTGTGCCAGGGAGGCTCCCCACTCTAGGAAATGGGACCAAAGTCTTGCTCACAGGACCATTCATCCTTGGAAAGGAAGATGGGTTTAGACCCAGGGTCCCAGTTGGCCTTGCAAAAGGACCTGGGTTGATACCCACAGGGCCTGCTGGAGAAGAGCCCAGGGGCCCAGGAGCTGACCTGGGGAAATTAACCTGACCAGGTCCTAATGGGCCAGTAGACCTTGGGAAGGCAGCCGGACTTGGACCCTGTAAGCCACTGGCCCTTGGGAAGTTAGCTGGGTTGGGGCCTAGTGGCCCAGAGGTTCTTGGGAAAATTGCTGGGCTTGAGCCCTGGAGGCCAGCAGACCTCTGGAAGGTAGATGGATTTGAAGCCAATGTGCCAGAGGACTGAGAGAAGGAAACTGGATTCAGCCCCCCTGAACCTGACCCCCTTGGAAAGGGATTAGCATTTACCCCCATGGGCCCAGCTGGCCTTGAAAAATGAGCTGAATTAGGACCTAGGGGGCCAGGAGCTCTGGACATGGGAGACGGGTTTGGCCCAGGAAGGCCAATTCCCCGAGAGACAGGACCCGAGTTTGGGCCTATGGGTCCAGGTACTCTTGCCATAGAGGATGGGCTTGTGCCCATGTTTCCAGAAGCCTGTGAGAAAGCAGCTGAATTTGCTCCTAAAAGACCTGCTGCTCTTAGAATGGGGGCAAGATCTAGGCCTTGAGGTCCAGCCATTCTTAAGTTAAGACCAGATCCTGTGCCCAGGAGGCCACCTGCTCTGGTATCCATATTAGGGCCTGGGCCCAGGCCACCTGCCCTTGGGTTGGGCCCAAGACCTGGGCCCAGGCCACCAGCCCTTGGGCTGGGCCCAAGACCTGGGCCTGGAAACATACCCGACCTCGGGGCAGGGTTTGTACTAACAAACCCTGACCTCAGATTAGGACTTGGTCCTGGTCCCAGGCCAACGGGCCTAGGATTAGGAGGACCATTCCCAGAAGTCAACAGGACACCTGCTCTCAGGTTGGGCCCAGACCCAGGGCCCATAGGGCCACCACTTCTGGAGTCAGGACCTGTTCCCAGGAGACCACCGGACCTTGGGTTAGACATAGGACCTGGCCCTGGAAGACCCCCTAACCTTGGGTTAGACAGAGGCCCTGGACCTGGAAGAGCCCCTGCCCTAGGATTTAGGGATGGCCCTGGGCCTGGGCCCGGGCCCAACAGGCCACCAGGCCTTGGGAAAGAAACTGCACCTGCACCAGCGGGATTCATCCCTCTTGGAAAAGAAGCCATGCTTGGGTCACGAGCACCAGTAGGGAAAGGTGCTGGATTTGAAGCCAATGAGCCTGATGAGGTTGGAAAAGGCGAAGGGTTCCTTGGAAATGGGGCCAGATTTCCACCAAGAGAACTGGATGCCATAAGGAAGGGATCAGAATTCATGCCTAGCGGGTGGCCTGTGTTCAAAACAGGACCACCCTGTGGTCCCATGGAACCGTCGAGCCGTCCTCGAGGTGGCAACTGAGCACGAGTCCAAGGAGTTGGCCGCTCTCTAGGGAAAATCCTGGGTTCTTTCATACTTTCTTGGGGACGTTGGTGATAATGGGTTTGGGGCGAGTTTTGAAAAGGATCTTGTTTTTGATGAGTGCTGTCACCAGGTACCGGGTGCCAGTCTTGCAGCCAAGCTCATCAGAGTCCTGCTCCCCAGGAGTGTGTTTGACAAGGACAGCAAAAGGTTTCTCCAGATGGATGATTTTTCCATACAGGATATGATGCCCCACGATCAGCACAGGGATTCCCTTTGGCAGAACAAGAATGAAATGCCTGAGGTTCAGGGCAAGGTCATAACACTCAGGTGCCTTCTAGAGATGCTCTTGGCGAGCAATACTGGCACCTCCACTCCCTGGCATGACTCTACTGCTGTTTAAGAGCCATATCAGACAACCACCCTCATACCCTTTTTACTCTTCCTAGCCCCAGGTAAGAGAATTTCCTCTTTTTAGAACTGTGATTTTTCCAGATTCCCCAAAGCTAAGTTTCCCTGCCATTGCAGGGGTCAGGGGAGAACAAGCAGAGAGCTTAGATTAGCTAGACCTCGAATAACAAACCTGAGGGCAGTCCTCACTCTGGGTCCTGGGAGCACCACCTTGGTGTAGCTTGCTTTCCTGAGGCATTAGGCAGGGAAAGAAAAGTCCCCTCACCTCAGTGGTGTAATGTAGGTCTCCCAGGAGGTTTCCAGCTAATCCAGTGCTGTAGCGAGCCTCGATCTCCCCCTGTAGCTCCATCAGCACCCATTCTGCCAGGCCTCCAGCCCCAGCACTGCAAGCAAAGGGCTGGCGGTTACAATATTTTTGAGGGGTGAAGGATGAATAGTGTCCTACACCACCATTCAAGGCCCAAAGGAACTCCTTGCTGAGCACAAGTTCTTGGGAAATTAGGCAGTGCTAGGCACTGATCTACAGACGAAATGCAAGGATGTGTGCAATGCACCTGAGGACCCTGATTCTTCTAGGAAAATGTCAAACCTACGTAACACCCTCATCATTCGAGCTAAACAAAAGAGTCTCAAAACGTACTCACCTGGAAATAACAATTTGCACCATGAGCTTTCCGTCTTTAAAAAGCAACTGAAAGTAAGCTGTAGAGGAAAAACAAATTTAGGATAATAATAATGATAGCTAATACTTATCATGTACTGTGTGTGAAGCAGCTTTCTAAGTGCTTTAGACAGATTTTATTTCATTTCCCTAAAAATGTTATATAAGTAGTAGATGTTTTTTATTTGACACTGATACAACTGATAAAACATTGCTGAAGATCACCACGGGTCAATAATGCGATGGAAAGTAAGGTCATGTACTTACTAGTCAACGAGCCAGAACTTGAACATAAAATGTAACACTATAGCCCACACTGCTGACCACTATGCTAATCTGCCTTTCTCAAGAATGTTCTATTTTCTATTCTGCATGTTAAAAAAAAAAAAGAAAAACCACACACACACACTAAAGAATTTGGGGCACTGGGGCACCAGGGTGGCTCAGTGGGTTAAAGCCTCTGCCTTCGGCTCAGGTCATGATCCCAGGGTCCTGGAATCGAGCCCCACATCGGGCTCTCTGTTCAGTGGGGAGCCTGCTTCCTCCTCTCTTTCTGCCTGCCTCTCTGCCTACTTGTGATCTCTGTCAAAAAAATAAAATCTTAAAAAAAGAAAAGAAAAAAAGAATTTGGGGCACATGGGTGGTTCAGTGGGTTTTAAGCCTCTGCCTTCAGCTCAGGTCATTATCTCAGGGTCCTGGGATCGAGACCCGCATCAGGCTCTCTGCCTGCCTCTCTGCCTACTTGTGATCTTTGTCAAATAAATAAATAAAATCTTTAAAAACAAAACAAAAAACAAAAAATTCATTTAGATTTTACTTTTCCCTTTGGTATTATAAAAATTCAAACTTCCTAACACTCTAGTTGTCTTTCAAGGTTCAAGGGACCTCCTTTAACAAAAGCCAATTAGCAAAGTCCTTCAGGCAACTCTGGTGAATGGTAAGCAGCTATCTAACATGACTCTCATTATATGCCTTGACTATCTTTCATTGAGGTATACCCAGACATTCAACTTTCATTTTATGCAACAGTACCACCTGGTGGCAAGTTTGTGGTACTCTAAACAAATGGCTAAAAAGATTATTTTTTGCCTGAGACAACTGGCTTCACTTGTCTTTCTAGGAACGGTGGATTCACAGGGGCCTGAGGGATGGGGGATCTAAACTACACGTACTGTATAAGTGTTTCCAATAAATCAATGGAACTCAGTGGAAAGTTGTTAGTCTAATGTCTGCCAATTGTAGCACTGTATGTTAATAGGTGTGCACAAGCTTAGCAAACACTGGATTAAAAAGTTAAATAGGTTTCTTGACTGATAATGTTAACCTTCATTTTGGATCTCCAGGGAAAAAGTATATTGGCTTACAGGACAGCAGAACTTCTCTATTCTTGAGCAGCAAATATCCCTTGGGAACACAAGGTCAGTCAATTCACTGGTCTTCAAATTCAAATATAAACAGTAGCTAAAACCTGCAGAATTTTTATTATGAATCAGATGCTGTACAGGTCTAAGAACCTAGACCACCTGTCTTTATCTATACTCATAATCAATATGTTCCCAAAAGAACGTATCCCAAAAGAAAACCTACACTCCCAAAAGAAAACCAAGCACTAGTGAGAATGAAATACATCAAAGCATCAGGCAGGCACTGCAGACAGGAGAGCTGGTCAGAAGCACAATGGTGGATCAAGAAGGCATCTGTAAGTCAGACGTGATTTTTTGTTGTTGTTGTTTTGTTTTTAAAGATTTTATTTATTTGCCAGAGAGAGAGAGAGAGAAAGCGAGTACACACAAGTAGGCAGAGAGGCAGGCAGAGGCAGCGAGAGAAGCAGGTTCCCTGCCGAGCAAGGAGCCCAATGTGGACTCGATCCCATGACCCCGGGATTATGACCTCAGCAGAAGGCAGCGGCTTAACCCACTTAGCCACCCAGACATCCCTGTAAGTCAGACGTTTTGAGAATAAATATGGGGGCTCAAGGGCAAAGGTCTTGTGACAAGATAGGGAGTCCCTAAAATACCATCAACTGAACCAAAAGCACTTTTAAAATTCTTCTAAGGTTTCTTGAAAAAAGGATTACAATTTAAAATCAGAAGACTTAAAAGTCAGGTTCCAGCCTGTAAGTGTAGAACTTTTCACTGTGTCATCATACGCAAGTCACTTAATGACCATAGGGCTAACACCTAGATTATCTGACTCATCAAACTACTGTGAAGACCATGTATATGCAAAATGGTTTAAAGACAGCAGCTTTTTTTTTTAAGAGAATGGAAAAAGCAAATTGGTATTTCCACACTATAATTTTGACTGTAATTTAGAGAATGGTAGGTATGTTTTAGCCATGAATCAAAAAAACCTCAGTAACTAGAAACTGAAGTTGGAAAGTTTCTAAAGGTTAACAAATGCATACAGACTAAAGGGTTCTTATATCTAAGCTCCTGATGACTGATAATGCACTAAATGTTTCTTGATGGATATAGTTATAGTAATACACAGGTAGTTTCTGAGAAGCAATTAAGTGTTCACACAGATAAACAAGTTCTACGAAGACCACAACAGGGAAGGAAATCAATCTCTAAGGCCTTTGGAAACACGTCTGAGAGGAGTACCTATAGACTGTTTAAGGGCGATGCAGAGATATTTTCAGTGCATTCCACATTTCCTGGACAGCTTCCTGTTGGAACAGGAATTCACAACGTGGCCCAAGGGGGCAAAGGAAAACAGATGTCTGAGAGCTGGATCAGAAGAGCTTTACCCACTTATATAGGAGGTCCTGCCTCAGAAGATCTCTAGATACTGGCAAACATCTAGGAACGCTCCTAAAAATACAAATTCTGGGGCCTACATGTTCACCATTCTGCTGCTGTCCCTAGTCAGAGTGGTCAGACCTATGCTAGTCCCACTGGGAAGCTGCAGCTATGAACACAAATGAAGTTTAGACCCACTTGTAAGGGTCTAGCTCACAGGAACCTGTAGACCGGCCTGGCTACATTAATGTACATGGGAGTGTATTTACTGAGTTAGTAAGAAAGAACAGAAGGCATTCTTTTAGCAAATTTTAAAATTCCACTTTAGGGGTGTCTGGGTAGGGCAGTTAAATGTCCAGCTCAGGTCATGATTATCACGATTGTGAGACTGAGCCCCATGTTCAGCAGAGAATCTACTTGAGTCTCCCTTCCAAAAAAAAGATTCTCTCTTCCTCTCTGCCCCTCCCACTCATGCATGCATGCTCTCTCAAACAAATCTTCAAAATTCTACTTTAATGCCTTAAAAATAGGCTATCACCTGAATTTTATTATTCCTCTTTTTGCTCCTTGAGGTACTACTCTAGGCAACTGTTCTCAGGGCCAGAGTAGGTAGGTATACCTGGGTACTTCATTGAGAACACACCTGATGGTGGTGACAGTGAATGTGTATTTCACTTAATGTAGAGTTGACTAAGAAGAATCTGTAACATGCAGCCCAATCTGTCCCTATACCCTTGTCAGTAGGTAGGCAGTAGGAAAACGAAGAGGTGGAGTAGCGCGTAATACAAATCAAATCCTACTAGTAATAACAAACGTAACATTATATTTCCTATAAAACAAAACAAAACAAAAATCCTAAGTCTTCAGTCTCAGCTAAGTCCAACAATGAAGACAAGTAGAACAATTTCTACATGTTTGTTCTAAGATACTGCTTGTACAAAAACTGCAGATTAAAAACATATGAAGACACAGCCTGAAAAATAAATCATGAAACTAAAAGGAGTCAATGGAAGAGTTTGCTTAGCACCTCTCTCAAGAGTTTAATCCCAGATTTGGTGATGACCAACTTCTCCACAGGTAAAGAACACTAACTCTAGGCTGACAGTATGTGTAACTGTAGAGCCAAGGAAAAAATTTGGCAATGTCACTTTTTGAAAGACATTTAATTCACTGTACTTCAGAGTGGAGTCTCACCGGCTGTAACTAGTGGAGACCTGGAGCAAGGAAAGTGGGGGAAAACCCCCAAACTTCTTTCTCCTGAAATGATTTCAACTCCTTCCACCCCCATCTGTCAAAAAAGGAGGACATTTTTTCCTGTTTAATTTTTTGGGCCTTCACATCACCAAATAAACAATCCAGTTTTATAGTCTTAACTTAGTCAAAAGCAAACTTTTCCTAACGTACTTTATATATCTTAACTAACACTCAATATTTTCCTGTTTAAAGAAAAAAAAAAAAAGGTCTTTTCTGGGGCTTCAAATTTGTAGAAATGGCTTGCTCCAGATCATCCTGTCTTAAGATATGGAGGTCCTGCATAAAGTCAACACACTACTGCTTCTCAGGACAGTGGTCCAAGTAACTGTAAGACCCCAAACAAACTACAGCACAGCAAAAGAATCAGCATTTCAAAACCAAACCAGAGTCACAATGGAACCCTACCCAAAACTCAAAAGATTGAAGTGGGAACTGTATCAATCTGGGACATACCTTATTTAACTGTCCTTTGACTTCTACCTCTGTTTTGAATTTAGTTACTATTATAATTATTATGAAAAACCTGAAAAAAAAGCCCGAAAAAAATCAGAGTACAAATACAATTTGAGAAGAAAAACCCAGGCAGAGCATTATAATAAAAAAATTTCATTTCTCCCATAGCTAAACTTCTGTGGACACTTAATCTGATTTTCTCCTTTCATTGCTGAGATCAATTTTAATGATGTAAGCACTCTTATTCCCATTTTACAGATGAGGAAACATGCACTAACGGTTAAGTAACTGGTCACGTACCTAGGAAGTGGGATGGGAAGGAACCTTAACCCCTCCATAATATGGCATCTCCAGCAGTCTTTCTCCCACAGCCCCTCAAACACATTTCTGTATAACTTCTGATTACAAAGATCAGCCTTTCTCATTTCTACAAAATGGCATGTAAGTAACCTATACAACTACCAGCTAAAGTACCTATTGCATCTCTGGGGTAGGCAATCAAAAAAACAAACGACTTTTTATCATATTCAATTGATGAGATTTAGATTTTGAAAACCAAGTATAAGGCAAAATAAACCAAAAGAACAGAGAACATTCTTTGTCACTGATTCATTTTAATCTTCAACAAAATTCAGTCTCTTAGAATTTGCTTTCTGCATTGTTAAATGTTGAACTGTTAAAAGATTAGTAATGTCTTACAACAGAATTAATGAGCAATGATCCTCATAATGGTAACTGCCCCCAAAATATAATGTGGCAGAAGTATAGTATGGACCCAATTAAACAGAACATATACAACTTTTACCCAAACAAGTGGACTCAATGGTGATTAAAAACAAATTTTACTAGAGCTAAGTAATAGCTTATAAATTTTCATTACGACCTTTCAATTCATCTTGTATTTTCTTAAGATAGCAAATAAAGGGGTTAACTTTACAATTCTTAACATAAAAATTCATTTTTTATTTAAAAAAATTAAACATATGACAAAAAGTTTTCACATTGCTAAACCCACACTTAACATTTACTGAGCTGTTATTCAGTCCCAGGGTCAGTTGTTTAGGAATGCAGTTGAGAGCTCAACTTGTCAGACCTGATGGGAAGGAACCTTAACCCCTCCATAATATGGCAACTTAGCCTATGTGTGACATGGGATTAATAATCTAACCTTTTAAGTTTCAATTTCCCCACTAATCAACTGGGCATAAGAAACTATCCCAAAGGGTTGTTGTGGAAACTTAATGAGGTTATGAATGGAAAGTCCTCAGCGTAGTGCCTAAAACATGGTAACATGGTAAGACTTTAGGATCAAACTATTACTGGCGGGGAACATGGCATTTTCTTATTGTATGTTCAAAAGAGTTGTCTAAATTCTATACTGAATAATCACTTTAATATTTATAGTACATTAAACCTTCCTACAAAAGCAGCAGGTTATCAGAGTAAAACCAGGTTTACATGATGGGAGAACAATTCAAACAGGACAGTCAAGTTTCACCAAACTGCTTCAAGGACTAAGTTCTGAAAGTTTTCTTCTCTTTTCTCTAAAGACGACTATATTTCTATGTGCCTTTTCATCAAATGAACAATTCAGGAAATTTTCATATACAAATGAATCAGATTATTTTTATTAGCAGTGTTATTGTGGTTTGTTACTCAAGGGGATGGTCTAAGTTTCAAAGGGAAAATCTTGTCTCCTGACAGGCATATGTCATTAAGTACTAAAATTCTGTTTCCAAATGAGAAGCTTGCTCCCCTCCAAAAAGGGGCTATGAAGGGTAGGTGGAAATGAATGCTTCCAAACTTTTCATTAGTGAAGAGTGTGTTCAAAAACATGTGTGGATACTATGCATACACGTGATACTTTCCCATCACATTTTAGGATTCCCATGATGCGGGGAATCAATTACTGGTATTTGCAGACAATGGGTGGAAAAGATGGCTTCAGTCGATCTGAGTAACTCCAGTTTTCTCCATCTTCTGCTACTCTGCAGCCCCATCTCAACCCTTCCTTCTCTAACTGCGATGACCCCCTATCTTCCCCGCTCCTCCTTTCTAGCCTGGCTTGAGGTCTCACAGTATTCTGGATTCTCCTCCCACCGACCCCCATATTCTCCACCCTCTCCCCCGGCCCCCTCCCATCCCTTCATTTGGAGCTACAAACACTTCCTATGTCTAGTCCCGCCCACTTTCTGGGACTTCTCAATCCGCTTCCCCTCTCTTCCCCAACCCCCTCCAATTCACCCCAGACTTTCGCTGGGACCTCCTACCAATCTATTTAACCCTTTCTCCTATCTCCCAAAGAAACTATTCTTTAAACTGCATTCTTCGACACCCCTCAAACCGTCCACCCTCCTCCCAAAGATTACTCTTTAAACGTTCTTCTACACCCTCACTCTCCAAATTGTTCCGTTCCCTCCTCAATCTCAAGTACTTAGCGCCTCCAGAACCCGAACCGTCCCCACTCTTTAGTCTCTCACTCCGCCCACAAAAGAACCTGGATCACTCTTCCTCCTAACCACCTTCCCAATTCTCTCTCCCAGCAGCTTCCCTCCGCGACTTAAAATGTCCCCTCAAACAAACCTCACATTCCTACAACCCCCAGGCCCCCCTCTCCAAGTCCCCTCTCTGATATTCCCGCTATTTCCTGGGTTCCAGTTCTACCACATTCCCGCACACCTCACGTTCTGGACTCCCTCCCCACCCGGGGAAGAGCCCCTTCCCGCACGTACCTCGAGGTTCCGGCCCGCGCCGCCCCCTTCTCCGTCCTCCGCCCGCGCTCGGCCACCCTTTCCGCCCTTCTCACGCTCCGCCCCTCTCACTCCCTTCCTTCCCTCCGCCTTCCGTCTCTACACCACTCCCTTCCCCCCACAATTCCTGGCCCTCCCACCCCGGGGGCCCCTCTGGGTTTGCCCCCACCTCTCCGCCTCCCCTCCCCCTTCCCGGCCGCCCCTCCCCCGCCCGCTGCTCCCCGCCCCTCGGCTCGCCATTCTTCTCCACGAGCCGAGCGCCCCACCCGGCCCAAGCTCCCTAGCTTCCCACTCCCTCGCACCCTCACCCCCATCCCCGACTCAGCCCTCGCTCCCCGCGGCCTCCCGCGCCCCCCGCCCGCGGCCTGACCTGCAATGGCGGCCGCCGAGCGCGGCGCCGCGCGGCCAACGGGCGACAACCGAACCTCCCGCCGCCGTCGCCGCCGCCGCGAGCACTGCCTGCGCACTTCCGGCCTTGCGCCGCAAGCACTTCCGGGGCAGAGCACGCGAGCGCGCGCGCACGTGGGGCCGCGGCTGAGAGGCGAGTCCCCATCCGTAGGTAGGTGAGTTGGGGAAGGGGTCTGGGAAGCTGTTGGGAGATAAAGGAATTTGATGGGGTGGGGCCTGCCCTAGGCCGGCGCCGGTGGAGCTCGCAGTTCCCCCTGTGCAGAAGCCTGATGGAGGCTACTCCGTAGATTTCCAGAGAGGGAAGGGGCGGTGGAGTTGTAGCGCGCGCTTCCGACGTCCTTTTAGCCGGGCCGGGCCGGGCCAAACGCGTGTGCTCTGCCCGCGGCTTCCTAACCTTGAAGGAAGAGTGAGGGCCGAACCAGAGTCGGCCCCTGTCTTCGTCGTATGTGTGTGTTTGCGGTGTCGGGGAGGGGATAGTTGACAGATGCCAGACTTAAGTCCCGTTGCTTCCATTCCTTGAGGGGTTCTTGGTTCTGCCTGCCCCGTCAGCCTCACTTCACTACTTTAGCTTGAGTCTGTAATTTGAATACGTGTTGTAAAGTTAGGGAGAAGTGTTCGCTAAAATGCAGATGCCTAGTCCTCCTCCCCCACCCCCTTTCTCCCCCAACCAAGGGATTGGAACTCCGGAACTGTGGAGTGGGGCCCAGAATCCTGCATTAAAAAAAACAAAAACAAAAACAGTTTTCCAGTTGATTTTGATGGAGTTCTGCGGCCCGGATATCGAGAGACTTAGTTAGGCTGTCAGTATTTCTTGCTTCTTGAGAATGTTAATGGTGTTTACCCTCCTCTTCACACCCCACCCCCGCCAAGAAAGCTCACACACAAAAGAGAAAGGAGTATCTTAGTTTCTGTGCCCAAAACTGGTCAGCACGATGTGCTTCCCTTCCTTTATGTGTGCACTCCCAATTAGAGAACGAGGTTATTTTCAGTTTTATGTCACTCCTCTTTCCCAGAGTACTTTCTTCAGGTAATTGGCAGGTCATTGGCAGCATCGTTAAGAGTCTGGAACATGCTCTATATGTTGTTGATCTTTTCATTTTTAGCGGAAGCATCCTGTGCTTCTGGGGATGGTTTCATAGATTCTTGTGTGGCGTGTGAAAACATTGTTGTTTAGCTATTTAGAAGTGAACCTCAGTGAGATACAGTTGTACTCTTCCATCCAGCATGGTGATAATAATAAATAATACACGTGAGATGCTGTTGTTAACACTAAGAAGAAACAATACATGTGATTTACTGCTGTTAACATTTAACAATAATGACTCTTTTTCCCCCCCAACAGGAATGGGTGAATTTAAGGTCCATCGAGTACGTTTCTTTAATTATATTCCATCAGGGATCCGCTGCGTGGCTTACAATAACCAGTCAAACAGATTGGCTGTTTCTCGAACAGATGGCACTGTGGAAATTTATAACTTGTCAGCAAACTACTTTCAGGAGAAAGTAAGTCATTTGGAAGCCTGATTCGTTGTTGCTGAGTTAATTTTCTTAAGTTCAGTTCTACATCTCATGTCTTTTGTATTCAAAGAGATCAAAAGTAAGTGACTCTCTCTGGAGTTGTTTAGAACTATGTAACTTGTGTAGTTAATATGCAGTCTCTTGTCTGAGCTCAAAGTTTTGAGCTGTGTAATGTCAGAAAGATACTATCTAGGGGTTGTGGTGGCTCACTGTCATCTGGAAACAGATTTGCTGGATCTTTTGGGCACAACAAAAAAGGAAGCTGTTGGGGTGCCTGGGTGGCTCAGTCGGTTAAGTGCCTGCTTTCGGCTCAGGTCATGATCCCAGAGTCCTGGGATCAAGCCCCACATCGGGCTCCGTGCTCAGCAGGAAGCTTGCTTCTCCCTCCCACTGCCCCTGCTTGTGTTCCCTCTTGCTAGCTGTCTTTCTCTCTGTGTCAAATAAATTAATAAAATCTTTAAAAAAAAAAAACAAAAAACCGGGGGGGAAGCTGTTAGGACCATTGCTTTATATCTGTCTCTGCACCACTGCAACTTTGATAAGGTGACATTTTCTGCTGGTGTTGTCAGTACCCATTTCATTGTCAATTCAGAAAAAAACATGAAACATTTTAGTATCAAACTTTCTGGTGACTTGATGGTAGGAAGATTGATTTCTAAGTTAATCTGTCTGAGAGAATGTAGACCTAATTGCCTATATGTGGGATTAAAGAGGAAAATACCGTTTGGGGGAATGCAGAGGGCTGTTAGAGCAGCACATTCTTCAAAGGCACTGATTACTGATTTGGGGTGCAACAATATAATTCATTTCACATTTATTGTGTTATGCATCCTAGGCACTGAGTGGATGCCTGTGAACGGATAGATAGATGAATTCAGTGCCCAGCAGCCTAGTACTTGGAATTTAGACATTCTGCAATTGTTTCTAAATGAGTGAGTGGCAAGTATTAGGCATTATGACAAGTGTCAGAGGCCCTACCTTGAAGGAGCTCAGTGTCCAGTGGAGGAAATATGAGTATACAGTTTCCAAACAGTAGATAAATTTTATGGTAAAGCTAAGCACAGACATAGAATCTTAGTGGAGCATTGCCTTACTCTGATGATGTGGGTTTAGGAATCCTGAAAAGGGATGACTTAATGGAGTTGACCCTGGAAGAACCGAAAAAGTTAAAAAATTGGTCATCATCGCAAATAGGCCAGATTCTATACTATGAAAAATGTGCTATTAGCTACTTGCTTGTTGCACTCTGGATATTTCTTGTCATTATGATGATTAAAATTATATAATAGTTCATATGTTTGTTTAATGTTTTTCTTCCCCACTAAACTTCAAATTGAGACTATGTCACTGGTATTGATATCTGTATTCCCATCATTTAGTAAGGGCCTAGTACAGAGCCACTCCTGAGTTAATACTTGTTTAAAGAGTATTTCAGTCATTCTTTACTGAGTGTCTCTTATTTTTTTTTTAACTCTTCTTTTTTCAGCAGTAATTAATTCATTCTTATCTTTTGCTTTCTCCATAGTCTTTTCCCAACTATTGTTAACAACAGAGAGGAAAAATTGTACCTTTCGTGCTGAGCAGATTTAAGAATAAAATGCCTTGATGTGTATGAAAACTTTTTTTAAAAAGATTTTATTTATTGGGTTGCCTGGGTGGCTTAGTGGCTTAAAGCCTCTCCCTTCGGCTCAGGTCATGATCCCAGGTCCTGGGATCGAGCCCCACTTCGGGCTCTCTGCTCCGCAGGGAGCCTGCTTCCTCCCCTCTCTCTCTCTGCCTCCCTCTCTGCCTACTTTTGATGTCTTTCTCTCTGTCAAATAAATAAAATCTTAAAAACAAAACAAAACATTTATTTATTTAGAGGTGCCTGGGTGGCTCAGTGGGTTAGGCCTCTGCCTTCAGCTCAGGTCATGATCTTGGGGTCCTGGGATCGAGCCCCACGTCCGGCTCTCTGCTTGGCAGGGACCCTGCTTCCCCCTCTCTCATTTGACAGAGAGAGAGAAAGATCACAGGTAGGCAGAGAGGCAGGCAGAAGGAGAGGGGGATGCAGGCTTCCTGGTCGAGCAGAGAGCCCGATGCCGGGCTTGATCCCAGGACCCCAAGACCATGACCTGAGCCGAAGGCAGAGGCCTAACCCACTGAGCCACCCAGGCACCCCAACTCTGAAAACTCTTTTAAGTGTTAAGAAAACACTTAGAAATCCGAGACTTGAATGAAACACTGGATTGAGCTACGTTGTTTATTATTTTTAAATTTTTTATTTTAAAAGGTTATTCCTTTTTTTTTTAATTTAGTGATCTCTACATCCTCCCAATGTGGGGCTCAAATTCACGACCTTGAAATCAAGAGTCTCATGCTCTTCTGACTGAACCAGCCAGGTGCCCTCATTTATTTTATTTTAAAAAAATTTTAGGGGTGCCTGAGTGCCTGTATGCCCTTGGCTCAGGTTGTGATCCCAGGATGCTGGGATCGAACCCCACATTGGGCTCCCTGCTCAGCGGGAAGCCTGCTTCTCTCTTTCCTACTCCCCCTGCTTGTGTTCCCTTTCTCGCTATCTCTCTCTCTATATATTAAATAAATAAAATCTTAAAAAAAAATTTTAATGGTAGAATTGACACTATAAACAGCATGAATTTAAAGTATATACATTGGGGCGCCTGGGTTGCTCAGTTGGTTAAGCATCTGCCTTGGCCGAGGTTGCTATCCTAAAGTCCCAGGATGGAGCCCCTCATTGGGCTCCCTGCTCAGTAGAGGAGTCCGCTTTTCCCTCTCCCTCTACTCCCCCAGCTCATCCTCTCTTTCCCTGTCTCTCTCAAATAATTAAAATCTTAAAAAGAAAAATTATATACATTGATAACTTTGACATACATAAACCTTTGAAACCATCACCCAGTCAAGATAGTTACATATATTTTTTAATTGGATATGTCAAATAGAGTTGTATACAAACTTTATCTTACTGGAAAGGTTTTGCAGAAAAATTCTTAGAGAAACAAAACCAACTGTATAGGTAACTAAAATTTGAATCTAAAAACAAAATCTTAATTAATATGATCTTCTGATAAAATAAGACCCCACAATAGTTATTTCTACAGAAGTGTTTTAATTACTACCTTGTTGCCTATGACCACTCAGTGCTGCTAGCTGATTAATTCATGGTGGGTTGACAAGTTATGATGTTTCTGTAGTTTTTTCCAGGTCATGAGTCTCGGGCTACAGAAGCTCTGTGTTGGGCAAAAGGACAGCGACTCTTTAGTGCTGGACTCAATGGAGAAATTATCGAGTATGATTTGCAGGCATTAAACATCAAGTATGCCGTGGATGCCTTTGGAGGACCCATTTGGAGCATGGCTGTCAGTCCCCATGGTTCTCAGCTTTTGGTCAGTAAGCAAGTATTGGTAATTTTAAAGATTTTATTTCTCAGTAATCTCTGTGACCCAGCCTGGGGCTTGAATTCACAACCCTGAAATCAAGAGTCCCACGCTTACTGACTGAGCCAGCCAGGTGCCCCCAACTGTTAGTAATTTTAAGCAAGATTTCTCTTATGCTTACTTAAAGTTTCCTCTCTGTGTTCACAGGAGGGTAAAGTTAAATCATATTATGATGTTTAGCAACTCGAATATGATGTAGATTCCAGCAGCCCCAAAAAAGATTGGAGTTGATACTGAGAGTTAAAAATCACTTGTCCTTTTGCATCCTTTCTGCTGCTACTTTGGACCTCATTTATTCATTTATGAAATGAGAGGCTTAGTTTGGTTCAGCATTTCTCAAACTGTAGTTGGAATTGGGAGCTGTGGAGACTGGTTTTTGTTGTCTTGTGCCTTATGTTTTATTGTATATATCATTTGAGAATATGGCATGTTAATGTGAGATCCCTCTGTAGATTCACAACACACTAGTGTCTGTTAAGAGTTCTGGGAGGTCCTTCCACAAGTTAACTTTCGGAACTATGTTTTGCCACAGTGTTTCTCAAAAATTGTTTGAGTGCAGACTGAGAAGACATGCCCCCCCGCCCCCACTGTTATTAAAGCGTGTGCTTCTAGATATTTCATTTTCTGGGATAAGTCTATGATTCTTGTTTGATTTGCACTGATTTATAAAATATCTTGATGTGTCTCTATTTAGGTTGTATAGTTAATGGGTCTTTTATTTAGGCCATGGGTCTCTAGAAGATATGTGCTGTGAAAATCCTACTTCTTTTCCATTTTCTCCACAGGAATTAGGTCACTGATTAGCCTGTTTTCTAGCTAGGACGTGAAGGCTGCCAGGAATACACTATCAATTTCTTGGTACCAATAAGTTTTTTCTTCTCTCACATAGTATTTTTCTCTTTCACAGCAAGTGACAGCTTTAGGGAAGGAATTTTTATATTTATATTTAGTTTATATTTATATTTAGACAAAATGCTTGTCTTCTCTGTTTTCTATTTCTCTCTCTAATAGGTTGGCTGTGAAGATGGATCTGTGAAGCTGTTTCAAATCACTCCAGACAAAATCCAGTTTGAAAGAAATTTTGATCGGCAGAAAAGTAAGGGTCATTTTTGGTGAGGCAGTGAGTGGCCTTAAGAAGTTAGGTTTCTGTGCTGCTGGGGATAGGCTGTTTTCCCATGCATCCAAGTAATATTTTATCCATATGCTGACTTATCTGAATCATAGGGTATGTGCCCAAAGTTGTCCTTCACTCAGGCATTCTTTATCCTGTAGCATAGTTATGATCACCTGCTTTAGTATTACAGAAAACTAGAGATCCAAAATAGGAAAGCTAGTGTTTTGTATAAGTCACTTGGTTAATTCTCACTTATTTTCATTTTGAAGTTTTAATGTTGTACATAAAGTCTTAAAACTGGAATTTTTTTTTTTTAAAGATTTTATTTATTTAACAGAGAGAGATCACAAGTAGGCAGAGAGACAGGCAGAGAGAGAGGAGGAAGCAGGCTCCCCGCTGAGCAAAGAGCCTTATGCGGGGCCCGATCCCAGGACCCCGGGATCATGACCTGAGCCGAAGGCAGAGGCTTTAACCCACTGAGCCACCCAGGTGCCCCCAAAACTGGAATTTTTAAACAGTTTTCTATGTTCCATTTAGACCAGTTGACACTGACTTCTATGGCAGGGGTTGGCAGACTTTTTCTGTAAAGATAGCAGGTAGTAAGTATTTTAGGTTTTGCCTTCCATATACTCTTGTCAACTCTCATTCCATAAAAGTAGCCGTAGATAGTAGTTAAACAAATAGGTATGGCTCTGCTTTGGCAAAACTTATTTATAAAAATGATTAGTGGGCCTCATTTGGCTGTTGGACCATAGCTTGCTGAACCTTCTAGAGAATAGTACCTGTCTTATGTATTCTGTGTCCATTAGTAATATTGATTATCTGCTAGTCTGATTCCTTCTGTTTTGTTTTATTTATTTATTTATGAAGATTTTATTTTTAAGTAGTCTCCACACCTGTCATGGGGCTCAAACCTACAGCCTCAAGGTCAGGAGTCACATGCTCTACCAACTGAGCCAACCAGGTGTGGGTGTTCCCTCCTTTTTTTTTTTTTTTTTTTTTTTTTTTTAAGATTTACTTATTAAAGCGCATGAGCAGAGGGAAGGGCAGAAGAAAAGAGAGAATCTCAAGCAGACTTCCTGCTGATCAGGGAGCCTGACATATGGCTTGATCTCACAAACCCAAGATCATGACCTGAGCCAAAAATTAAGAGACTGACACAACCAACTAAGCCACCCAGGTGCCCCTTGGGTCTTTTTTTAACTTTAAATATTTTATTTGTTTATTTGATAGATCACAAGTAGGCAGAGAGAGAGGAAGAAGCAGGCTCCCTGCTGAGCAGAGAGCCCGATGTGGGGCTCGATCCCAGGACCCCAGGACCTCGACCTGAGCCGAAGGCAGAGGCTTTAACCCATTGAGCCACCCAGGCACCCCTCTTTTTTAATTACAAAAATGATATAATGCTTATTCACAATTTGTGTTTAGCCAAGTGTGAAAGAGAAAATAAGTATCTCTTCTGTTTCATAAGCAGTAGTAGATTTTGGAAGTATTGGATTTCTCCCAAAGATTTTGGAAGTAATCTTGTATATTTGTATGAACAACTACACGGGAGTGCTTGTGTTTGTTTTTTCACTTGGTGTAGCACAGATATCCATCCATGTCAATCATGCCAGTCTGCATGGCATTTCATTTTATTGTGTTCCATAATTTATTTAACCAAACTCCCTGTCATCAGGGCAGCAATGCATATTCCAGTATACATATTTCTGAACACTCCTGCAAGTGTTTCTCCTTGATTAATTTCCAGTGCAATTGCTGAGCCAAATATGCACCTTTAAATTTTATTAGGTTAGTGAAAGATCATCCTCAAAAAGTTGTGGTTTTTTACACTCCTTTCAACCATTTCTACATTGTTAAAGTAATATTCTTCATATATTTTGTTATGGTTCCAAGGTAGAGTTGTTCCTCATCTATTATGAAACATTATAAAACGTTCTTAACAGGAGTGCAGGAGATGAGAGCTAAGATTGTAGAACTCTAGCCCTATAGATAGTGGTCAAAGGAGAACTCAGGTACCTTTTACTGTATATTTATGTGTATACCCCTTTCTTTTTCTTGTACAACTCCCAAGGTCGCATCCTGAGTCTCTGCTGGCATCCCTCTGGTACCCACGTTGCAGCTGGCTCCATAGACTACATTAGTGTGTTTGATGTCAAATCAGGTGACTGTTTTTTTAAGTTCGTTTGGGTTTTGGGTCTTGTTTGTCAGATTTGCATTGGTGGTTTCCAAAACCTTAAGCCTTTGTGCTTTCAGTGACCTTTAGGGCCTAACATCTCATTAACCTTGTGAGATGTTAGCCATGAATTTCTCGCCTTTCTTGGATTGCTACTGCTGGTTTTGGGGGAATCCTGGTTATTCCATGGGATATGTATGTTTTCTCTACTAAGAATTCACCCTTGAGCAATGACATTTACTACAAATGACCAGTTAGAATACCTATTTATATATACCAGATCTTGGTAAAAGTAGATGCCTCTCTATGAGGAACATAAGATCTTAGTGGCATAATTGGTGAGGCATGAAATCAGAAAGGCAGAGAACCATATACTTTCTTAATTCTTGGCCTGCAGAATTGGCTTATGGAATACTTCAGTGATGAGTTCAGCTTGTTAGGTGGGCCCATCTGTATGCCAATCCAAACATGGGAAGTAAAAACAGGTCAGGTTTGTCTCATTTTTCTTTTTCCTCCATGCTTAAACAAATTTTTTATTGTTACGTGTTATACATGCATAGTCAAAGGACTCTTTTTGGGTTGTTAGAAAGAAGCAGGAGTCCCCCAATATTCCTTCACTCACTCCTCAAAGACAACCATCTATAGCTAATTTCTCTGATATTTCTGGTATATATATATATATATATATATATATATATATATACACACACACACACACACACTCACACATATGTATGTATATATGTTATCGGTCTTACAAATTAATCCTCAGATTTTTCCAGTTGTATAAATTAGGTTTGGATAGATCTGATTTTCTTTCTACCACTTTTATCTTGAACGATTCTCTCCCCAGAGTCTTCTGACCTCCAGTCTAGTGTACCAGTTTCTGGTCCTGCTGTACCTCTGTAGGTCTTGAACCCTGATTTCTGTCATTCCGTGGATCTCCTTTACTTCTCTCTCAGGTAGAATCCCCTGTTCATTCAGTTTCCTGGTTTATTCCTCTGTTTGGTAGATCATGAGAAGGGGTTCATGAGAAAGAATTCTAGATCAGAAATTATTTTTCCTTAGAACTTCAGTATGGAGTATTATTATAAAATCTGATGTCATTCTGGAAGATCTTTTGTATAGGTTTTTTGGTTTTTTTTTTTCCAAGGAGCTTTTAGGATCTTACTTACTTACTGTTCTGAAATGTAATAATTAGGTTTCTTTTTTTTTTTTTTTTTTTTTTTTTAATAATAATTAGGTTTCTTGATGTGTGGATCCATTAATATCAATTGTATTAGATACTTGGTGGATTATTTTATTGTTTTAAAGATTTTGTTTATTTATTTGACAGGCAGAGATCACAAGTAGGCAGAGAGAGAGGAGGACCCAGGCCCCCCATCGAGCAGAGAGCCTGACAAGGGGCTCAATCCCAGGACCCCGGGGTCATACCTGAGCCAAAGGCAGAGGCCTTAACCCACTGAGCCACCCAGGTGCCCCATTGGTAGATTATTTTAATCAAAAAACCCAGTTTTCAGTTCTTGGAGAAATTTTTTTTTTCTTAAGATTTTATTTATTTATTTGACAGCACAAAGGGGGGGGCAGCAGTCTCCCCACTGAATAAGGAGCTTACGTGGGGCTAGATCCCGGGACCTTGGGATCATGACCTGAGCCAAAGGCAGATAACTTTATCGACTGAGCCACCCGGGTGCTTCCCCCGCCCCAACTTTTTTGAAGATTTATTTACTTTTTTTAGAGAGACAGGGAGCGATGGGAGGGCCAGAGGGAGAAAGAGTCCTAAGTTGACTCTTGAGCTGAGTACAGAGCCTAATACAGGGCTCAGTCCCAGGACCTGAGACAAAACCAAGAGTTAGATGCTTAACCAACTGCACCATCCCAGTGCCCCTCAGCTCTGGAGAAAATTCTTAAATTATTTGGTAAAGGAGTTTCTCCATTTTCTCTTTCTGAAATTTTACTATTTGGATGTTGGCTCTTTAATATTCTTGTCTTTTTTCCCCCTTCTTATTTTTCATATCTTTGACTTTTTATTCTGCTTCCTGGTAGTTTATCTTTATTTTTATCTTTTCCTTATTTATTTAGATTTTATTATTATTTTTAAATATTTTATTTATTTATTTGAGAGCGAGAGCATGAGTGAGAGAGCATGAACAAGAGAGCACCAGCAGAGGGGGCAGCAGAGGGAGAGGGAGAAGCAGACTCCCCACCGAGCAGGGAGCCCGATGTGGGGCTCAGCCCCAGGACCCCAGGATCATGACCTGAGCTGAAGGCAGCCCCTTAACTGGCTGAGCCACTCAGCCTCACGGAATGAGGGCCACTCGGGTGCCCCTAGTTTTTTTTTTCTTTTTTTTTTAAGCAATTGCTGTACTCATTGTGGGGCTTGAACTCAAAACCTTCAGGATGGAGATCAAGAGTCACATGTTCCACCGACTCAGCACGCTAGGCATCCACTTGTCTTTATCTGTAAATCCTGTTAACTGAGCTTTTCAGTTCTGCCATTTTCAGAGTTCTTGTTTGTTTCCTGAGGGTTCTTTTTTCTAGCATTCTTTGTTTCATTGTATACGGACTTTTCTTTCTGAGGTTATTCAGGATATTTGTCAGGTATTCTTCACTCTGGCTGTTTTCTCCCTGGTATTTATTTTTTTCTGGTAGTCTCCGTGGCCTCTGCCTTTCATATTCAGGCTTTGCTCACGTGTCTCTGAGCACCTTCCTTTCCACATGAGTAGAGCTGATTGCTCATGGGCTTCACTGAAGGATGATTTGGCTGGAGTCTTATTTTGGGGAACCTCCAAAGACATTGGCTTTTTTGATCTTTTTTCTTGGGCTGGTCATATTTCCCAAAAATGTCCTGGTGATAGTAAGCTTGGTCATCAGCATTCTGAGAAGAAAACTGGTGTTCTCAATGTTCAGTTAATAAATTTTCACTTTATTTATTTTCCATATAGTAATCCCACTCTCAGTTGTGCCTGATCTCTCTCTTCGGAGAATGAATCTCCATTCTTACTTGAGGTGAAGTTTGGGAGTTGCCTGACTTTTCAGTTAGCAGATAGTTACCTGAAAGATCTATAAGTGGTGTTTTTTTTTTTTTTCAAGAGTTTGTTTATTTATTTTAGAGAGAGAGCACGAGAGGGGAGAGGGTCAGAGGGACAAACAGACTCCCTGCTGAGCAGGGAGCCCGATGGGGACTCGATCCCAGGACTCGAGGATCATGACCTGAGCTGAAGACAGTCAATTAATCACCTGAGCCGAAGACCGTCAATTAACCACCTGAGCCACCCAGGCGCCCCAGATCTATAAGTTTCTTAAACATAGTTTCAACCAATTTCTCTTTTTAGTTCTATTTTCACTTCTTTTTCCAGTTTTGGGGGTCACCACAGTTCCTGAGTCTTTTGAGGATTTCATGGTATAGATCAAGTGGCTTCTTGGTCTTACCACTCTGACTTGAGACTTAGTTTCAGGGCTCTGGTATGTCAGTTACTACTGTTTCCTTTTTCATTCCCAACATTTTGTCAAATGTTGTCTTCTCTCCCCTTTTTTCTGGGGTTTTAGAAAAGAGCCAAGTGTAATACACATTGCTTTTAGGCAGTTTTAAGTGAAGTCCCAAATGTCTCCTTTCAGTTGCACCTCTTCCCCCTGCCAGTCTCAGTCTCCAACCACCCCTCTCCCTTCTCCCCCACAGTCTTTAGGTAACCATTTTTGTGTTCCCAGACTGAGTTCACCATAACTACTATTTAGTAGTTGTTTAAATAGCACTGGTCTGTGCTCAGGCAGCTAACTTAATAGATGCCTACCATAGGTGGATTTTGCAGACAAAAGAAGTGCTATTCAAATTTGGGCTTTTCTTATTTTTCAGGGAGCGCTGTTCATAAGATGCTGGTGGATAGGCAGTATATGGGTGTGTCTAAGCGGAAGTGTATCATATGGGGCGTGGCCTTCTTGTCTGATGGAACTGTCATAAGTGTGGACTCTGCTGGGAAGGTGCAGTTCTGGGACTCAGCTACTGGGACGCTTGTGAAGAACCATCTCATTGCAAATGCTGATGTGCAGTCCATTGCGGTATCTGATGTGAGTATGGTCCCTGTTTGGAGCCGTTCCTCTACAGCCTGGGGGATGAACAGAGAGGGCCACATCAGTGATGTGGCATGATGTTCCCTAATCCTCAGTGTTTTATGGAGGAAGATGAGTTCAGAAAAATGCATCTGAAACCCACATAATTTCTTTGAACCCTCTTATTCTCCTAACAACTAGCTAGAGGATATCCTCTAGAATATTAGTTAGCAGAGAAGTTTTCTTCAGATACTCCCCCACCCCCAGTAAATCCAGTCTGATTTAGATAGGCCATAAGTACCCTAGAAGAATTTTGAGAAGTGCTATTTTTCACTCTTTATGTAACTCTTCTGCTTCCTATCTTAGGAAATTAGGAAATAATTTTATAGTAATTTTGAAAAAAATAAATTTCTCCTTTTTTAATATGACTTTAGCAGACTTGTGTTGAAAAAGTGTGCCTCTTCCATTTTGGTAACATGAATTCTTAGAAACCTTGGGGTATTTCAGCACTGGGGCATGGAAAGTGACTGAGATTTGCCGACTAGATCCTTTATTCTTAGTCATCTTAGTTTGAGACTTGTTTGCTCTCTTAAGTGTGGACATGCAATCTAGTGTAGAGATCAATCATGCTTGCTTTTCTTGCTTATAAGTTGTTTCTGTCCCACTTAACAGGTTTTCCATGAGAACAGTTTGATGGGTATTAAAGTCTTGTGAAACATTTAGATGTCCCATGTAACTATAATGAAGAATAAGTTGAAATAAGTAGGAGAAATTTTCCATTTTTTTTAAAGATGTTATTTATTTATTAGCACGGACTGGGGAGGGACAGAGGGGGAGGGAGAGAGGAAGAAGCAGACTCCCCACTGAGTGCAAGGCCCGATACAAGACCAGTTCCAGGACCCCAAGGTCATGACCTGAGCCAAAGTCAGTAGCTTAACCAACTTAGCCACGTAGACACCCCAAGAAATTTTCCTTTTAATATAGAGTTTTTAAAAAGAGAGGCGGGTGCCTGAGTGGATTAGTTGGTTAAGTGTCTGCCTTTGTTCAGGTCATGATCTCAGGGTTCTGGGATCAAGCCCTGCATTGGGCTCCCTGCTCAACTGGGACCTGCTTCTCTCTCCCTCTGCCTGCCACGCCCCCTGCTTGTTCTCTCTCTCTCTCTCTCAAATAAATAAAATCTTTAAAAAAAAAAAAAGGAAGAGGCAGATTTTGTAGTGTTTGCAGCATTTGTAGATACTTACATGTTTAATAGTTTCTGTATATTGTAGTTTTGGTAGTATATGTATTTACAGTATCTGAAAAGATTAAAAATGCTAATGGTAATTTTTAGAGAGGAAAGTTGTAGGGAGCAGGCAGAGGGCAGGCTTAATTTGTGCTCTGTGCTATTTTATACTGTCTGGTCTTTCTTTACCATGTGCTTGTAATTACGATATTGTATTGCATCTTAGATACAAATGATTGTAGGACATGCCATAGTTTTGTTATCATGGGAAAGAAGAAACCATACCAATTAAACTATGACAGTGCTTTTTTAAAATGTATAAGTTATATTTTATCAGTATGTAATACAAACTATTATAGTATAAATTGGAAGTACGTTTTTTATTTTATTTTATTTTATTTTTTAAAGATTTTATTTATTGGGATGCCTGGGTAGCTCAGTCATTTAAGCATCTGCCTTGCGCTCAGGTCATGATCCCAGGGTCCTGGGATTGAGCCCTGCATTGGGTTCCCTGCTCAAAGGGGAGCCTGCTTCTCCCTCTACCTCTGCTTCCCATTTGTGCTCTGTCTCTGACAAATAAGTAAATAAGATCTTAAAAAAACAAAAGATTTATTTATTTGAGACAGAGTGAGAGCATGAGAGAGAGACAGAGAGCATGAGCTGGGGGAAGGGCAGAGGAAGAGGGAGAAGCAGACTCCTCACTGAACAGGGAGCCCAGCTTGAGGCTCAGTCCCAGGACCCTGGGATCATGACATGAACCGAAGGCAGACTTAACCGACTGAGCCACTCAGGCGCCTCTACAATGTTTTTTTGTTTTTGTTTTTGTTTTTTAAGATTTTATTTATTTGACAGAGAGGGAACACAGGCAGAGGGAGTGGGAGAAGGAGAAGCAGGCTTTCCCACCAAGCAGGGATCCTGATGCAGGGCTCAATCCCAGGACCCTGGGATCATGACCAGAGCTGAAGGCAAACGCTTAACAACTTAGCCACCCAGGTGCCCCTACAATGTTTTTGTTTTTGTTTGTTTTTCATTTTTTAATTTATTTGAGAGAGAGAACACGAGAGGGGAGAAGGTAAGAGGTAGAAGTGGGGAGAGCCGGGTGCCCGATGGGGGACTCGATGCTGGAACCCTGGGATCATGACCTGATCCAAAGGCAGTGGTCTGACTGACTGAGCCACCCAAGTGCCCCTATAATTTTTTTTTTAAAGTATAGTATTTATATTTTATTTATTAAAGAGGTCCTTGAGACTTAAGCATAAATTTGTTATATCACCTCTGTGCATATATAACAAGGAAGTTATAAGTGACATAAAGTGAGTAAGGTATTCCTAAAACTTTTTCACATGCACAAGTGGACTCTGATTCACTTTTTTTTCTTAAAGATTTTATTTTTGTTTATTTGACAAATAGAGATCACAAGTAGGCAAAGAGGCAGGCAGAGAGAGAGGAGGAACCAGGTCCCCTGCTGAGCAGAGAGCCTGATGCAGGGCTCGATCCCAGGACCCTGGGATCATGACCTTAGCCGAAGACAGGCTTTAACCCACTGAGCCACCCAGGTGCCCCTGATTCACTTTTTAACTTGGTCATCAGGGTCCGTGTTTCCCACACATGCCTCCCAGCCAGCCATGCTGCTCCACTATAGTCCCAAGATTTTTTTTGACAACCATTCTGCAAGTTGTGTTTTTATTTTGTTTTGAATAAAACAAATTTGTTTATTTGTTTTATAAAATTTGTTTTTATTTTAGTTTTCTAAATGTGTGCCACACCCAGCAGGGGCTGAGGTGACGACCCTGAAATCAAGAGTTGCATGCTATACTGACTGAGCCAGCCAGGTGCCCCCCATTCTGCAAATGTTGATGTTTGATCTTTATCTGAACATGTCCCTCATACGCAGGTTGACAGCTATAAGATATCCTCATTTCAGAGATGTTTAAATGTGAGCAGATATGTTCCCGAGAATCAGGGAACTATGTGATGTTTGTTTGTTTGTTTAAGGGAAAAAAATGGAATTGTACAAATTCCAGCCTTCAAAATGCTTATCACACTCTCCAGACTAAGGCAGACTTGGGTTTGAATCCCAGCTGTAGCACTTAAAAAGCTACTCGTCTTCTTTGGGTAGGCTCTTTATTTCTAAGCCTCATTTTCTTTTGTGAAAACGGGACCAGTAATACATTCTTCTGGAGCTTGAGGAGGATTAAATAGGCAGTGCATGTAAAAGTGCTAGGTGCAGTATCTGGCACAGTGAGTGTGTTATTGGCATTATTTCACATCTCTTTTGTTTCTCCACTATACTCTCTTGCCAGAACAGCTGATTATTTTTAGATATCTTTTTAATGGATTTTAATTGACTGAAGAGTGAATGGTGGCAAGTATCCAGTCCTTTGATCTTCTTAGATGTCTGTCATCCTTATCAAGTAGGCGAGTACTGATTCCTGCAGGGAGTTGTAGTGAACATTTGCTTTCATTAGAGGTCAGTCTTCAGATTGTTTTTCTGTGTGAAACAGTTGCTCTGTAATTGAATTAGGACACTTTCCCCTCTCTCTTTCCAGGTCAGCTTTCCCCTTGCTTTATTCCCTCTGCACCCTAAGAGAGCCGTTTTCTTTCATTTCCTTTTCAGTTCTTTTATGATTCCACCTCAGGAAAAGATGATGTGGAGTGAGTGAGTGTTGTCTTCTTTTTTTTAAGATTTTATTTATTTATTTGACAGACAGAGACACAGTGAACGAGGGAACACAAGCAGGGGGAGTGGGAGAGGGAGAAGCAGGCTTCCTGCCGAGCAGAGAGCCTGATGCAGGGCTCGATCCCAGGATCCTGGGATTACGACCTGAGCCGAAGGTAGATGCTTAACGACTGAGCCACCCAGGTGTCCCTTAGTGTTGTCTTCTTAGTCCCCCTCTCTTGGTGGGATTTTGTGCAAACTGTCCTCCCCTTTTGTGGTAAATGAACTGTTTATTTTTTTATTCATTTTCAAAGATTTTATTTATTTATTTATTTGCCAGAGAGAGCGAGCAAGGGTACAATCAGGGAAAGCGTCAGGAAGAGGGAGAAGCAGGCTCCCTGATGAGCAAGGAGCCCAGTGTGGTACTCCATTGCAGGACCCTGGGATCATGACATGAGCTGAAGGCAGACACTTAACTAACTCAGCCACCCAGGCATCCCACAAATGAGCTGTTTAGTTGGAGATGGGGTACAGTCTGTGAATTCATAAGCTGCTCAACATCTCCACTTTTCCTTGGGATAATGATTTTCAAATAGTATTCCTTTTTTTTTTTTAGATTTTATTTATTTGACAGAGATTGCAGGTAGGTAGAGAAGCAGGCAGAGAGAGAGAGAGGAGGAAGCAGGCTCCCTGCTGAGCAGTGGCACTGAGCCTGATGTAGGGCTCGATCCCAGGACCCTGGGATCATGACCTGAGCTGAAGGCAGAGGCTTTAACCCACTGAGCCACCCAGGCGCACTTTAAATAGTATTCTTAGAGATGAGGGAGAGACTGGTCTGGTATAACTAATATTGTATCCTTTCTTCTCAACATCATATGCCTGCAAGTTACCTCAAAGAGAACTGGTACAGGTTGAGGTGGTGTGGTATACCCAGAGCAAATGCTTTTGAAGTTTCAGTTTCCTTACCTGTGTAAAGAGCTATTAAATGATGATTGGGGGGGTGGGGACAAGATAAGGTCATGACTCATACAAACATGAAATGGAAATGTCAGAGATTTTCTGTAACTCATTAACTAATGAGGAAACCACTAAGATGTTATAGGTAGTTCAAAGGACAGTTTAACAAACGCAGTTCTATAAGGTCATCAGGAATGCTGAAATGAATTGACTTAACAAATTCTTGCTGAACTCATGTCCATAGGGCATTAGTGGCTGCATTCCACCAGCCAAAATTCTTTCGCATCACTCTCATTACTGCAGTTTACAGAGTTGTAAAATAGCTCTGACATAGTCACAGGGCTCACAGGACAAGAATACCAGTATTTTCTATGCCATTTCAAAGTCATTCAGTTTCTCCTGATAGGGCAAACGATACTTAACCTTGCAGATTACTCATATATAATTCTTAGCCCAGTTAGTATGTAGTTGGTGGCATTTACATGTTCATGCATGTTTGGACATCTCATGTCTCTTAACTGGCTGATCTAATCTTAATACTCTTTGACTGTTAATCTGCTCCTGATCCAGGTTCCTGGCTTTTCTCACTTCCTTATCCAACATCCATCTTGTTTTTTTTTTCCCCCTTGCTCAAAGTTATATGAGCCCCCAGAGTGAAAATGAGGATGGTTTTGAGACTACAAAGGAATATTTTTTTAAATTGTAGACATAGGAAGGGGTGCCTAGGTGGCTCAGTGGGTTAAAGCTTCATGGTCTCAGGGTCCTGGGATTGAGCCCTGCATTGGGCTCTCTTCTCAGCAGGAAGCCTGCTCTCTCCTCTCTCCTCCTCCTCCGCCTGCCTCTCTGCCTACTTGGGACTTCTCTCTTTCTCTGTCAAATAAATAAATAAATTTTAAAAATTGCAGACATGCCAAGACCATTTACTTGTATATAAAAGATTTATTTATTTATTTGAAAGAGAACGTGAACCGGGGTGTGCAGAGGGAGAGAATCCTCAAGCAGGCTGCCCGCTGAGCGCAGAGCCCACTGTGTGGCTCAGTCCTGGGGTCCTGAGATCGTGACCTGAGCTGAAGTCGAGAGTAGGACACTCAACTGACTGAGCCACCCAGGTGTCCTAGATACATCGAGACCTTTTAAAACTAAGAGAAGTCACAGTGCTCAACATACTTGTAAGAGAGCCTTAAACTGAGGACCAAGGAACTTGGGTCTTTGTGTGATACTGACCAGGCCACTTCCCTTCTCAGCCTGCTTTCTCTTCATCCTAAAGAAAAAGGATTTCAGGGTTTGAAAATTTGAAAATTTCAGCATTTGAATTTCAGTTCTGCATTTTTTTCCTCCCACATTCCCAGTAGTTTACTGGGGGTTTTGTTTGTTGTTGTTGGAGCCCAAGAGGCTTGAACTCATAACCCTGAGATCAAGACCTGAGATCAAGATTAGGAGTTGGGGGCTTAACTGACTGAGCCACATAGGCGCCCTGACTTTACTTTAAAAAAATAAAAAAAACAGGGGTGCCTGGGTGGCTCAGTGGGTTAAAGCCTCTGCCTTCAGCTCAGGTCATGATCTCAGGGTCCTGGGATCGAGTCCCGCATCGGGCTCTCTGCTCAGCAGGGAGCCTGCTTACCTCTCTCTCTCTCTCTGCCTGCCTCTCCATCTACTTGTGATTTCTCTCTGTCAAATAAATAAGTCAAATCTAAAAAACAAACAAAAAAACAAAACAGGGGTGCCTGGGTGGCTCAGTGGGTTAAAGCCTCTGCCTTCAGCTCAGGTCATGATCTCATGGTCCTGGGAGTGAGCCCCGCATTGGACTCTCTGCTCTGCAGGGAGCCTGCTTCCTCCTCTCTCTGCCTGCCTCTCTGCCTACTTGTGATCTCTGTCAAATAAATAAATAAATAAAATCTTTTTTAAATAAATAAATAAGCAAGCCCCAAAAAACCAAACTTTTTCTATTGTGGTAAAATGTACGTAACATAAAATTTCCCATTTTACCTTTTTTTGTTTAAGGAATTATTTTATTTTTGAGAGAGGGAGAGTATGCGTGCACGCATGTGTGTGTGTGGAGGGGCAGACGAATAGGGAGAAGGAAGAAGCAGACTCAGAGCTGAGCATAGAGCCCTCATGATCCTGAGATCATGTCCTAAGCCAGAATCAAGAGTTGGTTGCTTAATCAGCTGAGCCACTCAGGCACCCCCATTTTAACCTTTTTAAAGTACATTTTGGTGACATTAAGTACATTCACAGTGTTGTGCAATCATCACCACTTTCTCATCACACGGAAACTCTGCTGGTTAAACGATTAACACCTTATTTCTCTCAGTCCCTTGTAACCTTTATTCTACTCTCTGTCCCTATGAATTTGCTCTTCTAGGTACTCCATATAAGTGGAATCATGTAATAATGGTCCTTTTGTGTCTGGGTTATTTTACTTAGCATAATATTTTCAAATTTTATTCACATTATACAATTACCAGAATTTCATCCCTTTTTAAGGCTGAATAATATTTCATTATTTATATATATATACTGCATTGTACTTATTCATTTATCTATTGATGTACATTTGGATTTCCATCTTTTGGTTTTTGTGACTAATGCGGCTGTGAACACTGGTGTACTCATTTCTGAGTCCCTGTTTTCCAAATCTTTTGAGGATAATTCCTGTTACTATTAATTTAAATTTATTCCTAGGCGATCTTTTTTGTTGCTCTTCTGATGGGGTCTAATTTGTGTATTTGAAAGCACTATAAGAGTTTGAGGTACATATTGTTGATTTTGTCAGTAGGGGGCACATTATTACCTATGTGAGCTTTCTCCTCCCATGGAATTGTCAGCTTTGGAGGAAAAAGACCCTATAACTTACTTTTCAGTTCTGGGCACAAGTTTTTCCTTAGGCTGTGCAGACAGAAAACCTCAGGGAATATTTTTCATACTGGGCCCTGTTTTGCTTAAATGTACCTCCCTAATGATTTAATTTCTCAGCAAGAAGACAGTTTCGTGGTGGGCACAGCCGAGGGGACAGTATTCCATTTTCAGCTGGTCTCTGTGACTTCCAACAGCAGTGAGAAGCAGTGGGTGCGGACAAAGCCATTCCAGCATCATACACATGACGTTCGAGCCGTGGCCCACAGCCCGACAGCATTGATATCTGGAGGTAGGTGGCACTCTGCTAGGCTGCTGCTTTACCTGTCCATGCAGGACTTTTTCTAATTCCGATACCTTCTCTCCCCACCCCTGCCCCTCCTGCCCTAGGCACTGACACCCATTTAGTCATTCGTCCTCTCATGGAAAAAGTGGAGGTTAAGAATTATGATGCTGCTCTCCGAAAAATCACTTTTCCCCATGTAAGTATCACCCCGTAGCCCCCACTGTCCCTCTGTCCTGTAAGACAGTGTATAGCTCACACTTCCTGGGCAAATCTATAGGACTTGTGTTGTTGCCTACTTTCTTCATTCTTCCTTCTGTTTTTGAGGTAAGGCTCTCACAAAGACCTGTACAGGCACCAAGAGATTTACAGTAGCACTCCTGTCTCTTGTTCTGGAGAAATCATTCACTTTTCCAGATAATTGTGGCTTATGGGGAGTTCATTTGTTTTTAAGACTGGATTATATTATTTTGGGTGGGGCTAGGAAAATCCAGGCTTCCAGTGTTCCTTCCTAGGTAAAAGGACATCTTCCCAAGCTAGAAACTTCTCACTGCTACCTGCTTCTACATTCCATTCAACCAGTAAACCTTACTGAGTGTCTCCTCATTGTCTTGTGAATTTAGTCATTTCTCTTTGTCTCCACTGCCATTATCCTAGTTTGAATCAGTGTCTTCTCATCTGGATTCACTTATTAAATAATCTCCTTTTGGGGCACTTGGGTGGCTCAGTCAGTTAAGCATCTGCCTTCAGCTCAGGTAGTGATCCCAGGGTCCTGGGATCGAGCCCCACTTCGGCCTCCCTGCTCAGCAGAGAGCCTGCTTCTCCTTTTCCCTCTGCTTGCTGCGCGGCTACTTGTACTCTCTGTTTCTGTGCCAAATAAATAAAAACCTTTAAAAAAAATAATCTCCTTTTATTTACATTTGTGTCATTCCAGCCTAGTCTCCATTGATCCACTTAAAAAACAGCTTTGCTCATCATTCCATGCTTAAAAGCCTTTGCTAGTCCCTTTTGCCTTCATGATTAAGACCTAATTCATCAGCATGGCCTATGAAACCTGTCTTGGTCTGGCCCTGGTCCTTCAGCATCTTCTGTTACTAAATCCTGTCAAACCCTTGCTGCATCTCATCTCTACCCCCTCCCAGTTCAGTGTGTGGAAAGACTCTTTGTATTCCCTCTAATGCTTTCTTATTAACTTGTAACAGTTGTACATGCTTTCACTCTGCTTGGAACATCCTGCCTTACCTTTTTTGCCTGACTAGTTTTTTACTAATGTGCCTAATCAAGGCTCCTGTCTTTACCCCCACGATGTTAGATTAGATATCTTTTTTACTTTTTTCCATTACATACTGTGCTTAGCCCTGTTAAAATTCTTAACACATGTAGTGCAGTTGCCTGTTGAATTCTTTGTCAGTCCTTTTAGACTACCAAGTTTGAGGACAGTAGCTATCTTTTTATTTATCATTATGTCCTTAGATCCTAGGACAGTGCTGGCATATGGTAGTACTTAGGACATTTTAATAAAGTACATGGATTTCAACAGTAAAAACTGTGCTGGGATGTTTGTACTATATTGCACTGAGGCGATAGGATACCTTGGCTTATTTATCACTTTTCAATTTTTTTATTACAGCGACGTCTCATTTCCTGTTCAAAGAAGAGGCAGCTTCTCCTTTTCCAGTTCACTCATCACTTGGAACTTTGGCGACTGGGATCTACAGTTGCAACAGGTACAATGGGGGAGAAAGTCTTTTCCAATAAGAAAACTGGAGAGAGAAACAAAAAATTAGAATTGTAGGTGAAAATCTGATTGTAGAAAAATGGAAGTAGATTTTTCTGTGTCTTCAGAGCAGAGTTTTTCAGTGTTAGAATCATTAGCAGGATCTTATGTTAAAAGTTGATTCTGTTAAGGTGCAGTGCGAGGTGTAGTGGAGGTAAGAGTTGTAGAATCAGTTTATCCTGCCTTGCCTGGGATCAAAACAGGCTGTTGAAAGTGAGAAGATTTCATGTTGGGTAGTGACAGCCCTGCATAGAAGAGGTCACATGGATCTTACTGGGGTGATGGCCTAGTGGCCTTTTGTACAGCCTGTTCAGGAAATGTTTGGGCTCTGTTGTTTTATAGTAGACGAGAGGTTTTTGCTTTGGGCTTCAACATGAGCAAATGAAGTTGAAATCGAGGTCCCACAAACTTGTACCTTCCTGCATGCCTGGCTATAGGTTGTAGCTTCGAAGAATTAGTGTACACTGTGGGCCATAGCCAAGGCACCCAAATAGGAGCTCAAAAAGTGCTCAGTGCTTTCTGCGTCATATGAACCCAGGAAACTATGGGTTTACTAAGTCAGGCATTTTTTCTGATTTCCCAGGGGTAAAGATTCCATTCTACTCAGGAATGACTTTTTAGTAAAAAGAAAACTGTACAAATAATCTTTCTTTGAGAAGGAAAACCTCAGGGAAATTTCTTGTTCCAGGAAAGAATGGGGATACCCTTCCACTTTCTAGAAATGCAGATCATTTGCTGCACCTCAAGACAAAGGTAAGGAAGTGTAACTGTGTATTCAGGCTCTGAAGTCCAGAACATTTCTCTTATTCTGCATTTTGAGGGTTACTTGGTTGATATTATAAACTGTAAAATCTTAAATGATTTGAAAGAAGTACTGTGTGAACAGGACTGGGTTTCCGAAGTTAGGCATTCAGAATTTATTGGATGAGTGAATACAGGAAGTTGTGTTATTTCTTTTGGCATTAATATGTAAATATTTGTATAGTTTGTAAAATTAAAATGGTACAGGCAGCTCAGTCCGTTGATTTCGGCTTGGGTCATGATGTTAGGGTTGTGAGATCAGGGCTCCATGTCAAGTTTTGTGGTGAATGTGAAGCCTGCTTAAGATTCTTTCTCTGTATGGACATTGGGGAGGGTATGTGCTATGGTGAGTGCTGTAAAGTGTGTAAACCTGGTGATTCACAGACCTGTACCCCTGGGGATAAAAATATATGTTTATAAAAAATAAAAAATTAATTAAAAGAAAAAGATTCTCTCACTTCCCTCCTGCTCTGCACCTCCTGCATGCACTCTCTAGAAAAAAAATTTTAAATAATTTCAAAAATGGTATAAAACTATGCAGTGAAAAAGGAGCCACCTCCTTGTGCCAAATCCCAGTCCCACTCTTCATAGATAATCACTGCCAATAGTTTCTTGTATACCCTTCCAGAAAAAATTTTCCACCCGTGTATATATGGTTATATCCTTTATTTCTACAGTGATGAAAATTAATATGCAAACTGCTCTATAACTTCCTTTTAATTGTCTTTTTCTTTTTTTAAAGACGTTATTTATTTATTTGAGTGAGAGCAGGAGCAGAGGAAGGTGCAGAGGGGGAGGGAGAAACAGACTCGTGGCTGAGCAGAGAGACTGATGTGGGACTCCATCCCAGGACCCTGGGAACACGACCTAAGCCAAAGGGAGATGCTTAACTGACTATGCCACTCCGGTGCCCCATTTTATTTATTTTTCCAGGTTTTTACCCTTTTTAGTAATTTCTGCACCCACTCTGAGGCTTGACCTCACAACCTTGAGGTCAGGAGTCATGTGCTCTTCTGCCTGAGCCAACCAGACGCTCCTAAATGTCTTTATTTTAATTACACAAATATTTGTGAATACAGTCTTACTGGAAAGAATTCAAACAATATTTATAGTTTATGTTCCTGACCTCCTCTTTAATTTTAGTCTGCTCTCCTAGAATAATTATTGTTAATCGATCCACTATATCTCCTTCCAGATCTTTTTCTGCGTGACAGAGAGTGTGTGTGTGTGTCTGTACGTAGGTACATATATTTAGATATTTTGTGAGTTTTTTAAATTACATAAATGTTACATTAAACTTTTCCTTGGTTTTGCAGATTTTTTTTTGTTTACTGTTTCTTAGAGATAGGTAAGGCAGGTGTCATAGACAAAACAAACAAACAAAACCCAGAAAATGAGTTTTCCAAGTCACGTGCCCTGCAAAACTTTACCACATTAAGTGCTTTTCTTCTCAGGTTTCTAAAGTTAGGCTTTAGAATGAAGCTATCTTTAAAATACATGAAGGGGGGCGCCTGGGTGGCTCAGTGGGTTAAGCCTCTACCTTTGGCTCGGGTCATGATCTCAGGGTCCTGGGGTCAAGTCCCACATCGGGCTCTCTGCTCAGCGGGGAGCCTGCTTCCTCCTCTCTCTCTCTGCCTGCCTCTCTGCCTACTTGTGATCTCTCTCTGTCAAATAAATAAATAAAATCTTAAAAAAAAAAAATACACGAAGGGCTGAGATAAGTTCATAGTATTCATAGACCTTTGTTCTTGGTTTTGGAAATCAAGCCACACCATTTAGGTGCTGTACTTCTGAAATAATTGTAGTGATAGCATATGAGTGTCGGGATTATGTGTAGCTATTTGTGATTATGTCCACAGTGGCAGTAGCTTGAGGATTCATGTTATAGTGAACCTTATCATGTGAAGTTTTCCTGGTTATTCATCCTGATACCTAACATTCCCAGGGTCCTGAGAACATTATTTGCAGCTGTATCTCTCCTTGTGGAAGTTGGATAGCCTATTCTACAACTTCTCGGTTTTTTCTTTATCGGTTGAATTATGAACATGACAACATAAGTCTCCAAAGGGTAAGTGATAACCCAGTGTCTGGTTGAACATTAAGAAATTTCACAAGTATGTGATTTTTGTGTGAAGTGGAAGATACTGGGTATGACTCTTTGCTCAGTGAAAAACTACTTGGAGGCAGCTGTTATAAAACAGTCTTTTATTTCCATTTTGAATTAATTATATTTTTGGAGGTGTAGGGAAGTGCCAGAAAGTGGCAGTAAAGAGATGAAGTGGGGGGCAGGGATAGATACGTTACAGTAGCACATCATTGTTCTAGGCCCTTGGTCAGTTGACTTCCTTAGATACAGGAAGCATTACTGCCTCATAAGCCTGGCTATGGTTATTTTTGATGGGTTCTAGGTGTCACTTTTCTCACTGGTTTTTTATTACCTGTTTACCCCAAGGTTTCCAAAATGCCAGCGTTCCTTCGCTCTGCCCTTCAGATTTTGTTTTCTGAAGATTCAACAAAACTCTTTGTGGCATCAAATCAAGGGTCTCTACATGTCATTCGGCTCTTGGAAGGAAGCTTCAAGCACCTGCATACTTTCCAGCCTCAGTCAGGTGGGAACTTGGTAACTGGCCAATGGAGAGAGTTGTCAGACTCTGATGTATCTTTTTTTTTTCCTTTTAAACCTCATTCATTGTTGGATTTCCCTAATGCTCTTCTCCACCCTGCAAATACTCACATGTTTGTAATTTAAAGTAGGAGGAGATATCTGGCAAGTGAAAACGCTTGATGAGATCTGAAATGTTCTTTACACCTACTCTTTTCTCACTGGGTTTTTGATTCCTTATTTGGGGCCAGAAGTTTCATCACCCTTCTCAGAGTTTTGTTAGCAGGGCAAGGAGAAAGTTAAAATCATCTGTAATCCTGGCACCCAGAAATAATTACCATTAATATTTTTGTGTACTTCTGATACATGTTTGTAAATAGGTATTTCTATTTTTTTTTTTTAAAGATTTTATTTATTTATTTACTTGACAGACAGAGATCACAAGTAGGCAGAGAGAGAGAGAGAGGAGGAAGCAGGCTCCCTACAGAGCAGAGAGCCCGATGCGGGGCTCGATCCCAGGGTCCTGGGATCATGACCTGAGCCGAAGGCAGAGGCTTTAACCCACTGAGCCACCTAGGCGCCCCTGTAAATAGGTATTTCTTTGAACATGTTAATTTTCCTGTTGGTTGTTTTTATTTTTTTTTAAGATTTTATTATTTGCACAAGCAGGAGGAGTGGCAGACAGAGGATGAGGGAGAAGCAGGTTTCATGCTGAACAAGCAGCCCAATGCAGGGCTCCATCCCAGGACCCTGGGACCATGACCTGAGCCTAAAGGAGATGCTTAACCCACTGAGCCACCCAGGCGCCCCTTATTATTATTATTATTATTATTATTATTATTATTATCATCATCATTATCATTATTATTTTAAGATTGTATTTATTTATTTGACAGAGATCACAAGTAGGCAGGCAGAGAGAGAGGAAGAAGCAGGCTCCCTGGTGGTGGTTTTTTTGTTTTTGTTTTTTAGATTTATTTATTTATTTACAAGAGACAGCCAGAGTACAAGGAGGGAGAGGGACAGACTGACTCCGGGCTGAATACGGAGCCAGATACAGCTGGCTCTGAGATCTTGACCCGAGCAGAAAGATGCTTATTCTGCTTGAGCCACCCAGGCACGCCCACCCCCTCACACCCGCCCAACCACACCACAGCCCTGGTTGTTTTTATTAAAGTTGAACTTATACACGCAGTTGCATTACTTACAAAGTTCATGATTGAATTTCTCAACATTATTTGAGAGCATGAGTATGCATGAGTAAGTAACTGTGTATAGCTGTTGCTGAGTTCATGATTGAGAACTTGGTACCCAGTACTTCCCATGGGCCTTTTTGCTCTTCCCTTGGCCTGGATTGTACACTGTCATTTAGACTCCATCAGCCTAGAAATTCAGCTCTTTCAACTTAAACTCTCAGGGTTCTGAGCTGCTCCAGAAGCATATATGAAAAGAAACCCACAGGTAAAGAGTTAGATAAAATAAGTGACAGTGTGTATTGATTATCTGTATATTTTATTAAAAAAATGTAGACTCTGTATTTTGCATTTAGCACCCTTTAAACTTAGGCTTTGCATTATAGATACCACTTTATTTGTTCTTCTTTTCTCATCTCTTGTCGTCTTATAGTCAGGCTGGTTTCTTCACAGCCCCCAAACCTGTGTATTCCAGTTCTTTTCACTTAGCTCATGTTGTTCTCTATCCTTTTCTGCTCACCTCACCCATCCTTCAGCACCTGTCATATGTCTTCTTATAAAGAAAGCCTTTTCATTGTGTGCAACACTTATTTTGGCATGTAGCCTTGCTGTTTCATTTTTAACCACATGAGTCTTCATTTTGCCAGATAGATTTAAGATCCCTTGATGACGGAGGCACCTTGGTTGGTCAGTTGTTAAGTGTCTGCCTTCAACTCAGGTCATGATCCCAGGCCTGGGATCGAGCCCCACATTGGGCTCCCTGCTCAGTGGGAAGCCTGCTTCTCTCTCTCCCACTACCCCTGCTTGTGTTCCCTTTCTCACTATCTCTGTGTCTCTCTCTCTTTGTCAAATAAATAAATGAATTAAAAAAAAAAATCCCTTGTTGACAAAGATGGCCCACATGTACAGCAGCTACCCAGTAAATTAAGTATGTGCTTCAGGCCTGTTAAACTTGCTGTTTGTTTAACTTTGATTAAAAACCATTTGGTAGGGGCTTTTGGGTGGCTCAGTGGGTTAAGCCTCTGTCTTCGGCTCAGGTCATGATCTCAGGATCCTGGGATTGAGCCCCACATCGGGGTCTGCACCATGGGGAGCCTGCTCTGCCTCTCTGCCTACTTGTGATCTGTGTCTGTCAAATAAATAAATAAAATTTTTAAATATAAAATCATATATATATATATGTTACATATATAGAAAATAAGATTTAAAAAATAAATAATAAAAATCATTTGTAGGGGACACCTGGGTGATACAGTTATTTGAGTGTCTGACCCTTGTTTTTGGTTCAAGATCGTGGTCTTAGGGTTGTGGAATTGAGCCCCGTGTCAGGCTCCATGGTCAGCGCAGAGTCTGCTTAAGACTGCTTTCTCCCTTTCACCACCCCCCAACCCTGACTCTGCACTTTAGCTTGTATTCTCTCAAATAAATAAATCTTAAACAAGCAAAAAGCATTTGATAGGAAAAGGAGTTTGAAACAACTAAAATACAGACTTAGGTAGCTGCTACCTTGATTCTCCATTCCTATAGTAGTCAGGCTTGAGCAAGTGATGCCTTCAGGCTTATCTCTAGCTCCTCTGTACATGAAGGATGGCTAATGAATGTAGAAATGAATAGTGAACTTACATCTATAACTTGCTTGCAGAACTTTCAGATTATCTAGTTGTGATTGCTGGCTTTTGCAATCAGGCCAAGGCTGGCTGTGGACACTGAATGCAGAGACTTAACTTATTCTCTCTGCGCAGGGACGGTGGAGTCCATGTGTCTTTTGGCTGTCAGTCCTGATGGGAATTGGCTAGCTTCATCAGGTACCAGTGCTGGAGTCCATGTGTACAACATAAAACATCTAAAGGTGAGCATAGGTTTAAGTAGTAGGAAACAGGAGCAAGTTAACCCTTCAGTTACAAGACTCAAGGCAGATTGGTATGACCTGGAAAATTACTGAGGTGGTTTTGTTGTTGTTGTTGTTGTTTTTCAAACTAAGAATATTTCCCGTTTTATTTGTCGGGAGCCCCAAAACTGTAATCTACAACATTAAAATCAGTCAGTGAGAACTGTGAAAGTATCCTTCTATGGAAATGTGAAATTAAGGATTTATGAGTGATGACCTCACATCCAGGTTATTTCTGTATTGTGGGGAGGAAAATTCTAATTTACCCAGATGAATAGTTGCAGATAGTAACAATTTCCTTTAAACGTTTGCCTTGTAATCTCAAGGTATTTTTAAATTAAACAGAGGTTTGACAGAGGAATAGGCAAATATTTTTCACTAATTAGTAATGATCTTGTTCTTCACACACTGGATTACTAATGATCTTTACAAATTTTCATCTTCATTATGAAAACCATACAAGTACCCAAAACTTGAAATAAGCATCAAGCATTTATAGAACAACACCAAACTGCAACATTTAATGCATTTGCTTATTAACTGCATAACTTAATCTTTATGACATTGTGGCAGAAGCATGCACTGCTCTTTGAGCCTTGCCTGGCATTTAAGAGTGTCCCTGTGTAGTGGTGCACATGTCTTGGAACTATATATAAATGTCCATGACTAAGCATTAGTTTCTTTTAAACTGTAGAGCTGTCGATTCCTTGATTAATGACATATTTATGAGCAATTCATACAGATGTAGAGATAGTAGCACAAGCTTTACTCTGAACTTTTCTGCAAATGCTGTCAGTTTTGTAAGCAGTTAAAAATGTTTTTCTTTTTAATTAAAGTTTATTGTTTGGGGGTACTACCTGATGTTTTTAGGAACTTCCACAGAACTCTTTGAGTTCTAAGGAACGCTACTTAAAAACAACAGACCTAGACCATCCAGTCTTTCCTGAGGGAAGGTATAGAGTTGTCTTTTGTGTCTGTTATTTGTTCCCAGCTTCACTGCACAGTACCTTCCTATAATTTCCCTGTGACTGCTTTGGCCATCGCTCCCAATACCAACAACCTTGTCATTGCTCATTCTGACCAGCAGGTAAGAGAGTCCAGTGCTTTCTAATTCCTTTTTTTAGGATAGTAACTAAGAAGCTAAGATAATGACAGTTTTAGAGGAGCTTTTTTTTTTTTAAATAAACATATGATGTATTATTAGCCGCAGGGATACAGGTTTGTGAATCACCAGGTTTACACACTTCACAGCACTCACCATATCACATACCCTTACCAGTGTCCATAACCCCACCACCCTCTTCCTATTCCCCTCCCCCCGGTAACCCTCAGTTTGTTTTGTGAGATTAAGAGTCACTTATGCCTTGTCTCCCTCCCAATCCCATCTTGTTTCATTGATTCTTCTCCTACCCACTTAAGCCCCCATGTTGCATCACCACTTCCTCATATCAGAGAGATCATATGATAGTTGTCTTTCTCTGATTGACTTATTTCGCTAAGCATAATACCCTCTGGTTCCATCCAGGTCATCACATATGGCAAGATTTCATTTCTTTTGATGGCTGCATAGTATTCCTGTGTGTGTGTGTGTGTGCGTGTGCGTGCGCGTGTGCACTTGCGCACATCTTCTTTATCCATTCATCTGTTGATGGACATCTAGGTTCTTTCCATAGTTTGGCTATTGTGGACACTGCTGCTATAAACATTCAGGTGCTCGTGCCCCTTTGGATCACTACCTTTGTATCTTTAGGGTAAATACCCAGTAGTGCAATTGCTGGGTCATAAGGTACCTCTATTTTCAACTTTTTGAGTAGCTTCCATGTTGTTTTCCAGAGTGGCTGCACAGCTTGCATTCCCACCAACCGTGTAGGAGGGTTCTCCTTTCTCGGCATCCTCGCCAGCATCTGTCATTTCCTGACTTGTTAATTTTAGCCATTCTGACTGGCGTGAGGTGGTATCTTACTGTGGTTTTGATTTGTATTTCCCTGATGCCGAGTGATATGGAGCACTTCTTCATGTGTCTGTTGGCCATCTGGATGTCTATGCAGAAATGTCTGTTCATGTCCTCTGCCCATTTCATGATTGGATTATTTGTTCTTTGGGTGTTGAGTTTGATAAGCTCTTTATAGATTTTGGATACTAGCCCTTTATCTGATAGGTTGTTTGCAAATATCTCCTCCCATTCTGTCAGTTGTCTTTTGGTTTTGTTAAGTGTTTCCTTTGCTGTGCAAAAGCTTTTGATCTTGATGAAGTCTGAATAGTTCATTTTTGCCCTTGCTTCTCTTGCCTTTGGCGATGTTACCTAGGAAGAAGTTGCTGTGGCTGAGGTCTGAAGAGGTTGCTGCCTGTGTTTGGAGGAGCTTTTGTTTGAAAATATTGGATGATATACAGATAGTTTTCTCCTGTGTGAAGTAAAGATTGCATGTATAGCCTGAGTACATTATAGGGCAGTAATAGCCTTTGGCTTGATGGACACAATGAAATAATGAAGCTCTGAGATTATAGAGTAAGGAGATAGTGGAAGGAGGAGGAATTCTGAAGTACTCATTTTACTGATTGTTTTTTGACTAGAGAGATGACATGGACCAGGTGTTAGACTGGCTATGGGATGGAATAAGATCTTGAGGTTGGAAGTGACTAAAAGATTATGTAATTTGCCTTCACTTTTGCAGATAAGGAAATTAGTCCCTAGTGAAATCTGTTACCTGTTAGAGAGGTAACGGTTATCAAAATGAGTAGCATAGCCTAGTGCTTTTTTCCATACCAAGTTGCAAGAAGATCTTTAAAATATCTGAGTTACAGATATTGTGAAATGGTACATGTTGTGTGAAATGATAAATACTTATATATCCTCATATGTAAAATCTGCATAATACCTTCCTCACTGAGCTGTCGAAAAGATTGTGATCTGAGAAGCACATTTAAGTAGATTGATTGCTGGGCAAATAATGCTTGCTGCTTTGATAAGCAGTTTTAACCCTCACATGTGCCGACCTATAAATGTTATATCCAGAAAATGAAATTTCTCATTTTGGTTTGCTGGTTATGTGTTCTTGACCAGAAACTGGAAGATTAGTGAAGCTCCAGCCTTGTCTTTGCCACACATAATGTCCATCTGATGCCTTTTGTTGGCCCTTAGGTGCCTCAGTCATGACATCTGGTGGGAAATTTTTTTGTACCTGTTACATTAGCAAAGATCTGTAGAGTTGATAATATTCAATGCTGTGAAAATATAGGAAAACACCACTTGGTACCCTGCACAAATTCGTATGACCCCTTTAGAGGACACTTGAGATACGTTAAAAAAGATTAAATCCACATGCTCTTTGAATCAAAAGTTCCAATTTTAAGAGTTCCTCCTGGGGTGCCTGGGTGGCACAGTTGGTTAAATGTCTGATCTTGGGGTTGTGGGATTGAACCCTGTGTTGGACTCTGTGCTTAGTGTGGAATCTTCTTGGGGTTCTCTTTCCCAGTGCCCTTCCTGCTCGTGTGTGCGCGCATGTGTTCCCTCTTTCTTCCTGCCAACTCTAAAATAATAAGTAAATCTTTAAGAAGGAAAAAAACAAAGTTCTTCCTGTAGATGTATGCTTTGAGTGGTACAGAAAGACAGAGATAATGATTGCAGCATTGTATGTAGCAGTAAAAGATTGGAAATAACTTGTGTCCGTTAAACAGGCTAGATAAGTAAATCATGGTACATCCAAAATGTGAATGGATTATTATGTGTTCTTTAAGGGGACAGGAGTGATATATAGCTACAGTTATTGATACTGACATGGGTCAGTCTCCATGATAAAATGCTAAGTTAAAAATGAAACTTGCAGAATAGCTTGTATTATATTCAGATCGAAAAGATGTAAGACATAGACTGCTCTTGTCTTGGGGAAGAGAGATGTCAAGACGACAGGGTGACTTCATAAACCTTTTGTGTTAATTTCATTGTTTACATTCTGTAATTTACCTTGAAATTTTTTTACTTAAAAGAAAAAGTAGAAAGCATAAGGCTGAATATGATACAGTCAGAGTTTGTACAGATATTTTCTGATTAGGGGTGAGAGTTTTTCTGGGTACAAGCCTGCATTTCTTCCAGTTTTTCTGGGTACCAGCCTACATTTCTTGTGTATCATACCCTTCTTCAGGTATTTGAGTACAGTATCCCAGACAAACAGTATACAGAGTGGAGCCGGACCATCCAGAAGCAGGGGTTTCATTACCTCTGGCTCCAGAGGGATACTCCCATCACACACATCAGTTTTCATCCCAAGAGACCAATGCACATCCTTCTTCATGATGCCTACATGTTCTGCATCATCGACAAGTCATTGGTAAGTTCCTCACTACTACCACCTGCGCTCACACTGACTTTTCTGTACTTAGGAATTTTCAAGTTCTAAATCAACATGTACAAAGAGTTAAGAGAAAAGAGAATCAGAATAAAACTTCCTGACCAATTATCTGGAGGAGAGGAACTTTTGTTTTGCCAGTTTCCTCATTTTCATTCCCAGGCCCCTGAGGCTCCCAGGGTATGGGCAGACCTTTGTGTCCTGGTTTTTGCTGATTTGATTATCTCTCTGCTTTGCCTGTGAACACATAAACTTGAGTAGGAAAGGTAACACTCATGGGGAATACCATCAATTTGGCTGAATTATTTTCACCTTTGCACCTTGGGGTGACTGAATAACACGGGTTTATTAAAGGGGACACAGGCTGAGGTTTTGACCACTTTGCCCCTCGCCTGAAAATGCTGAAACAGTATCTGTAAGCCTGAAGAGTTGGCCTTAATGGCTTGAAAAAAGTCCAGCCTGGGGTGCCTGGGTGACTCAGTCAGTTAAGTGTCTGCTTTTGGCTCAGCAGGGAGTCTACTTCTGTTTCCCCTCCCACGCCCTAGCTCCTGCTCTGTTGCTTTCTCTCAAATAAATAAATAAAATCTTAGAAAAAGAAAAGAAAAGGTACCTGGGTGGCTTAGTCAGTTAAGCGTCCGCCTTAAGGCTTGGGTCATGGTCTTGGGGTCCGGGGATCGAGCCCCGTATCGGGCTCTGCACTCGAGGGGAAGCCTGCTTCTCCCTCTCTCTCTGCCTGCCTCTCTGCCTACTTGTGATCTCTCTCTCTCCCTCTCTCTGTCAAATAAATAAATAAAATCTTTAAAAAACAAGAAAAAAAGTTCAAACAGGAAAATTCCATTATTTGTGGCTATGATTTAGGTGGAATGTGAGCATTTTTTTCAGTTCTAGATTCTAGCCTCTGCCAGCTGCTGTTTTGATTTACCCAGATTTACATGTCTTCTCTGGGCAGGTACTTTGTTTCTTAGGAGCAGTATTTGTTGTGGCCATGCCTGTAATGTGCTTGGGCTTAGATTGCAACCAACACACAATGTTTTGGTCTTTCTGTAAAGGTGGGGGTGGAAGGAACCAAGGGGAGAGCAGCAGATGGCTCTCAAAGTGGTGTGCATGATGTGTCACTGGAACTTATCTCGCAGGCCCTGTGTCCTCTGGGCGTGGGAATCAGAGCTGGCTGACAAGTGCCTTCTGCAAGATGAGTGAGACAGGAAGGGCCCCTCCCACTTGCTTGCCGCTCTGTAACTCAGCCCAGGGCCGTCCATATTTTTTTGTTAAGCATTGGAGATAAGTCCATCACTTCCGCATGCTGGGCAGAGCTATTTCCCAAGGAAGTCAGAGATGAAATATCACTTGCTTGGCCAGAGGCCATCTCTCGAGGTGTCAGTGAGATCAGTGGGGGTGGTTTCAGTTTTTGCCTGGGGAGAACTTTAGTCACTTGGCCTGTCTGTGATCTGGTTGGGGAATAGTCTAGAAAGCAGAGCCTGCATGGGCTAAGCTCCTGCATATGCCAGACGGTATAGCTGGAAAAGTGGCCATGGCTCTCTTCCTGAAGTAGGGAGAGTCATGTCTAATGTGATGGTTGAAAGGTGGTATTTGCTTGAAAAATCAGTAGTCCTTTGTTCTGGAGAAGCCCAATAAAAATAACGATTTAAACAGTATGTCTTTGTCTTTTTAGCCTCTTCCAAATGACAAAACCTTACTCTACAATCCACTTCCTCCCACGAAGGAATCAGATGTTATCAGGAGGCGTACCGCCCATGCCTTTAAAATTTCTAAGATATATAAGGTAAAACATTTTGCATTATATTCTAGATGGTTCCTTGGGATATTATCAAAATGTAGTAAGCTCCACAACAGGCAGACAAGAGCACTTTCATTTTATATTCAGAGAACCTGGTTTGGGAGACAGGTCCCTTTCTGAGGATTTCTGTTCCTTATGTTTGCATTTCATTATTCTTGCCTCAGTGTATTAGAGGCATGCACAGCATACGTACCCAAAATGAAATACATTGGTATTGAGAGATTATGTTGGAGCTTGAGTGGTGTCTTTGTCTTAAAGCTGGCCTTTAAATGTGACTTACAATTGCAGCATGTTCCATAAGATAAATTTGAAGCAAGTGGAAGTCATTGAATTTGTTGTGACTTCCCTTTCTGGGCTAAGCTTTTCGCTGTATATGAAACAAATATTTGTTAAGCTTATGATACTAGAGCTCTTTGTGCCAACTTGGAAGTTCCATATTGATGCTTTTCAGATTAGAGTTCCTTGGATGTCCTGAAACATTTTCTCAGGGGTCTGCAAGAATTTTTTTTTTTTCTTTTAAAGAGGGACATCTGTAAATCATTTAAGTATGATTAGTTTCTTAATGCATTTGTAACTTGCTGTTTGCCAAGAATTCAGGCTCCAAAGCCATTGGTTAACACTGATTCCTAAGAAATTAGAGAACAAATGTTCTGTATAGAAAAACATGAAAAATCTTGTTGAAGTCTTTTATTAGTGAACTCATTTAAAAGTTTCCAACCTTGGGGCACTTGTCTGGCTCAGTCGGAAGAGTATATGACTCTTGATCTCAAGATCGTGAGTTTGAGCCCCATAGTGAGTATAGAGATTACTAAAAAAATAAGAAGAAGAAGAAGAAAGATAAGTTCCTAACCTTGGGGCACCTGGCTGGCTCAGTCACTGGAGCATATATATGAGTCCTGATTTCAAGGTCGTGAGTTTGAGCCCCACATTTGGTGTAGAGTTTTTTTGTTTTTTTAAAGTAAGCTCCAGGTCACCTGGGTGGTTCAGTTGTTTGCCTTCGTTTGGCTCAGGTCATGATACCAGGGTCCTGGGATTGAGCCCCACATCGGGCTGCCTGCTCAGCGGTGAGCCTGCTTCTCCCTTGACCACCTCCCCTGCTTGTGTTCCCTTTCTCACTGTGTCTCTGTCAAATAAATAAATAAAATCTTTTAAAAAATAAAGTAAGTTCCACACCCAGCATGGAGCCTGAACTTACCATCCTGAGATAGAGTCAGATACTCAACTGAATCAGCCACCCAGGCACCCCAAGATTACTTTAGATAGACAGATACATAGATAGATAAGATATAATAAACAAAACGAAACGAAACAAAACACCTCCCAGTTTGACCAACCATTTTGAGTCCTAGGGGAGGAAGGATTGTTGTCAGAGATTCAACCCTTCAGCCTTGAACTGAGCTGGCCATTTAGCTCTAGTCAGTCTGTTTAGGACTGGCTCTGGAGCCTAACTCCTGGTAGAGTCATTATCATTTCTCTACAGCCTCTGCTTTTCATGGATCTTTTGGATGAAAGAACACTGGTGGCGGTAGAACGGCCCCTGGATGACATCATCGCTCAGCTTCCACCACCCATCAAAAAGAAGAAATTTGGGACTTAAAATAGGGCACTGTCTGTGTCCTTCCTTGAACTGTCTGCCCTGTTTGTTTTCACAAATCATGATAATAAAACAAAGTTATTCTTTAGGACTAGTCATTATGAATGATACCTTCCAAAATAATGGACAGTAATTTCACTTCATCTACTGCAGTGAATAGAAACTCCAAGGTATCGGTAGTTGGGATAATGTTCTAAGCAGCTACAAATTTCATACAGCTTTTTCAGGGTCCTGTTGTTCAGACCACAGTCTCAGGGAAAAAATAAAAAAGATGGTACTTATCTTCTCTTCCCCTAACACAAGCCTGAGGCTTCAGAGGGCTGATGACCTTCACTGTCTGCAGCCTCCAGCCTGGGGCCAGTGCAGAGGCGTGGGACCCTCCCACCATTGCCCTTGAGGGCAGGGGAACTCCGCTTGTTTCCTCAAGATAGCCTCACTACCAGTAGTAATCGTCAGCCTTTTTCAAGGAAGAATTTTAACTGCCATACTTATCTCAAAAATTGATGCTTTTGGCCTCTGGCAGTTAGCTATTTATCTTATTTAAAGGGAAAAAAATCTGGTTTTGGGTTATCTATCTCATTAACCATCTTTCACCTGATAAATATACATAGTAATATATATAATATATCTTATACGTGTTAACATTTTATAGTTATATACTAATATAAAAATTATATATACATATGCATATGCCAGTGTCAAAGAGTAAAGAAACACTGGGCGGGGATTTTGTAAACAGTGGAAGTGGAGGACAGAACCAGAAAGCTTGCCATATATTTTACCTTTTCTCTCTTCTACTTGCTTTGTGTTATTCCCATGGGAGTTATCAACTGACAAGTTTTAATGTAATCTTTTAAATTAGAAGGTGAAGAACCCTAGTTAACCTGAACTGAGCAGATCGATTTCCTTCCCATCTCAATGAAGGTATTGTGTTGCATGCCTGTGGAAACCCAGTATGTGTGGTTTTGTTTGTTTTGGGGGTGGAGGGCCATGGTATAGGCAGAGAAGGATATGGGTTCTGACGACATCATGAGTAAAATGCTGGCAAAAAACATTTTTTGCTGAGATGAACCCTATCCTCCAGTCTGGAAAGAGCATATAATAAGTGATGATTTAAGGTAGATATGTAGGAAGAGAATTAAGAGAGAGGTAATAAGAGAGAAACAAAGCCCAGTACTTTTTAACATATAGGACAGCCTATTTCAGGTTAGCTAAGAGGTAACAGATAAAACAGGGTTTATAATGGATGCCACTTCTCTATTTTGCCTGTTTAGTTTCCTTACGGTAATGGAAGTTATTTCTTTTTAACAAGAGAAAAACACATTTAATAGCATATATATAGGGAATCCACATAGATGGACATTCCCATAATGGGAGTACTTTAAACAAATAACTGCAGCTTTTTGGGCCCTCCATGTAAAATAATTTACTTTTCTTCTTACTTGAATAAATTTTCTTAGTGAGGCGTATTTTCCCAATCTGCATTAGTGTGGATTATTACCTTACAGTAGACTCTAAGATTCTGCCCTTCCTAAGAAATGTTTTCCATCTTCTTTGGCGTGATTAAAAATAAAGTTCAAGTCACTGATCTTCATTGCGTATGAGCAGAGGGAGGCTGGGTGCTTTAAATACTAACTTACTTGCTTTTTGCTGTCTGTAGAGCTATAAATTCAGAGAGTCTTTATTAATGGGAGTCTAGTTTAAGACTTGATTTACTGAGACATATTCTTGTGGATTATGGAAGGTGTAATTCTGCCAGAAAAGGCTTGCAGATCATGAGTGAAGAAGTAAAAGTTTTTGAAAGTAGAAAGCATTCCTTTGCAGCATTTCCAGCCAGTGATTTGGATTTCCATAAATGGTATGGGAAGTAAGATCTTTGGGCCTTGAAATTCTTCCTTCGTAGAGGAACTTTGAATACAAATGAAGCAGAAACTGATTGGGGCAAGTTAGAGAACTTGGGGGAAGGGAAGGCAAAGCAGTATTAAATGAGAAGGAACAGTTCAGAGCATGTGTTCCGGGGTGCTTTTACTTTTAGGGATCTATGTAACCTAAAAGCTGCATGTTTCTGGTCCGGGCATTTTGCAGACTTTGGCTCCTACCTGGATTCTACAGAAAAGTTTTGATCTGAGACTACCTACCTTTTTGCTAACCTGACTCTAATGCTTTAAAAATTCTCTTTTCTCATATAGTAGTTGGTAATCTGATCTCTGAATGGATAATGTACCCTCTACCCTGAAGATGACAGCAAATTAGAAACGGAAATCTTGGAATATTGAAAATAAGAGACCTAGTTTGGTGGCTTTTTAAGCATCAAAACTTTCTTCAAATGGAACATCATTCTGAACAGTAATACATGATACAGTTAAAAGTGGAGCTGTTCCAACTGTTGTTGGGGTTGGAGGTGGAGAAAACAGATTTGTGAAAGGAACTATTTGCCTCTGGCCTCGTTTTTATACTCATGGAATTAGAGACCGGGAGGGGATGTTGTTATTCCCATGGTCATACAACAGTTCATAAGAGGCCAAGGTGGCATTCTTAGAGTCGTTTCCCTTGCTATCTCTTGGTTGTAAGGACCCGGTTGTAAGTATAATGAGCAGGCATGAGACACCAAAGATTTTTCCATCTCACAGGCTGCAGTGACAGTGTTTAAGCATTTCTCACTGTGGATGAGCACTTGATTTAGCTATAATACTGTATGCTGTGGGCAGTCTTGTGTGTAAATCATAAAGCATTGTAATGAACGGCCTAGTACATCACAGAGTAGTACTCCCATGGGGGTGTTTCCTCTGGGGAGTAGAATTGCTAGTTCATACAGTGTCTGTTTTTCTTTCACTTTTCATCCCTTTGGATTGGCTCTATTTCTATCCACAGTGTTTGAAAGTACTCATTTCCTTAATACTCTGCCAGTGTAGAGATAGAGATAGTTGTAGCCCATCTAATGGGTGAAAAATAGTATCTCATTTTGTCTGTTTAGTAAAGATACTGCTTTTTTAATGTGTTTTGGCTCTTGAGCTAACTGTAAATTGCATATTCATAACCTCTTTTCCTTTTTTTCTTAATGTGTTGGGTTTTTTCCCATCGTCCAAGGTATTTACAGATACAGGTCGGCACTGTCCAATAAACTGTCTGCAGTGGTGGGAATGTTCTGTGTCTGTGCTGTACAGTATGATAGTTAGTCACTAGCAACATGTGACTGTAGAGAACTTGAAAGGCAGCTAGTGCAACAAAGGAAACAGAACTTTAAATTTTATTTGATTATAATTTAAATAGCCGCATGTGGCTAGTGACTTTTATATATGGACAGCAGAGATGTACATATTAAGGCTTAGCTTTGTGTCAGCCCTTTGTCCTTAGGAAGTTATAGGACTTAATACTCAACAGACGTTTATTGAGGGCCTGCTGTTTGCCGTGCACCACCAACAAGTGAAAGATGATTTCAGCAGAACAGCCTAGTTGGGGAAAGAAGCAGGTATATCGGGAAGGCACCATTAGAGGTGAGTACAGGCAAGGGGCACCTCACTGAAATTAGCAGTTGGAATTGTGTGGTAATAGTCAAGGGGAAAAAGGGAAGAAAAGAGGCATTCCTAGATCATTCTCAGTATAAAAGTGGAAGCAAGAGAAAGCATAGCCTGTCCCAGGGACCACCAATAGTTCCACAACCCTATCTTCAAATGCATTCTGAGGTACTCTGGGTTAGACTTCAACCTATACATTTTTGAGGGGACACAATTCAGCCCATTAAAGAGTCCGTGGAAGGGCTTTAGGGGCTTTGTGAGCTCCCAAACTTGATTACTCTACTTTGCATAAGTGAGCATTTATCTGAGACGTGCCCACAACATGCAGCAGATTCTCAGAGGGTTCTATGATCCCTCCAATGGCCTATTCCATTAATCGACTGAGGAGGGAGTTGAAGCTATGGGACAAAGGCCGAAAAACAACCATGTGCATCGATAAACATGATTTGGGGTTTAATGGCCCCTGAAAGAAGAGAGGTGGAGCTGACTCCAAGACTCCAGGTCTTACGGTGAGGCACTAAAAATTCTTTTGGAACTGGTAATGAAGGAAAGGGGATTTTTATTTGGGGAACTTATCTGAATTTCATGGCATAGTGTGTGATTTCCATGACAATAAAAAAAAACACTGGTGATTTTCCATAACTAAGTGGATTCAATGAAACTAACCTTCTGTTACTTGCTAATATTTTCCTAAGAAGAAAGTCACAGAGCTACAAAACTGTCACACAGCTGCTTTTCATTAGGAATGTGGTTAGCAGATGTGGCTTTTCGTAGTCCTAAGGCATGAAATAGTTAATCTATTTTTGTGGGTTTTCAGATAGTGATTTATCTTGGCGGGATGAATTTTCAAATGTGCTTGTATAAGCTAAAGGATATATTCACCTTTCCCTCTTTCACTTCATGTTTGTGCTGGAAAGAAAGATATATTTTAAGGTCTTTCTGCTGGAAGGCAAAGGAATACTGCCCTTTGAAAGGGACAATTGATCTGTCTTCTAACTGGGAAAGAGTCATGCATGGATAAATTTTCAAAGTTGGATGTTGGATTGGTTATCTTACACGCTTGGTTCTTCCTTTGGTCTCTTCTTTAGTAGTAATTGAGCAGCTCTTGTTTTTGTTCCTCTGGCATTAGGCCACCTTTGTGGTGGTGACCTTCAGGCTTGCTAAGGGCTGCAATTTTGCCGGGGGCCCTCCTTCCTTATGAAATTACACAACACTCAAACCTTGGAACAAACCCCAGATCCACTAATTCTTTCCTTTGACGGACTCTTGGCAATGCATACTCCCTTTCAGCCGAAATGTAGCTTTATACGAGACCTGTTTGTCACCAAAATTAATTTGGCCATTTGCCTTTTAAGCCTGGAATCAAAAGCTAATTATGGCAGACTCATTTCTAGATAAAGCATAGACTCTACACTTGAGACTCCTACAGAGGTTTCAGTGTTGCTGCTGCTGCACCTCAACAAGTAATAACAGCAGCAGGTACCTTTTTTTCAAGTCTTTCAGGATGGCAGGTACGATGCTGCTGTTTTAAACACTTCACATGCGACCTCCTGGTCAACCCTCACAACCATCCTTAGAGTAGAAGGTATCTGACTTTTTCCGAATAAGAAACTGAGGCTCGGGGCTCCTGGGTGGCTTAGTGGGTTAAAGCCTCTGCCTTCAGCTCGGGTCGTGATCCCAGGGTCCTGGGATCGAGCCCCACGTCTGGCTCTCTGCTCAGCGAGGAGCCTGCTTCCCACCACCTCTCACCCCCGTCTCTGCCTCCCTCTCTTCTTGCTTGTGATCTGTCTGTCAAGTAAATAAAATCTTAAAAACAAACAAACAAACAAACAACTGAGGCTCACGACCTCAGCCCCTTGCGGGTTGCCATATAGTAGTCAGTAACCAGACTGTAGTTTGAGTCCTATGCTCTTAATTACCGTGTGATATATACTGCTACTATGAAGGAGAAAAGGGAGAAAAAGACCGTTGGGTTTTGAGAGAGCATAGAATCAGAGCCTAAGTGATAGAATTGTAGGAAATTACAGAATTGAAAAAGCTAATCCACTCCCCTCATTTTAAAGGAGTAATGAAAAAGAGGGGCACCTGGATGGCTCAGTCATTTGAAAGGACTCTTCCTTTCAACTCAGATCAGGATCTCAGGGTGGTAAGATAGAGCCCCCTGCATTGTGCTCAGATCTTGGGAGGGGAGTCTGCTAAAGATTCTCTCCCCACTGCCCCTTGCCCTGTCCCAACTCTATGTGTGTGTGCTCTCTCAGATGAATAAATCTTTTTAAAAAAATAAATAAGTAGCAACGATCCCTGCATTGTTCTGAGAAACAGTAAGAGAATAGCTTGAGCAGAGAATACATACTGATAGGTGAGAGGAATGTAAGGTTGTTAGGAATTATCTCGGCCATTGCCTTTTTTATAGGTAGATAAAATAACAGGCCTGTTCAGAGAATTATCTGAGCTTGTCTCTCTGTCCCTAAAAAACTGTGGAAACAGATGTGTACTCTTTTTATTTCAGATTTCATTATCTATACTAAGTAGATTTCCACTGACTACTTGAGATTTCCTAGATGGTAATTTTCACTCTGCAAGGAACCAGTAACCTTCAGAGGGATTATTTGAAATGACTACAGCACAGGAGGCACTGAATTTCAATCACATGTTTAATGAGTTCCTTCTCATTAAAGGCAGTATTTCTGCAATAGTGGGGGATGAAAAAAAGCCAATGGGTGGTGCCTGCCCACTTGTATTTCATAACTTACTTGGGCAAAGCAGGCAGGCATAGAATAAAATTGTTCAAAAGAAAAATCCCAGCAAATTGGGTAGATAGGGAAACCTAGGATGAGATCTTGCTATGTGAGAAAGTGGTTGAGAGGGGCAGGAGGTGTTTGGAAGGATGGCCTCAGTAGGGAAAGTGCAAGGCATTGGGGAGACACTGACCAGACTGGATGAGTGTGACTTATCAGAACATAGTAATGAGAACACTGAAAATTAGATTCTGATGGAGGATCTCATAAAAACAGCTCAATAAATTGGGAATTTTTCATGGATATACTTAAAAATATCTTTTAAGTAAAAACCCCCAAGTAACCCAAATAGCAATCTCCATTACCTTCTCTCTTAGAGTTAAATAATTTGTCACATAACTTATCTTACCTAAGTGTCCTTGCTATTTAGTTGGAAGATCTATGACTTCCTCCAACTCTCTTGATCAAAAACATCTTGATACTTCTGGAAAGAATTTCCAGCACTTCCCTTTTGCTAATAAAGGTGTTGTCAGGTGCCCAACCTTGATGATTATGGACATAAAACTGTTCAAAATAGTGCTTCTACTCTAAGGAATTGGCTGCCAAGTGCTCTCTAATAAGCAGAAATTTCACATAGCTCAGGCCTCTGGGGGCTCACGCCTCAGCTGGAGCAAAGCCAGAAACGTCTGTGACTATAGAAGCACTTGGGCACATTGGGACCTGCCGGAACAGGGAGCTGGCCTCATTGCAATTGATTTAGGAGAGAATTTGAGGGTTGAGCTTCTGCTGACATTTGCAGCTTGGAAAATCCTGCTCTCCTAATTGCAAAGAAGGATTCTGCTGTAATGATATTTTTGGTAAGAATTTTTCTCATTTTGAATTCTTCATTTGAGCTCTGGATACTTTCCAGTCTCCATTTTTATTGTTTCAACTCCTAGTATAGGAGGCTCTTTGAGTGTTCCTGCCCATACATGATTGTGCATTCAGAGAGAAGTGCATGGCCATAGCTCGCGAGCTTCAACATGTACTTCATGAGCAAGCAGGTATACAGACCCTTTTATGGGAATTGGTGCACATTCATTCCCTCTGCTTGCAGCCCCACTGGCACAAGTGAAAACATGGGGATTTCACTTTTACTGCTGAAGGAAAGTTACAGGGCACCTTACCTCGTGTTTTTGCTGAGATCTCTGTCAGCAGTGTGATTTCTGGACCCTCCTTTTTGAGATCTGGGGTATGTAGTAAAGCCCTGGACCAGGAGGCTAGGAGACCTGTTTTTTTCTCCTCACAATGAACTTCGGGCTGGAGTCGTTGGCACTCTGGGCCTCAGTTTCCTTAGCTCTCCCAGCCCATGAACCTGGAAGTGGGTGCATTGCAACACTCATGTCTTTGGATAAAAGCCACTGCAGGTTCTGCTGTGTGCATACAGTTTCTGGGGATACCCATCAATATTTGCCCCAACAATTGGCCATGACTTCCAGCACAAGACAGTTAAATCTACAAATCCAACTCCAAACTCTCCCATATTTGATGATACGAGGCTTTACACATTCCTTTCCTGCCGCCTCCCCTTCCCCTATGCTCTGTTCACACTGGAATTCTGACATCTGCCTAAGTAACCGTCATTCTGTAAATGTCTTTGAGGCCTACCTATTGTGGCTGCCAGGCTGAAGAAGCAATGGTCCTCTCTCTCTACAGGCAAGTAAGCAGGTGATTACAAATGCCTGCATTCATGTCTCTGGACCTATGCTTATGCAATTCTCTCTGCTCCACCTACTCACCTTCCACTGTCACCTCTGGAAAGCTGACCCCAGGCCCATCCAAAGGTTTCATTTACTCTGCTCTGAGGGCGTTTTCTACATGTCACTTAACCGCATAGTATCACCTCAGGTTGGTTGGTTCTTTGTCCTCCTCCCCCACTAGACCGCCAGCTCTTAACTGTGGTACGGTTTGTTCAGCTCATCTCCAGGCATCAAAAGGAGCTCAGGCTTGAGCACTCAGTAAATACATAATGAACCAATCAATGCAAGAGTGAACGTGCAACCAAGTCTTGCAGGCTTGCAAAGTGCTGCTTGAGGCTGATTTTGCTCGAACTGCGTGGCAAGGGTCAGAACTCTTCAGAGGTGGCCATCGGAGACCAACGGAAGGAGAACGTGAGAAGAAGCCTCTTTGCACCAGGGCAGCCACGTCCAGTGTGCATCAAGGGACTGACCTAACTGAGCGCAGCAACTTAACCTCCCGGAAGCCTCTCCTCCTGCCACTCCCCGCCCCTCCGGGCGGTGGGCGTGGCCTCTCATGAATAATGAAAGACCGCGATGGGGGAGGGCCCGGACCCGCCCCCTCGGGCGGGAAGGGGGAAGCGCCGAGGCTGCCTGACTGGAATGAGGGTAGCTGCGGCGACTGCGGCGGCGGGAGTGGGGCCGGCCATGGCGGTGTGGACGCGGGCCACCAAAGCAGGGCTGGTGGAGCTGCTCCTAAGGGAGCGCTGGGTCCGGGTGGTGGCCGAGCTCAGCGGGGAGAGCCTAAGCCTCACCGGCGACGCTGCGGCGGCTGAGTCCGAGCAGGCTCTGGGGCCGGCGGCGGCTGCCTTCAACGGCCTCCCGAACGGCGGCGGCGCCGGCGACTCGCTACCGGGGAGCCCCAGCCGCGGCCTGGGTCCCCCGAGCCCGCCCGCGCCGCCGCGGGGCCCGGCGGGCGAGGCGGGCGCGTCGCCGCCGGTGCGCCGGGTGCGCGTAGTGAAGCAAGAGGCGGGCGGCCTGGGCATCAGCATCAAGGGCGGCCGCGAGAACCGGATGCCGATCCTCATCTCCAAGATCTTCCCGGGGCTGGCGGCCGACCAGAGCCGGGCGCTGCGGCTGGGCGACGCCATCCTGTCGGTGAACGGCACCGACCTGCGCCAGGCCACCCACGACCAGGCCGTGCAGGCGCTGAAGCGCGCGGGCAAGGAGGTGCTGCTGGAGGGTGAGCGGGGCCGGCGGGCGGCGGGCGGCGCTGGGCTGGCGGGCGCTCACTTTGTTTTTGCCATCCTGCCCTCTTTGCGGAGAGAGTCCGTGTCCCCCCAGTACCTCCCCGCCCCGCGTCCTCAGCTTCCCAGCGCGGGTGGCCCGGCTCTTCCTTGGACCCTGCCTACTGGGGCTTTGAGTATGGAAAAAACTGATGCTCCTTGAAGGAAAAGTTGGCTTTCAGTCCCTAAGGAAGACTCTGGTTGAGATTTAGTGAAAAGCAGCAGCGCTTGAAGCCCCGCCTCTGCAAGATAAGCTGACTAGGGGGATACTGAAGGGCTCGAGTCCTGGAGGTCTCGCTTCGCCTCCTGAGAAGTGCCGGGTTGGCGCTTTCTTCACTCAGATCTGACTCCCCGGGGCGAGAGAGGGTCTGTTTGTTTAAAACATACACACACATATCCCACCCCCACCCCCATGCCAGTGGTTCCTTTGGGCAAACCATCAAAACTATTGGTTAATTTATGGGAATTTAATTCATCGTTGGCTCTCGACAATAACCAAAAGAGATCATAGCACTTCATCGAAGCCAGAAAGCTGAAACAGCAAGTTTGTGTGGCTAATGAGCCTTGTTTAACAGTGGAGGCTCACGTGTTTGAACATTCACTGCCAACTAGAGTTTTGCCCCTTTTGTAACAGACGGGTGCCAGCTTCCTATCATTCACAGGCGTGCTGCTTCAAGGCTTTAAATGAAGCCTGAAATGTTAAATCTCAAGATACGTTTGAATAGCCGCTATTATTATTTGCTTTAAGTATGTACGTGATCTGTAACCTGGATCTTTTTTGTTGAATTTATGGACGGCAAAAGTAAATCTCATTTCCGTGAAGTGTTCATGTGTGTTGGAGGTGGTAGAGTATTGTCAAGGTGATCTGAAAAGCCACTCGCTTACTTCAGAAATTTGTGAGCCTTTGCCTTTCTCTCAGTGGTGATTCAGTCATTCAAGAAGGAAGCATTTATTACAGGCTGTGTAGTAGAAGCTATAAGAGATAATGTTCCTCTATTTGGTCTCTAGCTGGGAACATGATGGAAAAATGCAAAACATCTTTAAGTTACTGATTATGTAATGCAAACTATATATAAATGCCAAGGGAATGCAAAGTTAGGAAGTAGTGGAAATCAGGATTAGTCAGGGAGGCCTTTTTCAAGGAGCTGAATCTTGAGCCAGGTTTCTAAGGAAGTAATGGACATAGGCAGGCAGAGATGAGTCAAGAGGGTATTCCTGGCAGAGGAAGCGCAGAAGGGAATGGGTGGGGAATAAGGGTAGGCAGAGACTAGTCATGGAACTGAGGTCAGAAGTCCAGCTTGGTAAAGTGATTTTCACTTTTTTCCAAATCTGCTTGTAAATATTTGGAAAAATGTTACTTTGCATGTGCTCCAAGTGTGAAATTCCAGTGTCCCATCTTTATAATATCCTATTTATAAATCTTATTTATATCTCACTTATAGGTGGGGCCAAAAATTAGTGTTAATAAATGGAGTAAAATTATAGACTGTGGCTTGGGCAGTGGGTGTATAAAAAAAATTGTGACCTTGTAACTTAAATGTGCACCTTGAAATTGGTCTAGCTAAGCATTGGGTATAAATTCTTAGAACCAGAATATTGAAGTAGTACTATTTATGTAGTACTCACCGGTAATGGGGCAGACATTTCAACTCTTTATACCATATATTTTTTTAAAAACCCAGTTTTTGTTTAGATATGTTTTGAACCTGGTATTCCTACCAATTAAATGAAAATCATCTAGTAAATGTTGCCCAGTATTCATTAGTCTAAAATAGGCCACATGTGCTTTTAGAAGGAGGCTTTACAAACAGCAGCATAACATATTTATTGAATGCCTTTTTACCTAACACAGAGGTTCTATTTTATTTTCCTATTTTGTAAAAGACAAGCAGTTTTTGTCCTTAAATGTGTGGGGAAGTATGAAATTACACTTTTCAAGCCAAAGAGATATAAAAATAAAATCACTTAGAATATGCAAAATCACTGAAAACAGTGATTTAATTGAACCAGTCAAACATTATTTAAAATCAAGAGCTGATGTTCCATCCAGGTAGGCCACATCCAAAAGACAGATCTTATGTTTAGCCCTTAAAGTTTTGGAACCTTATTTTTCTTTCATTAGATGTCTCAAAACTTGAAAATCTGTCTTAAGAAGCACAGTGATGCTCTTGTGATGTGGGCAGGGAATTTCAGGCATGCCCTTACCACCCCCAAGCAAAGGAAAGCGGAGGTCTCTGGGTGCCTGTGGTTAGGGAACTGAGCTAAAGCGTTCCTTTTTATGTCATGGATTTGTCAGGTTTGTTCATTCATACTTCGAACATTTACTCCACTTTACCATATGCCGGAGGCTCTTGAAGATACCTGATTCCTGCCCTCAGGAAGTTTGGTCAGATAAGAGAGAGAGATGAGAAATAACTATGGCAAGGGGCTAAAAGTAATGTTATAATAGAACTCTGGAGAGAATACAGCACAAAGGAAGGAGGGATCTGTAGAAGACTTTAGTGGGGGTCAGAGGTTGAGGATGCCTGGGAAAAGGTTGATGGAGAAGTTGAAGCTTCCGCTAAGAGAAAGCTGCCACCAGTAAATACACAAAAATAAGAGACAGTAGGAAGTTATTTTGCCCGGTGAGGGTAAGCACAAATGAGGATTTTGTGGTCAGACAGACGTGGGTCTGTTTCGGGCTAGTGGTTTGTAACCCCTGGGCAAGTTACTCAACTTTACTAAGCCTCAGTTTCCTCATCTGAAAAACCAGGATGATAATAATACCTCCCTCAAAGGGTTGTTATTTGACCTTTGTGTGCTGGGCACTTTCTTAGGGACTGGGAATACAGCAGTAAACAACAATAATAAAAACCTAAGTCAGAATGAGGAAGGTAGGAGTGGGTCATGAAGGTATGCTGTGAGATGACACTTCTCAGAACAGCCAGGATAACAAGTTGTTAAAATCCAAGGTGCCATTTTTACTTGAAAAGAAATTCATGATAAGAATTTTAAGTAAATAGGTTAAGAATGAGTTTGCATTTCTTCGTTGCAAATGCCTTTTTCTAATCTTGTTTTCCTATTATCTCTTATATAGGCCTACATTTTTATTTCTAAATTTACATTTAGTTTTCCATCCCTTTGATTTTTCCTCTTTACAGTTGCCACTCAGAACCTTACCCCTGATTTTAGCCAAAAGGCTGCAAAGCAATTTTACCACTCAGAACCTAAAAACTTGCTTTACACTGTGTGCTTATAGTTTCGGCTAGTGACTGTTAACATTGATATTAAGATATGCTATGCAGAGATATCCAGACTGTAAGCTTTATATAAAGGGGTGACTACTCATCTATCAGGTATTGTATGTTCAATTTGTGTATCTGGAGTGCTAAAAATGGTCTAACTAGGAAGCTTCTAGAATTTATATTTTTAGGGCTGTGAAATGAACTAAATGAACACAAATCATAGATCAAAAAATGTTCCAAAAGAGGTGAGGGAAGATAGTATAGACTGTTCCATTTAAGGTTTGATATTTGAGAAAAGATCTTTATTTTTTTTTTTGAAGCAATTCTCTTTGGAATTTTGTTGGAAAATCATCTTTTATTGCCTGAACGTAGTTCCAAACGTTTGTTATCAAATCTACTAAAAAGAAGATGGTTAAGTGTATAGAGGAAGTGAATTGGCATGAAATTTAACTTGAAAATTGAAAATAATTTTTGTATCCAGGATGCTTTGAGATTTTGAGTGTTATATATAATGTGGTTCTTTGTGCCTGTTAGGGGACATGTAACATATTATTGACATTAATATGCTGCTAAATTAAACTAGTCTGAATTCCTACACTGCCACTTTCCTCCTTTGTTGAACAAGTTGAAAGTCTCCTAAGAAAAACATTTTACATTCTTTTTTTTTTTTTAAGATTTTATTTATTTATTTGACAGACAGAGATTACAAGTAGGCACAGAGGCAGGCAGAGAGAGAGGGAGAAGTAGGCTCCCTGCTGAGTAGAGAGCCTGATGCGGGGCTCGATCCCAGGACCCTGGGATCATGACCTGGGCTGAAGGCAGAGGCTTTAACCCACTGAGCCACCCAGGTGTCCCAACATTTTACATTTTCTTTCATACTTTGCATATATATCCATTAATTGATCTCTTGAAGAATGTCTGAATTGTCAGGAAGTTTGTGTTTCTCTGTTTCTTTTTGTTTAACCAGCCTCGTCATGTTTCACTTGAATGATTAGACATGTTTATATGAGAAACTATGTCTTTGTAACTGGATTACTTCTCAGAGAGTCTCCTCATGCTAAAATATGTCCTCCCAATTATTATCAAAATAGGAAAAGTTTATTGATTCTAATATAGAGTGGTTATGAAAATTCTAAGAACATTTTAGAAACCAAAACCAGGCTTTAATTTAGATCTTAACTGGTAACTCAGTAACTTCAGTATGTTACCTGCTGTGTAATTCTTCTGGGATAAAGGTTACTTTACTTGGTAACCAAATGTGTATCTTTTGTACATAGGCATGAGTGTAGCCTGTGGCTATGGAAGTGTTCTGCTGTTCTGAGCTGGTGGATTATTTGAGGATCCAAGACCTGTTCCAGGCTAGATTTACACACTATTCTAACTGGACAACAAATAATGCCATTTGCTTGCATTTTTCACTAAATAGCATAATAGTATAATAATGCCTTACATTTTTTTAAGTGGTTTTTTTTTTTTAAGATTTATTATTTATTTGACAGACTGAGATCACAAGCAGGCAGAGAGGCAGGCAGAGAGAAAGCAAGCTCCCTGCTGAGCAGAGAGCCAATGTAGGGCTCAATCCCAGGACCCTGGGATCATGACCTGAGCCGAAGGCAGAGGCTTTAACCCACTGAGCCACCCAGGTGCCCCAAATGCCTTACATTTTTATCAGCATTTTATGCATTTAAAAAAAAAATTTTTTTTTTTTTTAATTTTAAATAGGCTTCATGCCCAATGTGGAGCCCAGTGTGGGGCTTGAACTCAGAACTCTGATATCAAGACCTGAGCTGGGATCAAGAGCCATCCAGGCATCCCAATCTGTTTATTTTTATATGTGTTTTCTCATTTGACCTTTACATGGTCCTTGGAGCTGATGGGCTGTCTATGTTTGTATATGTGCTGCCGAAGCGAGCACTGGGCTATGTTTTGCAAATGATTGTACTATAGTTCATTAAAGTTAAGTGAGTTACTAAAGGTCTCAGAATTTCTTTTGATTTTTTTAGAGGAAAAATTTTGATGTTCTTTGCGCAAAAAGCCTTTTCTGGAATTTTAAAGGTTGTAAAGTCTTAGCTTCCAGGGGCACCTGAGAGGCTCAGCGGGTTAAGCCTCTGCCTTCGGCTCAGGTCATGATCTCAGGGTCCTGGGATCGAGCCCAGCATGGGGCTCTCTGCTCAGCAGGGAGCCTGCTTCCTCCTCTCTCACTGCCTGCCTCTCTATCTACTTGTGATCTCTCTCTATATATCAAATAAATTTAAAAATCTTAAAAAAAAAAAGTCTTACCTTCCAGATGATGAATTAATGACCAGACAGGTCGAGGTGTTTGAGGTCAACTAGCTAATTGTGGTGGAACTTGGACTACAACCCAGGCCATGCTTTCTCCCTTGTACTATGCTACCTATAACCAGTCATTCGGGTCACTCAGCCTCTCCCGTGCATCACCATGTTGCAATGTGTTGTGAGAGATCAGCATGCAAAGTAAGTTGAAGGTGGTCCCTGGTGTCAAAGAACTTAGACTGAAACTGGGAAGAGAAACTGCCACATAGAGAGTAAGTGATCACATGTGTAGTACTCCCTCTTTCAGAGTTCTCTGAAGGGAATGATCAGTTGTGGGGTGGAAGAGTAGAGTGTGACATCATGGGAAAAGGATAATTAGATCTGAGTCTTGAAGGACAGATTGCTACTCTAGATGGAAGTTCTTCCAGGATGAGGGGGTAACCTGAACAAAAGCCAAAATGAGCATGACATATGATAGGAAGTGAGGAGAATAGGAATGGACTTGGAAGAAAAGAAGGCTGGGTAGATAAATTGGAGCCAGATTATGCAAGGCCTTGAAAGTCAGCCAGAGGAATTTGGACCTTTTTCATTCTGTCAGTCAACATTTATTAAGTACCTACTGCAAACAAGGTGTTGTGGTAGATGGTAGGAATTAAAAACTGGGAGTAATCCTTGCCCTTTAGGCTAGTAAGGAAACAGTTATAATAGGTTATGATAAGTGCTTTAAAAGAGGTGAGAACATGGTGCCTCAAAGCAGAGAAGGAAGTGCTAAGAAGACAGAGCATCCAAGGTAAGAAAGTGACAAGTAGCTGGTGTGTTGAGAGAAGTAAAGCATGGTAAGGTACGGGAAATGTGTGCCTGAAAGTATGCTGGAAAGGTGGGCAGAGGCCAGAGATCATCAAGAGCCTGTATGCAACACAAGCAGTCATCTCTAAATGGGGTTTATATTTACTTTTCAACCTGAAAAAAGAACTTGAGCTATATTAATATTTAATGTATGGGTGATACTGATTCTCTCAGTGTGTTATAAGACTGGGCCATTATGCATTTGATATACCAGATGATGTCTTGAGGAAAGAGTCAAAGCTTCACAAAGCAAAGGGATTGAGAGTGGTGACCTTACTAATTTGCTATTATCATATTGTGACTTGTTGTAGTTTACTTGAGCCTAACTGGGTGGATATACATTGTATCATGTGCTTTTAACTTAATTAGTCTTCTCAAAATGAACAGGTGGCTTAAAGATTTGCACAAAGAAACCATGGATTAAAGGTAATTATAATACTACAAACAATAGCAAAAACATAAAGCTAACAATTCTTCCAGTAGGAGCTCTTTGTCACATTTCAAGGTAATCATATGTGTCAAAAAGTCAGCCTAAAAAATGAATTTGCCAGGAAGACTATTTGAAATGTGGATTACCACATTATAATTATTAACGAACTTGGCCCTGAGAGTATCTTGTAGTTTGAGTCATAGAGTAGCTAATGATAGTATGACTTCATCAGGAATATGTTACTGTCTTAATTTAATCTTTATGCCATTCTCTCTCGATTTCTCTATTTTATGGATGTTTAATAATATATATGCATTAAGGAATATTCACACATGGAGAATGTAGACTCACATTTTACCTGAGAGGTGTGTGCTTGCAAAAGTTTTAGGCCTGGGGAGCCACCCAAGCTAATTTAAAGTGTTTTAAATGAGGGAGTGATGTCTTAGGAAGTTCAGAAGGGCAGATGGAGTATGGGAGCTCAAGACATGAGGTAAGGGGAAGCAATTAGGAGACTGTTGCAATACCATAATGATTATGAGACTGGATGGGACAGTATGAAGCTGAAATATAATAGGAAGATAGAAACAGCAGGTCTGGGGCTCCTGGATGGCTCTGTCAGTTGAGCATCTTCCTTCAGCTCAGATCATGATCCCAGCACTGAGGGGAGGGTCTGCTTCTCCCTCTGCCTGCCGTTCCCCGTGCTTCTGCTCATTCTCTCTCTCTCTCTGACAAGTAAGTAAATAAAAGAAAAGAAAAAAAGAAACAGCTGGTCTAAATTATCAGCTTGGGGGCTGAGGGAAAGAGAAAAGTGGAGGATAACTCCTAGACTTCCCGCCTGGGAAACCAGATAACTATAAGTAACAAAAGCAACAGGGGAGGAGCTGTGTTTTGAGTGAAGACAAGAAGTTTGGTTTGGGGCATGTTGGAGTTACTTGTGTGACATCCTGGTGCAAAAGTCCAGTAGCTGGTCTGAAGTATGGTCTCCAGTCAAGAGAAATGTGAGAACGAAGATTTATGAGATGTCAGGATAGAGGTGGTATTTGATGCCATGAATATTGATGTAATCATCAAGAGAGAGTGCAAATTGGGGCACCTGGGTGACTCAGTCAGTTAAGCGGCTGACTTTGTCTCAGGTCATGTCCTGGCCGGGGTCCTGAGATCAAGCCCCGCATTGGGCTTCCTGCTCAGTGGAGAGCCTGCTTCTCCCTCTCCCTCTGCCTGCTCCTCTGCCTGCTTGTGCTCTCTCTGTCTCTCTGTCAAATTAATTAATTAATTAATTAAATCTTTTTAAAAAAAAAAAGGAAAGGAAAAAGCAAATTAAAAAGTGAAGTGGAACCAGGATGGGACCCTGCAGAACGACATTTGAAACAAGGAGTGCAGGAAGAAGAGTCTGGAAAGAAGTGCTCTGAGAGGTAGAGAGGGAGCCTGGAGAAAATGGTGCAGTACAAGTCGGTGAGGCAAGAATTCCAAAAAGGAGGATGTGATCAGCATCTTCAGTTGCTACAGAAGCCAGGAAAGTCAAGAACTAAGAAGTCCATTGGATTTGATAATTAGAGAACCAAATCATTAGAGTTCTTGTAAGAGCAATTTCAGCAGATTGACAGGATTGAAAGGCAGTGAGTAGACCAAGTGTCTCAGGAAAAATAAAAAAGAGGCAACAATGGCATCTAGAATTAAATTAAGTGTCCAAGGAAGGTTTTACTTTTGTAGTTGGCTGCTTTTTATTTTGTTTTACATGGAGAAGAATTGGGACATATTTATAAGACAAGGAGAACAGGCCAGCAGACAAGGGAAGAGGTTAAAGAGATGGAAGGGTGGGGAACTGATGCAATCTGCTTTTGAGCCAGGAAGTGACATGATGGGAACAGAATTTTGGGTTGGCAGGAGTGGATGCACTGGATACAATGCAGAGAGGAAAGACGAAAGGTAGGAAAAACTACAGCTGTCTAATGAAAGCAGCCCAAAGCAGAGGTGGTGACCACTGAGAAGGGTGGTGATGGTAGCAGTGGGAATAGAAGGGAAGATGCAGTTCAAAGAACAGTTAAAGCAGGTGATTTTTGCCAGGGGTCAGCAGAATCCACTGGGGACCTTCTCCTACCTAGAGAGCCTCCTTCTGACTGCCTCTGCACCCAAAGATTTGACACCTGTAGAAAATTTCTGGCAGTGAGCCTCTTTTGCAAGCACAGGCATTTGATCCCTCAGAGACATTGGTGAAAAATTATGAGCCAGTGTTTTAAAGGAAGAAATGATGGACTGTGGGGTCAAATTGGATGTAATTAATTAGCCCTCTGGTTTCTTTTCTTTCTTTTTTTAAAGATTTTGTTTATTTATTATTTGACACAGAAAGAGAGAATATAAGCAGGGGTGGGGGTAGCAGCAAGCAGAAGGAGTGGGAGATGCAGGCTCCCCGCTAAGCAGGGAGCACAGTGAGGGGTTCAATCCCAGGACCCTGGGATCATGACCTGAGCCAAAGGCAGCTGCTTGTTTAACTGACTGAACCACCCAGGCACCCCGGCCCTGAGGTTTCTATTCAGCGATAATAGGAGAATGGTTTTCAGTCGGAAAAAATGGAATACTTGGGAGGATATTAAGCTTATACCATTCAGCTTTGTTATAAAGCCCTTGGGCGATACAACTCTTCTGGCTCTGGGGACAGAGAAGAAAAATCTTAGTTTATAAACATTACTCTACATCTAGTCACACAGCATAAGAGCATATTCTTCCTTTAAAGGGGCTTTTCCCTACATTACAGAAAGGAGCTTTTGGCTTTGGAGAAACGACTGTATGTTCTGGTGTGTTTAATATTTTGTGTCTGGAGAAATACAGTTGATTTAGTTATTTGTATTTTTTTTATTACTTTACATGAGTGCCTATGTAAGGAAAATACGCTGATTCCTTCATACAATTTGTGTTTGATTTCAGTTTAAAAAACACAACTCATGAAATAATTTTCTATACAAATAAAGTACCAGAGATTATGGTGTCTGTAGATTGCCTTTTGGAAAGAGTAAAAGAGTTACAGAACTCAAACTTGGTTTGTTTCTGTGACTTGGCTCCCAAGACATTACTAAATTCTTTGACATATAACCTGTTAAGAATAATCTGTCATGTGTATAAAATGTTATATTTCACACTTGGAAAATGGGAAGCTTTGATTTTGAAGGAGACTCAGAAAAATCATAGACTTATTAGTAAAAAATCAACTTATTAGTTGATAAATAAAATATAAATAAATATAAATAAAACTATTTTTTAATAAAGATATTATTTATTTATTTGAGAGAGATAGTGAGAGAGAGCATGAGTGGCGGGGAAGGGCAGAGGGAGAGGGAGATGCAGACTCCCCACAGAGCAGCAAGTACAGGGAGTACAACACAAGGCTTGATCCCAGGACCCTGGGATCATGACCTGAGCCAAAGTCAGATGCTTAACCAACTGAGCCACCCAGGCACCCCTGTACAATTTTTTTAGTAAGAATTATTTTGGTTGTAGAAACCCAAACCAAACTAAGCAGAATTGGAATGTATTGCCTCATATAGTTCCTAAGACTGGGTGGGGTGGATCTAGGTTTAGGTCCAGAGAGATCCAAAGGCTCAAATTATCTTGGCTGCAACATCTCCTGCTGTGGAGAGTCTAATTCTGTATAGTCAGCTAAAATGCCATTGGCAGTTCTAGGAATATATTGCTGTAACTTAATAACCCCTGTTAAAAAAGAAACATTTTTCTTCTAGCACCATACCAGTTTCTTGGAAGGACTCTGATTAGCTCTGCTTTGTCTACCTCTTCCAACTATCACTATTTCTACAATGATGGAAGCTGTGATTTAGGCCTGAGTCATGTGCCCATCCCTGGTATATCAAGATTGGTGGCTTCGGGGCGCCTGTGGCTCAGTGGGTTAAAGCCTCTGCCTTTGGCTCAGGTCATGATCCCAGGGTCCTGGGATCGATCCCTGCATTAGGCTCTCTGCTCAGCAGGAAGCCTGCCTCCTCCTTTCTCTCTGCCTACTTGTGATCTCTGTCTGTCAAATAAATAAATAAAATCTTAAAAAAAAAAAAGAAAGAAAGAAAGAAAGAAAAGATTGGCGGCTTCACCAAACTGTGAACTATGGAATGGGGTGGTTGCTACACAGACTTGCCTCCACTATTACAACACAGACATTGAAGCTATTTATTTATTTATTATTATTATTATTATTTATTGATTTTTATTGATTTTAAAAATAAAAAAATAATTTAAAAATTAAAAAAAAATTGTAATGTGTATGCCTAATGTGGGTCTCAAACTCATAACCTCCAAGATCAAGAGTCAAGTGCTCTACCGACTAAGCCATCCAGGCGCCCCAAGATATTTTATAGCTAAATTGTAAATTTAAAAAAAAAATTTTAATTGTAAATTTTTTAAAAATTTAAAATTTAAATAATGATAATGATGATGTTATTGAGAGTTTATGCTGCTAAGCTGTGTTTGTGCATTAACACAATTTATTCTTCTAACTGCACCATGAGGCAGGCATAATCAATGTGAAGAAATTGAGGCCTAGAGAGATTAAATAATTTGTCGATGGTCATAGCAGTTGGGTGGTAGTGGCAGGGTAGTTGTTGAGATTTATCTGACTCCATACCTCTTGGTATTTATCATTACAATAGACTGCTTCTCTGATGAATCTGTTTAAGTTAAGATGCTAGCAAGTCTAAAGACCAACAGGATTTATTGTTATGATTGGCTTAATGTGCAGGAAATTGTGCTCCTGGATTCTGTGTTGTTGCATCTGTCTGGAGCTTATTATTAATGCCTCCTCACCTTTGTCTATGATTTTTCATGCTGGGCACAGATAGCCGTATGTGATTAATCTGCTCATATTGAATACCCACACCCTGTTAGGCACTCTGGGAGCGATGAAAAGAAAATAGGAGCCCCAGAGGCCCTGCTTTTTTTTTTTTTTTTTTTTTTTTTAAGTGAACTCTTTGGCCAACATGGGGTTTAGACTCATGACCCCTGATCAAGAGTCTCATGCTCTAGCAACTCAGTCAGCCAAGCACCCCTGCACAGGCCCTACTTTTAATAAGTACCCTTATACATGCTAATAAACTGCAGATAAATTAACCTACATTATTTTGCCCATTACAAGTGCTAGACAAATGCTGGAAGAACTTGGAATAAAGAAACAACTGGTGTTAGGATTGTGTTTGGGGTCAGGTGGTAGACGGGTTGGGTGGGAGTTCAGAAGATAGATTTAAATATTCTTTGTGAGGGCAATGGCATGTTCAAAGGTAGGAAGAAGCAAGTGATATTCAAACTCCCACTTTATGAAATAGCTGATTTTCAAGACTCTGAAACACTGACTTTTTTTTTTTTTTGAAGATTTTATTTATTTATTCGACAGACAGAGATCACAAGTAGGCAGAGAGGCAGGCAGAGAGAGAGGGAGAAGCAGGCTCCCCACTGAGGAGAGAGCCCAATGTGGGGCTCGATCCCAGGACCCTGGGATCATGACCTGAGCCAAAAGCAGAGGCTTTAACCCACTGAGCCACCCAGGTGCCCCGTGAAACATTGACTTTTTAATAATTTTAATGTATTATTAGTAAAAATAATAAACTGATGTTTTAGGTATTCTCATAACAATTTTATTCATTGTCTGCTAACTTCTTTGTAATGCAAAAGTAAGTTTTCTTTTATAATCATTCCAGGCAAACTTTTTCTGTTAGCTCTTCCATTTTTAGTATATTACCATGTTATTTTACTTTTGAAAAACATCAATTTTAGCAAAGTAGCATTCTCTAAACTGTATCCACCTTTACAAATAAATGTTTGCCCAAATGAAACACATTGTTTCACTGAACAGTAAGTCTCTTGGATTTACCTCCTTATTTGGCTGTAATTGTTGGTCAGTAAAGGCATTTAAATTGTTAACTGTTTTCATTGCAATAAGGGCTGTCTACATTTTAAAAAACCACTAGTAATCTTTACTACATTTTAGAGTACTAAGAATAAATATTTGACATTAGTCTTCTCAAAGATGTTTTTTCTTTTTTTTTTTTTTTATAGATTTATTTTATTTATTTATTTGACAGACAGAGATCACAAGTCGGCCAGAGGCAGGCAGAGAGAGGAGGAAGCAGGCTTCCCGAAGAGCAGAGAGCCCGATGCGGGACTCGATCCCAGGACCCTGGGATTATAACCTGAGCTGAAGGCAGCGGCCCAATCCACTGAGCCACCCAGGCGCCCCAAGATTTTTTTTCTTAATTAAGCTCTATACCCAACATGGGGCTCTGAACTCACGACCCTACAATCAAGAGTCCCATGCTCCACCGACTGAGCCAGCCAGGTTCCCCTCCTCAAAGATTATTAATTACATTCTAGGATAGAAATGAATTTGTTTTTCAATGAACATAAAGTAAAAGTAATTGAAAAAATTGAGCTGGCTCTGGGCAAATAAAAATTCTACAAAAAAAACCCTAAAGTAATTTCTGAAAATCGTTGTTCACCACAGATGTTTCTATATGGATCTGCTTTATCCACCTACAGTGTTATGGAGTTGTTTTTTGTACTTGTTAATTTCTTTTTTTTTTTTAAGATTTTTAAAATATTTTCTATTTATTTGACAGAGAGAGGGAGATCAAAAGTAGACAGAGGCAGGCAGAGAGAGGGAAGAAAGCAGGCTCCCTGCTGAGCAGAGCGCCTGATGTGGGACTCAATCCCAGGACCCTGAGACCATGACCTGAGCTGAAGGCAGAGGCTTAACCCACTGAGCCACCCAGGTGCCCCTGTACTTGTTAATTTCATTTCAGGATACAAAATAATGACAGTAGTCACAAGATTAGTATATGGCATTGATACTGGAAAATAAATAAAATAATTTTAAATGTTGCCAGCCTAGTTTTTAGCAGCTGGGTCTGGCAGATTTGTAAATATATTCATATATTTTTTTTACATATATATATATATATTTTTTTTAAAGAATTTATTTATTTATTTGACAGAGAGAGATCACAAGTAGGCAGAGAGGCAGGCAGAGAGAGAGAGGAAGAAGCAGGCTCCCTGCTGAGCAGTGAGCTCCATGCGGGACTCGATCCCAGGACCCTGGGATCATGACCCGAGCCGAAGGCAGTCGCTTAACCCACTGAGCCACCCAGGCGCCCCTACATATATTTTGACAAAAATATTTTCCTTGCATGTCTTTCCTCTGCTTCTCTCTAGGGAGATTGTGGTTGGGAGAAAGATCTGGTCTGCTCTTACTCCTCTACCACCAAACTTTCCTCCCACTCCTTTTATTTCTCAAATTCCCTTCTATTTCTTTTGTGCTTGGGTCTCAAAAGAAGTCTTTGGGATCCTTAAGACATCTCCAATCCTTGAGATATGGTAGTTATAAAAACTCCCTGAGTCTTCTCGTACTAAAAATGCTTTGGTTCCAAACCTAAGCATGAGAGGATAAGATACTTGGGAGAAAAATAAAGCAAAGCCTTTCTCCTGGCCACTAGCTCTCTATAAGATCTTAGAAAAAATAGTTTCAACATTAGAAGCCTTGTATTTCTTATCTATTAAAAATAAGATGCCTTCTAGTTCTCGTATTTTATCACTCTAACTATAACATAGAGAATAAAGAGTTGTAGTTAAACTGACTATATACAAATACATGGACTGTCAGAGAATTGAAATACAATCAAATTATTTTTAACACTAAAAATATTCTAAATATAATTTAATCTCTTTTTGATCATTCAGATGGAACCTCAGGGTTTGTAATACCTTATTGTGAACTTTATTGTTGTGATGGAGACACACAGAGGTGCCAGATAAGAGATTTTATGTTGTAGATATACAGATAAATCAACTTTTGCTCTTCCATCTTTCATTATAACTAGTAACCGGTCTTTAGACTAACACAGGCAGCACTGATCTTCTTCAAGCAGAAAAGAATCATTGGGAAGAAGGAATATTGAGTGATCTAGATTGCAGTTAATTTTGCCACTGATTATAATATAACTTGAGATTTCTTCATTGCTCTTTAGTGAATGAGGGCAAGACTCTCTTAATGAATATTGCAAAGAGAGGCCAAACTTTAGGACTTAGATGCTGAGTGATTCCTTTCCCTTTGCCCTTTTAGTGTGAAAAAAATCAGGAGAAAGGGGAAATTACTTGCATAAATACTTTATTTGTGTTGGCCATTGTTGCCAAGTAAATTTACTCACAATGATTTAGATGTTTGGAATATTTTGACAGGTAAGGAATCAACTTCTTTTGCAGAAAGTTTAATGTATTCTCTATTAGAATTAGCACACTGGTGTGAAATTATTTTTATGCCAGGCATTCTGCTCCTGTGAAACTGCTTCTTGGCATGTAGCAAATCACCAATCACATCACTGGTATTATGTATGTTTATTAAATGAAAGAAGTATGGAGTCTATAGAGTATCAAATCTCAAGTATAAAAAGGTTATTTAAAACACAGGTGACCAGGGGTGCCTGGGTGGCTCAGTGGCCCAGGGTCCTGGGATCGAGCCCCACATCGGGCTCTCTGCTTAGCAGGGAGCTTGCTTCCTCCTCTCTCTGCCTGCCTCTCTGCTTACTTGTGATCTCTGTCTGTCAAATAAATAAATAAAATCTTTTAAAAAATAAATAAATAAAACACAGGTGACCAGGGTGCTTGGGTGGCTCAGTGGGTTAAGCCTCTGCCTTCGGCTTGGGTCATGGTCTCAGGGTCCTGGAATCGAGCCCTGCATCAGGCTCTCTGTTCAGCAGGGAGCCTGCTTCCCTCTCTCTCTGCCTACTTGTGATCTCTGTCTATCAAATAAATAAATAAAATCTTTTAAAAAACAAAACAAAACACAGGTGACCTAGGGGTGCCTGGGTAGCCCATTTGGTTAAGCTCTTTTTTTTTTTTTTAAGATTTTATTTATTTATTTGGCAGAGATCACAAGTAGGCAGAGTGGCAGGAAGAGATGTGGGGAAAAGCAGGCTCCCTGCTGACCATGACCTGAGCCGAAGGCAGATGCTTAACCAACTGGGCCACCCAGGTGCCCCTTGGTTAAGCTCTTGACCATTGGTTTCAGCTCAGGTCATGATCTCATGGGTCTTGGGATCAAGTCCTGAGGCCTGCTCTCCACTCTGCAGGGAGTCTGCTTGAAGATTCTCTCCCTCTGCCCTTCCCACTCTTGTGCATGCACTTGCATGCACTCTATCTCTCAACAAATAAATCTTTAAAAATAAGAAAATAAGGTGCCTGGGTGGCTCACGTCTGCATTTAGCTCAGGTAATGATCTTGGGGTCCTGGGATTGAACCCCACATGTGGCTCCCTGCTCAGCAAGGAGCCTGCTTTTCCCTTTGTCTGCTGCTCCGCCTGCTTGTGCACTCCCTCTCTTTGTGACAAATAAATAAATAAAATCTTATAAAAAAATAAAGAATAATAAAAATAAGTAAATAAATAAAATACAGGTGTCTAAAAGTGCTGTTGCAGTGCAGTTTATTTTTTTAGGTCCTTGGAATTGAAATACAAGAAAAATAATGAATTTGTTCCACACCAGATTTAGGTTACAGTTACTACTTGGGCACAAGGAGGATGAATGGAATCAAAGAGAGGTTCATGGGGGCCTTTAGTTAGAAAATAAAGCTGAACAAATACGGCAGACTATGAAGATTGATAAAGTTGAGTTATATGAATGTTCATTGTATTGTACTCTATATTTTTTAGTGTATTTTAAATATTTCACAGTTTTTTAAATTCAGATGAAGTTAAAAAGCTGTCCAATTTTTCTTTGTGCTGAATTACTTAACTGTCACTTGTACTAATCCTGATTCCTTAATATTTTTGAAAATTAAACTATAATTAACAATAATGTGTTTTTAGTTATTCAGTTCAGTGAGTTGTGACAATTGTATATACCTGTGTAATGACTACATAAACTGTTGAACATTTTCATCATCCCCAGAAGGTTCCCTCATTGCCCTTTCCAGTCAGTTCCTCCCCATCCCCAAGGCAGGTAACTTCTTTCTGATTTCTTTCACCATAAAACAGTTTTCTTCTTGAAATTTATATAGGAATTGAACCACACAATAGGTACTATCTTGCATAAGGCTTCTTTCACCTACCGTCATGCTTTTTGAGATTCATAGTTTCGACCTGTGTCAGTAGTTTGTTGTTGTTGTTGTTGTTTTTAGTGAACTCTAAGCTTAATGTCGGGCTCCAGCTTACCACCCTAAGAAGGTCAGGAGTCCTGTGTTATACTGACTGAGCCAGCAGTAGTACTGGTGCCCCAGTAGTTCATTGTTTTCCTAACGTCGATTAATATTTCACTGTATTAGTATTCCATAATTTTTTTTAAAGATTTTACTTATTTGACAGAGATCACAAGTAGGCAGAGAGAGAGGAGGAAGCAGGCTCTCTGCTGAGCAGAGAGCGTGATGTGGGGCTCGATCTCAGCACCCAGGGATTGATCCCAGGGATCATGGCCAGAGCTGAAGGCAGTGAGCCCCCCAGGTGCCCCTGTTTTTCTGTTTTTGTTTTTTATTTACCTACATAATGTCTATATCCAACATAGGGCTTGAACTCAAGACCCCAAGATCAAGAGGCACATGTTCTTCCAACTGAGCCAGCCAGCTACCCCCATAATTTTCTTATTACACTTCGATTGGTTTTGATTTCTAGATAAGATTGTCTTGAACATTCTCATTCATTTTTTTTTTTAAGGATTTTATTTATTTGAGAGAGAGAGACAGTAGGAGAGAGCATGAAAGGGGAGAAATCAGAGGGAGAACCAGACTCCCCGTGGAGCTGGGAGCCTGATGCTGGACTAGATCCTAGGACTCCGGGATCATGATCTGAGCCAAAGGCAGTTGCTTCACCAACTGAGCCACCCAGGCACCCTCTCATTCAGTTTTTTGTGTGTGTGTGTGAGTGAATGTAAGTATATTTTCATTTCTCTTGGGTGCGTACTTAAGTGTAGAATTACTGATTCACAGGTGGATGCATGTTTGACTTTGTAAGAAAGTGGGAAACAATCCCTAGAGTAAATGTAGCATCTTACATTCCTAACAACAATGTATGAGATTTCCAATTGCTTCATGTCCTTGCTGATATTAAGTGTTATTCATCTTGTTATTTTAGTCCTTGTAGTAGGTGTGAAATGGTGTTTTGTTGTGGTTTTAAATTTCCGTTTCCCTGGTAGATACCTTTCTGTGTGTTTTTTTGCCATTTCTATGTTTTAAAAAAATGTCTATTCAAGTCTTTCACCTATTTTTTTACAGGTTTTTATCTTTTTATTGTTGTAGAACTCTGTGTATTCTGGATAAAAGTTTGTTGTCAGATGTGTGTGTTGTGAATATTTTTTCTAATGTGTAAGCTTGTCTCTTCGTTTCCTTAATGGTGGATTTAGCTGAGCTGAAATTTTTCCCTTCATGGTTAGTGTTGTGTTCTGTCCAAGAAATCTTTGCCTACTTCAAGGTCACAAAGATATTCTATTTTTTTTTTCTGTAAGTTTTATGGTGGTATTTCAAGTTTAGACATATGATCCACCTTTTTAAAAAATAAGATTTATTTATTTATTTTAGAGAGAGCGTGTGTGCCTGCATGAGCAGGGGGAGGGTCAGAGGGAGAGAGATGGGGAAGCCAAGGAGCCCGACATGGGGCTTTATCTCATGACACTGATACCATGACCAGAGCTGAAACAGAGTCCCCTACTTAAGCAACTGAGCCACTCATGTGCTCCATGATCCATCTTAAAATAATTTTTTGTATTGACTATGTTTCTTTGCTATTACTTTGTCCTCTCCTGACTGATAAGGTTCTTCTACCCTAAAGAGCCTCATTATTTCTCTTTGTGAGGTAATGGCTGAAGACTGCTGTGTAACTTTTACCATACACTTTACTAAACACTGCTGACCTAGTCCTTTATATGTGTTCCCTCTTCATTGATGTGTCACTGAAATATCAGACAGATGGAGTCATCTCTGTGTGTTTTATTACAATTACTCCCCATCATACTTTCAGGGCCACTGAGGGTCTAGTGTTGGAGCAGAATCTTTAGGAAAGCCATAGGAAAAGAGCATCCTGGAAGTTGCCACCTGGAATAATGAAGTATCACATGTGAAACATGATTATTTAGAGGATTTTGATATCTTCTTTTAAGCATCTTATACAGCATTAGCATTGTGATGGTATTCATGTCACAGAACTAGAACAACTACCCATTAACACTAATGAATGGGAGAGAATGTGCAGAACCAAAAGTTGCAGTCTTACTACTTCTAAGACTCCCTCAAATGCAGGTCTATAGTTAAAACAACAGGCTAATTTATTTTTGGTGTGTTGATATGTTGAATGGGGAGGGAGAGGATGTGGCAAAATAGAAAGGATTGAGGAGGCATGGACATAAAATCCTTTAATACTGCTGGGTAAGCTATTCATTTTATCCTTTTGACAAAATCTAAAATTATTTATGAAAGGAATGTATTTTTAAATTGGAGTTGGAAACTATTGGAAATCATTGGGTATTAACCAGTTTAGGAACATAGTGCAGCTGAAAGGAATTTTAACCCTGTTAGGTTGTGGGTTTGGGTTTTTTTTTTAAGATTTTATTTATTTATTTGACACAGAGAGAGAGAGAGATCACAAGTAGGCAGAGAGGCAGGCAGAGAGAGGGGGGAAGCAAGCTCCCCGCTGAGCAGAGAGCCCCATATGGGGCTCCATCCCAGGACCCTGAGATCACAACCCGAGCTGAAGGCAGAGGCTTGACCCACTGAGCCACCCAGGCACCCAGGTTGTGTTTATTGTCAACAACAATACATCTTCCCCACCCCACCCCCTAGAAAAAACCCTCTCTTGAGAATCTGTTCTCGGATTTTCAGAAAAAAAGGTTGAAAAGTTATTTTGGATTTCTTTTTTTTTTTTTTTTTTTAAGATTTTATTTATTTATTTGACAGAGAGAAATCACAAGTAGATGGAGAGGCAGGCAGAGAGAGAGAGAGAGAAGCAGGCTCTCCGCTGAGCAGAGAGCCCGATGCGGGACTCGATCCCAGGACTCTGAGATCATGACCTGAGCCGAAGGCAGCGGCTTAACCCACTGAGCCACCCAGGCGCCCATGGATTTCTTATTTGGAAGATAATAATCTTGAGTTTGATTAAAACATTTTCTTTCTTTTTTTGTTTTTTTAGTATTATTTTTCACATTTAAATTCTTAATGCACCTGAAATTTGTTTTTGTGTGAATTTTTTTTTTTTTACATTTGGTTAAAATATTTTCTATGAGCAATTACCTCTTTTGATAGATTTATTTATGAGAAAGAGAGAGAGAGATCATGTGCAGAGTGGGGAGGGACAGAGGGAGAAAGAGAGAGAAACTCAAGCAAACTTTGCCCTGAGCCTGGAGCCCACATGAGGATTGATCTCCCCACCCTGATCCAAAACCAAGAGTCAGAACCCTTAACCGACTGTGCCACCCAGGCACCCCAACCAACTCTTAATTATTCTTGTGAGATTGATCAGTTTTGCTGCCTGTTTTCTTAGAATATTCCATCTCAGTCAGGTTTATTTGTCCTCCTTGTTTCTGGATGGAGAGTGAATTGCGATAATCTTCTGCATTTATTCTGAGAAGGAAGATGAATTTTAATATTTGCTTGGGCAAAGTGTAATTAGGTAAAACTGCCATTTAAAACAACAACAAATTGTGAAAATTTAAAATATTTTTGAAATATCCAGTGTTGTGGACTGTTTCCTTATCCTTTCCACTAGTGAGAATGGTAGACTTAGAAGCCTTGACCCCTGTAGAATTCTGCTTCTTGCATGTTTTTTAACTTGCCAGAAGTTCCTGTGTGCCTTTTCCATGCCATTTTCCCTGAAGCATCTACTCGGCAGTAGGAGTGAGCTGTACAGCTGTCACGATCCAGTATAGGCACAGCCTGAGAGCTATAATCAAGGCGAGAACTAGAGAACCCGTGGCTGCTTTTGGTCGAGGAAGGTGGTGAGAACAGGCCAGGGTTGCCTCTCTTCCAGGGCAAGAGAAAGTGCTGTCGAGCAGAGTAGTCCAAATGAGTCGGATGATTATGTTCTATTGTAGTAAAAGCATCGGCTTTGGAGCACTGCTGGACTGTAGCTCTACTTGTTGTCAGAAAAAAAACTTTAAACCTCATTTTCTTTCTCAAATGATTGTGAAGGTTATGTAAAGTTTTGTGCTTTTTTAATGAAGTACCTAGCACATAATAGGTGTTGAAAAAATGTTGATCTCCCTTCTTTATATACTTCATGGAAAATTGTTTCAGAATCTCTTTCTACCTGTCAGGAGAAAATGGTGCTGGCTAGTTTAGGAGGTCAGTGAAGAAATAGAAGCTGATAGAACCCTGATTCATCTCTCTCTCTCTCTCTCTTTTTTTTTTTTTTTTTTTAAGATTTTCTGTATTTATTTGGCAGAGAGAGAGACAGCAAGAGCAGGAACACAAACAGGGGGAGTGAGAAGGGGAAAAGCAGGCTTCCCGCTGAGCAGAGAGCCCAACATTGGACTTGATCCCAGGACCCCGGGATCATGACCTGAGCTGAAGGCAGACGATTAACGACTGAGGCACCCAGGTGCCCCTTGATTCTTTTCTTTTATGTACATCCAGTGTTTAGGTCATCTGCTCCTATAATTTCAGCTTTTATCTGAGTCTCTGTAATTTTTAGCTATATCTTTTTGTTCCCAGCCTTTCTGTGATCTCTTACCAGCACATCACATTTAACCAGGCAAACTTTTTTGCATCCACTTGTTATATAATCAAGTGGATGCAGCCTCTGGCCCAGTCTCCTCTCTTCCCTTTGGCCCAGTCTCTCTCTTCCCTTTGGCTAGGAGGCTTTCTCATTGTTCTTGTCTTTTCCAATTTTCACTCAAGGCTAATGAAGAAAGCAGGAGTGGGGCCTCTGGGTGGCTCAGTTGGTTGAGCAGTGGACTCTTAGTTTTGATTTGGTTCATGATTTTAGGATTATGGGATTGAACCCGATGTTGGGCTCCACACTCAGCATGGTCTGCTTGAGATCCAGCCCCTGCCTGCCCACCCCCCCCACCATCTGCTTCTCCTCCTGTTGTCTGCACGCATTCTCTCTCTCTCAAATAAATAAATATTTTTTAAAAAGAAGCAAGCAGAAGTAACTCCTTACATCTCCCCAGTTAGTAGGCATTATTTTGAACAAACAAAATTCCTACCTTTAAGGAGCTTATAACAGTATGTAATATGATGGTTACTATTCATTCTAAATGCAAGTTGTGATTTTTTTTTAAAGATTTTATTTATTTATTTGACAGAGATAGATCACAAGTAGGCAGAGGGGGAGGGGGAAGCAGGCTCCCCGCAGAGCAGAGAGCCCAATGCGGGGCTCAATCCCAGGACCCCAAACCAAAGGCAGAGGCTTAACCCACTGAACCACCCTGGCACCCTCCTTTCCATTTAAAACAGCTTCCTTAAATCCTCTTCTTCCCTTTTTTATTACAGTAGGAATCTGTTATTTATTGAGTACCTCTTCTTAATATTGTTTTATAAGCTGGAGACTGGTGAGGACTGTCCTTTGTTCAGGGTATAAGGAAAGAGAAGTGGACATATAACATTGCTGCTCAGCTATATTTGCTTCCATAGGGTCTCTAGGAGCACCAGAAATCTCCCACTGGGCACCAGATTCATTGGGTTGTATGCCATCAAGTCTTATTCCATATATGGAATTTTATTGCTCTTCAAAAGAAAAACATGTTGAGACAGTAGTTTCTAAGAAGTCAGACTTTGCCACAATTCCTTTTAGACCTAGTACCTCAGGCCTTTCCTAACATAGATTTAAAATTCTTTCAGAAGCCCAAATTCTTTACCAGGGACAGATGATTGATTAATTTTGGTCTGTGGAAAGAAAGGATCTTAAGTTAGTGCATTGCCCACAAACTAAATGAACTGACTGCCAATTTAAGCTTTGGGAAACTTAAAACATATTTAAGAATATCCCATCTTAAACCAAAGCCAGATATTTTCAGATGATGTACCAGCATAAAGAAATCTACAGCATGGGCCCCTTCAATAATCCATCTCAGCTGAATAGTCTGTGGCTTTAGCAGGAATTTTTCCACTCTCCAGTTTACCACATCTTTCTTGGCATCAAATTACCTTTCTGCTTAATTCAAATCGTTAGTTTAACTGTTGGGCTGAATTCAATTATGGAGGTAGTAATGGAAACTGTACAGTGATGTTACTGCTGTGTCGTTCACATATGGTCATAGTCTTTATGTCCTGATGATCTTGTTTTGTTTCCCTAAGTTTATGTTTTAAATTGGCTCTGTACAGAAAGGGACCCATTAGCAAGAGAGGAATCTGCATATGCATGACCCAGTTTACTCTCAGGGGAAGAAATAATTAAGTAATTTCTCTGTGATGGCCCACAGTTCCATCCCTGGGAGGAGGTTGTTGCTGGAATTCACATTTCACAGATAACTTCCTGTGACCCTTCATAAGGCAGGGAGAAGACCTCCAGTTTTATCTTCCTTTTTCCCTTCCCCTGTTGCCATTTGATTCTTTGGGTGTGGATTCTGGCATCTGGTTTGGTGGGTGTGACATACAGCTTTTTTTTTTTCTGTTTCTTTTTTAAGTTTTTATTTTAATTCCAGTTAGTTAACATAAAATGTTATATTAGTTTTAGGTGTACAATATAATTATTTTTTAAGATTTTATTTACTTGACAGACAGAGATCACAAGTAGGCAGAGAGGCAGGCAGAGAGGAAGGGAAACAGGCTCCCCGCTGAGCAGAGAGCCCGATGCAGGGGCTCAATCCCAGGACCCTGGGATCATGACCTGAGCCAAAGGCAGAGGCTTTAACCAACTGAGCCACCCAGGCGCCCCAGTTGTACAACCATCAGTTTATTCTCTATAGTTAAGAGTCTATTTCTTGGTTTATCTCTGTCTTATTTTTTTTTCCCTTTGCGTGTTTGTTTCCCAAATATTCCACGTATGAGTGAAATCATAGGCCATTTGTCTTTCTCTGACTTATTTTACTTACCATTATACTCTCCAGGTCCATCCATGTTGTTGTAAATTGCAAGATTTCATGCTTTTTCAAAAAAATTTTTGAAAGATTTTATTTATTTATTTGACAGAGATCACAAGTAGGCAGAGAAGCAGGCAGAGAGAGAGGAAGGGAAGCAGGCTTCCCACTAAGCAGAGAGCCCAATGATGGGCTCCATTCCAGGACCCTGGGATCATGACCTGAGCTGAAGGCAGAGGCTTTAGCCCACTGAGCCACTGAGGCACCCCGATTTCATGCTTTTTAAGGCTGAATAATATCCCATTTTGTGTGTGTGTGTGTGTGTGTGTGTGTGTGTGTTTGTATCTATCTATCTTACTATCTCTCTATCTCCCCCACATCTTCCTTATCCTTATCCATTCATCAATCTGTGGATCCTTGGGCTGCTTCCATATCTTGGCTACTATAAATAATGCTACTATAAACATAGGGGTGTTTGTATCTCTTTGAAATTGTGGACATTTTCTTTTATTTGGGTAATATTATCTTTCCCATTTCCTCTTCCCTGCATCTAGCATTTCCATGCTATTTCTGTCATACTTCACACACAAGGTCCCCTAGTGATCCCAAACACAATGGGGTTTTTTTGTTTTGTTTTGTTTTGTTTTAATTTTATCCATTTGTTTGTCAGAGAGAGAGGGAGAGAGCCCAAGCAGGGGGAGCGGCAAGCAGAGGGAGAAGCAGGCTCTCTGCTGAGCAATGAATCTGACATGGGACCAGACCATGGGACCATGGGACCATGACCCAAGCTGAAGGCAGATGCTTAATCAGCTGAGCCACCCAGGCATCCCCCAAATACAATTTTTTTTTTTTTTTTTTTAGATCACAAGTAGGCAGAGAGGCAGGCAGAGAGAGAGAGGAGGAAGCAGAGAGCCCGATGCGGGGCTTGATCCCAGGACCTTGGGATCATGACCTGAACCGAAGGCAGAGGCTTTAACCCACTGAGCCACCCAGGTGCCCCCCCCCCCAATACAATTTTAAGATTCTGGTAACTTTAGATGAATTTGAGGAAGGAAAAGTGGGATAAGTAACTTTTCCTCAAATAAAACTCAAGTTTCTAATAATGCTTCTAAAAAATACTTAAACACAACATGTGTTAGGAAAAAACAATATATTGTATATCTATGAAATCTTATTTTTCTATTCAGGTCCTGTGCACAGTTATGCATATTAGGAAGTGTAAGTAATGTGGGAAGTCACTCTGAGCTCCTACTTGTTTATTTATTTATTTTAAGATTTTATTTATTCATTTGAGAGAGAGAGAGAGCACGGGCATGGGGGAGAGGCAGCAGAGAGAGAAGCAGGCTTCCAGCTAAACAAGGAGCCCAATGTGGGACTTGATCCCAGGACCCTGGGGTCATGACCTGAGCCAAAGGCAGCCATTCAACTATCTGAGCCACCCAGGTATCCCTGGGCTCCTACCTTTAAGCTTTTTATTTAGCAGTCATTACTCATCTCTCCAGCCTATACTATTTGGGCAAGATGTGTAGGTAATTAATCTCCAGTTTCCCTATAGGAAAGTATCTTCTGCACACATTTTTTTTTTAAATATTTTATTTATTTATTTGATGGAGAGACAGCGAGAGAGGCAACACACCAGAGGGAGTAGGAGAGGGGGAAGCAGGCTCCCTGCTGGGCTCGATCCTAGGAACCTGAGATCATGACCTGAGCTGAAGGCAGATGCTTAATGACTGAGCCACCCAGGCGCCCCTGAACACATTTTTAAATAAGGAATTTGCTAGCATTTTTATTCTTGCAGAACATGAAAGGAATTCTTGCATAGTAAACTACAGTAACTATGGATCTATTTATGTTGATAGGATAAAGTAGTTTATTCCTAAAGAAGTGAAACTCACTATTTGACAAATTTATAAGCTTCCACACTGTAGCCATAGTGACTGACTAGATTTGTTTGTTTTGCTCTCAGTTGCCCTATGTTTTTCTTACTTTTGGCCCATATGGTACCAGTATTTAGGTTATTTTTGTCACCTAAAACTAATCAGTTTAGGCTTTTTTTTTAAATTTAAAGATTATTTATTTGAGAGAGGAGTGTACGCATGCAGGTGCACACTTGCGTAAGTGAGAGGAGGAAGCGAAGGAGAGAGAGTCTTCAAGTAGACCCCCTACTGTGGGGCTTGATCACAGGACCAAGATCATGCATGACCTGAGCCAAAATCAAAAGTCAGTTGCTTAACCACTTAACCAACTGAGCCACGAGGTGACCCAGTTTAGGCTCTATTTTTTTAATGGGAGTCAGATTCAATGCTGGCCAGTGTGACCATATTTTCAGATCAGATCTTGCCTTAGTGGAGTGAAAAATATAGGGAAAAAGTCATTTATATAGGGTTATACTAGATGGATAATACTGTACCTAAATCTGGTCTTTTTTTTTTTTTTTTTAAGATTTTATTTATTTATTTGACAGAGAGAGAGAGATCACAAGTAAGCAGAGAAGCGGGGGAGGGGGGAAGCAGGCTCCCTGCTGAGCAGAGAGCCCAATGCAGGCCTCTATCCTGGGACCCTGAGACCATGAGTTGAGCCAAAGCAGAGGCATAACCCACTGAGCCACCCAGGCGCCCCTGAATCTGGTCTTAGTAGGTTTTTTTTCCCCCTTTTCTACATGGGATCTCATTCACTTGGGTGAAATTTTAGCACTAGAAGGTAGTCTCTTTGAACCTTAGTTTCTTTCTCTAGACATTGAATATCTGACATTTTTTACTACTACTACTTTTTTGTTTTTTAAAGATTTCATTTATTTATTTGACAGAGAGAGATCACAAGTAGGCAGAGGCAGGCAGAGAGAGAAGAGGAGGAAGCAGGCTCCCTGCTGAGCCGAGAGCCCGACGTGGGACGTGGGGCTCTATCCCTGGACCCTGGGACCATGACCTGAGCCGAAGGCAGAGGCTTTAACCCACTGAGCCACCCAGGCACCCCACTACTACTACTTTTTTTACAAGATTTCATTTGACAGAGATTGAGAGAGATCAAGCAGGGGGAGCAGTAGAAGGAGAGGGAAAAGCAGGGAGCCTCAGGCAGGTCTTGATCCCAGGACCCTGGGATCATGACCTGAGCCCAAGACTGATGCTTTAACCATGTGGACTACCCAGGTGCCCCAGTTATACTACTTTTAAGAGAATGGGTAGTAATTACAATAGCTAACATTTATTGAGCATCTAGTGTTCTAGACACTGTTATAAGTGTTTTACATCATTTAATTAATTAAGGACCATTGTTTTCCTCACTTTAAGAGTAAGTAACTTGAAGTATTAAGATATAACCAAGTATGAATATTGAGTAAGTGGAGAAGATCTGAGAGGAACCCAGGCCATCTGGCTCCAGAGCCTACACTCTTAGTGCTGTGCTAATTTTGATCAGAATTCATCCCAGATGTTGATTCTGAGATAGCTATGTAACTAAGAAAATGTTCAACTTTAGGGAACAAAACACTAAGTTTAGCAAGGTAGTTGCATACACAGCAAACTCTGGAGACCTCTGTTTTTGTAATTTACTCAGTTTTTGGTAAATTGACATTTTCATTTTTTTTTTAAGATTTTATTTATTTATTTGACAGAGAGAGATCACAAGCAGGCAGAGAGGCAGGCAGAGAGAGAGAGGAGGAAGCAGGCTCCTGGCTGAGCAGAGAGCCCGATGCGGGGCTTGATTCCAGGACCCTGGGATCATGACCTGAGCCGAAGACAGCAGCTTAACCCACTGAGCCACCCAGGCGCCCCGACATTTTCATTTTTACTATTTAATTTTTTTTTTTTAAGATTTTATTTATTTACTCGGCAGAGAGAGAAAGATCACAATTAGGCAGAGCAGGGGCGGGAAGCAGGCTACCCACCAAGCAGAGAATCCAGCGCAGAGCTCGATCCCAGGACCCTGAGACCATGACCCAAGCCGAAGGCAGAGGCTTAACCCTCTAAGCCACCCAGGTGCCCCATTTAACTATTTAATTTTTAAAAATAACTCTTTATCACAAAATAATCAAGTATTTTTAAAAATTCAATCAATAGGAGATTATATAAATTAAAGATTCCCTTTTCCCCCAGGTATTTTTCTGTCTACACAATTTTCTTTACTTTGGATCGTTTTGTAGATTAAGAGAATATATTATTATATATATATATTTTTAAGATTTTTTTAATTTATTTGACAGAGAGGGGTCACAAGTAGGCAGAGAGGCAGGCAGAGAAAGAGGAGGAAAGAGCAGGCTTTCTGCATAGAGAGCCTGATGTGGGGCTCGATCCCAGGACCCTGAGATCATGACCTCAGCCAAAGGCAGAGGCTTAACCCACTGAGCCACGCAGGCACCGCGATATTATTATGTTCTTATAGACATACTACATTATATATTATAATAATGGTAAGCATTTTGTGTTCTCATAGTGATCACTTATGGAGAGCCATAACGTACAGAGAGCCATCTCATGTATGTTATGTGCTTCTACGATATTAAAAATATTTACAGGATGCCCAATTCCTTTTGTGATTTAAAAGAAGTAGGGATTGGGGCTCTTGTGGCTGTCAATTAAGCATCTGCCTGCAGCTCAGGTTATAATCCTGGGGTCCTGGTTTTGAGCCCCATCTGGGGCTCCCTGCTCAGTGGAGAGTATGCTTCTCCCTCATCCTCTGCTCTTCCCTCTGCCTGAACTCTCTCTCTCTGTGTCAAATAAATAAACAAATAACCCCCCCCCCACATTTTTAAATAGGGATAATTTGTTTTAAAATAAAGTAAACATATTTATTGTACTGAGGCTTAGGGTAAAATTCCAGATTACTTTGGAGGGAAACAATTTCTGTTTCTTAACAGAAATATATATATATATTTAAGATTTTTTTTATTTATTTGACATGATCAGTAGTTTTTTCTGTATATATTTAAGGTGACTTAATTATCCACTTCAAATATAAAGATCCTAATGATATTTAATCATTCTTTAACTCTGCTTTGATATAAACTTGAAATTTAAAAAAGTTGTATTGAAAAGGTTTTCCCATGTGGTCTTTGTAGTGGTGGCTTGTTTTATTTACTTGGACTTACTTTATACTTTCAGATTAAGTATAAAGCCAAATTTGGGATAACTGGTGCAGGTATCTGTGGAATGCAGAGATAAGCCCTTTACCTGATGATATGCTATTACTTGAAGGCAGGAACACTGTAGCATACATTTTATAGTGTCCCATTCACAACTCATGTGATGTGTTTGATGCATGAGTGAGATCTATGTTGTGTCCTTTCTTTAACTCAGTTCTTTAAAAATATACATTTATCCGTTATCTTAGGAAGTTTGTGATCTGTGTTTTGGTAGTGATCTCAAACTCTGCTTTGAGGAAAAAGTCTTGTTCTTTTAAGGGCACATCTTTCCTTTTGTACACTTACCTTGGAAGCTCTTCAAGAAGGAATAGTAAATAAGAGACAAGACTACCTTTCGTGGTGGCTGATAACTCTTAAGTGTGAATATCACCGATCCCTCAAAACGAGATCCCTGCTTTCCACTTTGAACCCTACACTCCAGCCTTTCCTACCTACTTACATTTCTCGGAATGTTTCATGTTACTCCCTGACTCTGTGCTGTAACCCAGCCAGGCTCACTCATTTCCACTTTGTTTGCCTGAAGCACTTTATCTTTGAAAGATCAAGGTCTCCTGTGCGAACCTTTCCTGACTCCATCCTGTCCTCTCCCTTCAAAGTTATGCACTCGTTTAGGTTACCTTTTTTACTTCATACATTTTGTATATGTTCTATAATAGTCCTTAATTGTTTGTTCATTGGTAAAATATAGGATTACTAGTTACATGCTTGGTCTTTCTTTCCATCTTTGCTATTTAATGGCAAGAGTGGCAAGTGTGTGTTTTGTTTTTTACTTTCTCTAAGACCTTGGTTTCCATTTGTAAAATGGGAGTAATGTACCTATCTCATGGGATTGTTGTGAGATTAAATGGAATTATACACATAAAACATAACTTTGGCACACACAACATTAAATGAGTAGTGAGGATGGTGATTGCATATTTATATCTTCTGTTATATTTTTAGCTTCTTGAAGACATGGAATGTTGTTCTATTAAGGTACTTTTTCCCAGTGTTTTGCCTCAAATAGGTTTGATCTGTACGTGCTTATTCAATGGGAAAATGGCTGTCCAACACCATGAGAGTTTTACATCTATTTTCTCTTATGTTCTTCTGCACTTCTTGTTTTTCTTCCTTGTTCCCATAGGCTATACTATGAAAAGTACTGTTATCTTAGATTTCAGCACAAATAGAATTCCAAAAAATACCTATTTTAACCCTTAATAAGAATTACTTACCAATAATATAAATGAAAATACGCTGTGTTCATATTAGAACGTGATTTTATGATGTAAGGGTTTTAGGAGTTAATATCTTACTGTAGTTTTAGCTGTATGAAGTACGTTCATTCATAAGTTCTTGCAGAGTGAGAATCATTTATGTGAGAACAAGGAATCACTTTATTGTCTCTTGGGGAGTGTGTGGATGATTGAGAAAAAAGACAAGAGAAAAATAACTGGGCACTTCTATTTTTGCATGAGGCTGGGGAGCCCATCATATGAGTTTTCAGAGATTTCCAGTTTTACTGTTTTTTAAAGTTTTCATTTAAATTCCAGTTAGTTAACATATAGTGTTTATATTAGTTTCAGGTGTACAATATAGTGGTTCATACATCACTCAGAACTCAGTACAAGTGTACTCCTTAATCCCCATCACCTATTTTACCCATCCCCCACCCACCTTTCTCTTATAACCATCAGTTTGTTCTCTTATAGTTAAGAGTCTCTTTCTTTGTTTGCCCCCCTTTTCCCTTTGCTCATTTGTTTTGTTTCTTAATTTCTACATAGAGTGAAATCATATGGTATTTGTCTTTCTCTGACTGACATACTTCACTCAGCACAGTACTGTCTAGCTCTGTCCATGTCATTGCAAATGGCAAGATTTCATTCTTTTTTATGGCTGAGTAATTTTCCATTGTATGTATATTTTGTGTGTGTGTGTGTGTGTATCTCACACATCTTTAACCATTCATCTGTTGGTGTACACTTGGGCTGTTTCCATAATGTGGCCACATCACTGCTATAGACATCAAGGTGCATGTGTCCCCTTGAATTAGTATTTTTGTATTCTTCCAGTTCTTATTTTTAACCCACATAAAAAAGAGAGACATTTCCTCCTGAAGAACCCATTACAGTTCACATGTGTATGCTTGCCTGCTTATTCCAGGCATCCTCTTTGCTTTGTTGCTGAGATGGTATTTATTTCACACTTTCATATTTTAGAGATTTCCACCACAGAAAATAAAAATATAATTGCAAAATTAGAGCACTGAGGCATTTATAAAGGATGGTATGTATAGTATCAAAACATTTTATTCACTCACTGAATATTTCAGCAGAATAATCCAAGTTTAGGGGCACCTGGTTGACTCAGTGGGTTAAGCCTCTGCCTTTGGCTCAGGTCATGATCTCAGTCCTGGGTTCTAGCCTGGCATTAGGCTCTCTGCTCATCAGGAAACCTGCTTCCCCCTCTTTCTCTGCCTGCCTCTAAGCCTACTTGTGATCTCTCTCTCTCTCTCTCTGTCAAATAAATAAATAAAATTTTCTTTTAAAAAAAGAATAATCCAAGTTTAGGAATAATTCCAACAGTTTTCTCCACTGTTAAGAGGCTAATATTACCACTTGAATTTTCAGCTTTATTTTGCTCTGTGTCCTTCGTGTGACTGCCTTATACATTCAAGAACAATGGTCCTGAGCAGATCCTTTTTTCCCAGAGCCCTCGTCTCCTTTGTGAGCTTTATCTCATTAGCCCTCACAGTAGTTGTCTGGCACGTACAGGTCAGACTCAGAAAGACACAATGGTCTATTTCTGAATTCCCACCACAGGTAATCCATTATGCTATATGATAATGCCCTTGGGAGGAGGTCTTAGTTAGGTTTCCACACTAATTCATTTAATAAACACTTACTAAACACCTGCTTTTTGCCATGTACCATGCTAATTTCTGAACCTGGTAAAAATGATTGTCAAGATCTGCATTAGATAGTTAACAGTAATATCTCAAATTGGTATGGTTTCTAAAATTTCTAAAATCCTTTCCCATACTTTAATCATTTAATCTTTATAATAATCACTTAAAGATAGGCTTTATATATAAAGGAACTGAAATCTAAAGAAATGTAATTAAGGCACTTGTGTGATTATCACCAATTCTGAAGGGATGGACATTGAGGCATGATATTTTTCAAAAAATAATAACTTTCTTTTGAAAAAGGGCACCTGGCTCGGTAGGTAAAGCATGTGGCTCTTGGTCACAGGGTCATGAATTTGAGCCCCACACTGGGCATGGGGTTTTCTGTTTAGTTTTAGCTTGGCTAGAGCTACTGCGGTACTCTTCTAACCACCCTGTCCCCATGCCATTGCCATTGCTGCCCTGGCCATAACAAGGAAGGAAACAGTGGCTATGAGTCTTCCAGCCCCTCTGTGCTTCTGATGTCTGAGAAAGAACTGTTTGCTTTCAGAGGTACACTAGTGAGTTAAATATTGATCTCTGATTTTTTTTTTAAGTCTTATGTCTGATATAGAAAAGATGAATTACAATGAGGTGAAAGGACTCTGGCCTGAGTTTTAAAACATGTTAACAGTAAAGTAGTAATAAAATGTACCTTTCTGCAGGATTGTTAGCCAGCCAGTTATGATTTTATACTATCTGAGAAACCAAACTGAGAGTTAAGAATGTACTCAGGAAGAGATGACATGGTTTTTTTAGCTGTGGCTTTGCCACAGACTAACTGTGACTTGGAAGAAGTTTTCTTATTTCTTTGAGCCTCATTTTTCTTAGGGTTTCGGTTTCATAGCTTTAAAGATTAACAGGTTGGACTGAATTATCTCTAAGATGTCTTCTAGCCCGAAAACTTTGTAAGTTATCTATTTTTAGATTAGTTTTTGTCCCCAGACACTCTGGATGAATATGCGTGTGTGTGTGTGTGTGTGTGTGTGTGAGAGAGAGAGAGAGAGAGAATGTGTATGTATAGGAGGCCAAACATAACACACTTGAAATTAATAGCTATTTCATTAATCTCTAAGTATGTTCATTTATTTCAGCTGTATTGAGCATATTCGTGTGTACTTACTACGCTGGTGAATCTTTCTCCTTTCCTGGAGTAATCTCTGAGAGAGAGAAAGGAGGATTTAGCATGCATAACGATAAATATAATCTCAAGATAAGTACCCTTACTGATTATAGGAAGCTAACAATAACACAGATTGGTTGTCAGTTGCAAGGGCAAACCCTCACATGTCCAAAGCTGCTCTATAATATTACCTTAATGGAATTTGGAATTAAATACAGCGATCTCTAGAATGATGGTATTTTTCAGTTTCATCATTATTCTCACGCCTCAAATTTACTCTGGCTCATTTAGAATGAAGTAAAAGTAAGTAGAGAGAGTAGGAAGATGTTGGTCAAAGGCTACAAACTTCCAATTATAAGGTGAAGAATTTCTAGGGATCTCTGATTCAGCATGGTAACCATAGTTAACAATCCTGTATTACATATTTAAAGTTGCTAAGAGAGGGGCTCCTGGGTGGTTCAATGGGTTAAAGCCTCTGCCTTCGGCTCAGGTCATGGTCCCAGGGTCCTGGGATTGAGCCCCACATTGGGCTCTGCTCCACAGGGAGCCTGCTTCCTCCTCTCTCTCTCTGCCTGCGTCTCTGCCTACTTGTGATATCTGTGTCAAATAAATAAATAATAATAAATAATCTTTTTTAAAAAAGTTGTTAAGAGAGTAGATATTAGATTTTCTCAACACACAGAAAAACTGTAATTATTTGAGATTACAGATGTGCTAACTAACCCTGTGTGGTACTCAGTTTCGAATCATTTGAATCATTTTGTAGAATGTCTATCATTTTGGATTTGTCTATTGCCTTATCATGAATAGACTGAGCTTATGTGTTGTTAGCAAGAATGCCAGAGTAGTGATACTTCCTTTTCATGGTATGTGGGAGTGTAGGGTGCATGACATCAGTATGTCTCAATATCCGTATTATAAATTTTGACTTCTGTTGGATTTCTCCACATAACATTACTGTTTTTTCCTTTGTAATTAATAATCATCTTGGGGAAATTTGTTGAGACTGCAGATACTCTGTTACTCTTTAAACTTTTCACTAATTTTAACATTCGTCAGTGAGCCTTGCCTGCAACAATTACTACTGTAGTGGTCTAATAATGACTTTTGATTTCTTTTGTTCCTCTGACACTAATTGGAATTGTTCAATAAGGGCTGTCTCCTCTCCTTGTATTTATTTATTCAATTTATTCAGTTATTTCTTTATATGAGTATGGACTTAGGGATATTTACTTTATAGGTTATAATTCCATGCCATTGTTATTTATTTTGAGGCTCAAATATTCCAGCTTTTGTTTTTATTACCTTTTAATTAAAACAATCGAAAATTATCAGTGAATACAGTTGTTTGATGTGAATTGAGCTATGTATGGCCCTAGAGAGCTCAACATTCACCAGCTGATTTCTAATTCGAACAGTTCTCAATCTACTACAACTGACTCCTTAGCTGTTACATAAAAATGAGGAGAGAAAGAACATGAACCCATCTTTGTCTTTTCTCCACTTCCTGAACTCACTTAATTTTGCCAGTTTGGTCAGAAAATCCCTAATGACAACAAAAGTTTGGCAGTTATGAATAGCAGTTCTTTTGTACAATAAAAAAAAATTACACAGTGTTTAAAGATATGGAAACTTGGATGGCATTCTCCTTCCCCACTGGTAGCTCTGACTGGATGTGCAGGATGGAGTGCTTGCTGACCCCTCCAACACAGCTATTGTGCTTGGTTAATACTGTGTTTCCGTCTATAGTTATCACTTAAGTGCTGATCTAAACAAGCCATCCGGTATGTCCAGCTAGCCCAGGACACATCCACTTAGCAACAAAAATACGGATAAGGATTTCCTTGAGCTTAAACAACTAGAATTCTTTTGGCCGGGGAGGGAAGGAGGTCTAGTAGGAAAATGTTACTTTATTAGTATTTTTATTAGGTATTTTTCAATTATTTCATTTTATTTACTTTTGTTACATCCAGTTATATGTAACATTTTATATTTCTCCTATAGCATTTATCACATTTTGTTTTTTATAATGTCTACTTTATTAATTGCTCTTTTGGGGCTTTTTTTTTTTTCCTTCTCAACTAAACAATGTGAGCACAAAATCTGTATTTAGACATTTTAAATATCCTACATGCTTTATATATAACAGACAATTCTTTGTTGATGAAAAGGGGGGAAACATGGTTTTTAAGATGAAAAAAATTGTTTCCTATCATTGATGTTGGGAATAGATAATTGAGTCAAGGATTTTCTTTACTCATAAAGAAATGTTTTAATCCATTATTGACCTCTCCCAATAGGATTAAATATTTATGACACTGATAGAGAGCTAATTATGCACACATAAGCCATGTATTTAAATTGAAGATAGTTTATTAAGGAGAATTTTGTTCTAATGGCAGATTAGTTCTAGTAGCAAATTTAGGTGAGGAGAACCTCAACAAAGATCATACATACAGAATTTATGTGATAAGTTTCTATATAGGCAGGGAGTGACCATGTCCCACATATTCAAAAGGCATATAACAATGTTGAGCAAGGATCCTTTATCCAACTATTTACAGAAGCCTTAATCTGTAGCTATTAGCAACAGTTTTTTAAAAGATTTTAAGTAATCTCTGCACCCAGCATGGATCTTGAACTCACAATTCTAAGATTAAAGAGTTGTATGCTCCACTGAGTCAGCCAGGTGTTCCCTACCGTTAGCAACAATTTTTAATGGGATTTTATTACCCAAGCCATAAATATTTCTCATGATTCAATAGGACAGGAAAATTAGGACTACAAAAATATATCTGTATTTGTGACAGAATTTTTCATACTTCACCTAACCAGTATTTACAGTGCATCTTCTGTGTTGATGAAAAGGGGGGAAACACTGCTATGAACACTATCAATGTACTGCCAAATTTTGACTAATGTGTAAAGTTCATTTGTGCAATAACTAAACATGCATACTCTAATAGTAATGCTGTGTGGAAGGGTGTACAACTTCCTCTAAAAGGTTAGAAGGAAATGTAATGTCAAGCCAGGGTCACAGAAAGATTACGTAGGTACTAGAGAAACACATGAATTTTGGAGCACTTGGCTGGCTCGGTCAGTTAAGTGGCTGCCTTTGGTTCAGGTCATGATCCCAGGGTCCCAGGAACGAGCCCCTTGTGGGTCTCCCTGCTCAGCTTGGAGCCTGCTTCTCCCTCTCCCTCTGCACCCTCTCCCACTTGTGGCCCCTCTCTCTCTCAAATAAATAAAATCTTAAAAAAGAAAAATACATGAGTTTTGCCTCATGAATGTGCAAGAGAATGTGTTCAGGGCCTTAAATAGCCCTGCATAAAGTGCAACCGGCTTCTGAAGAGTGACTAGAAGGAAGAACCAAAAGAACCACGGATAGATAAACACTGTAAAAGGGATGTGTTGTAATTATGGTTGACTTTTATGGTGTCTTGAGTTTAATCCCTCAGTGTACCTTGGTCAAATGGAAAAGATGGGCAAAACAGAAACTGTGACTTATGACAAGTGCCATAATAGTGATATGTGGAGTGTTTCTGGAATATAAATGAGGAAGGCTGTGTGCTGTCAAAATTGGTCTTTTTGTGAAGAGGGAGACAGAGAACAATTAACTTGCTGTTTTTCTGGAGATATCTTCATTACCATCTCCAGATAGTCATTAAAGTATTAGCATTGGGGGCGGGGTCGCCTGAGTGACTCAGTTGTTAAGCATCTACCTTCAGCTCCTGTCATGATCCTAGGGTCCTGGGATCAAGCCCCTCATCGGGCTCCCTGATTGGTGGGAAGCCTGCTTCTCCCTCTCCCACTCTCCCTGCTTGTGTTCCCTCTCTTGCTGTGTCACTCTCTGTCAAATAAATCAATAAAATCTTAAAAAAAAAAAAAAAGAACTAGCGTTGGGAGCCTGGAGCTCTTTTGGTTAAGCACCACCTATGCCTCGGGTCATGCTCCCTGGGTCCTGGGATCAAGCTCTACATCAGGCTCCCTGCTCAGTGGGGAGTCTGCTTCTCCCTCTCCCTCTGCACCTGCCCCTGCTTGTGCTGTTGTGCGCACATTCTCCCCCTCTCTGTCAAATAAATAAAGTCTTCAAAAAATATAAATAAAGAAGAATTAGCATTAAAGTTGCATAATAGGGGCATCTGGGTGGCTCAGTGGGTTAAAGCCTCTGCCTTCGGCTCAGGTCATGATCCCAGGGTCCTGGGATGGAGCCCCACATCGGGCTCTCTGCTTAGCAGGGAGCCTGCTTCCTCCTCTCTCTCTGTCTGCCTCTCTGCTTACTTGTGATCTCTGTCTGTCAAATAAATAAATAAAATCTTTAAAAAAAAAGTTGCATAATAATCCCATTCTGTATAAAATTTCTGTTCAGTGCCTCCTACCTTCCAGGCTCTTAAATAGTTTACTTTTATTAGTTAATCTTATTTAATCCACTCAGTTACTCAGTAAAATTGGCATTAGGGTTAACATTAGAGTTTTATGATTAGAAATTGAAATTGAGAAGTGAAATTGTTTGTCCAAGTCACAAAGTTTATAATTGGCCGAACTGAAATTCAAATCTGGTCAGTTTAAACTCAAATCTTAAACTCTGTCCACTAAACTGTACTCCCTCCTAAGTGTGTTGTATTAAGTGTACACAAACATACACACTAATATTCAGTACCCACAGTGCTCAAGCCCTGGCCTAGGCACCTTTCATACATTATCTCATTTAATACCCGCAAGGGCCCTTGCGGAGGGTAGTATTTTATGTTTTGTAAATGAGGCAGCTGAGGCCCAGCGACCTCCCAGAAGGCAAATGTAATATTAAGATTTGAACAGAGAGTATTTGACTTTAAAGTTTGTTACTCTGCTTTTATACTTTAATGATTTTACAAAAATGATCCAAAGGTCATTAATTATAGGTTAATGCAAATGCATTATATGGTGTGAACTATGGATCTAAGACAATTCCATACTGATACTCCATTTTTTCAGCATTTATTGAATAGTAAGTTTCCTCTATTGTCATCTTGTTTCTGCTATTGAATCTATTTCTGAAATTACTTTTCTAATCCATTTTTATTAACTGACATCATGTGTTTAAAAGTTAACTTTAATAGTATTTATTATAGAACACATGCTTATTATAAGAAGGTCAAACATTATAGGAACAATTAACTTCAAAAATAGAAATCCCCATTATTGTAATACAGATATAACTGCTATTAGCAAATTGACATATTTTCTTGCTCCCTTTATGGATATACTAAATCTATATATAATTTTTAAAATATAAAATTGAGAACTTGCTTTTGGCACTTAGCAACTCTGATGCCCTTAGTTTGGTCCTTAGTTTTTTAGTGTATGAGTTTTTTAGTGTATGAGTTTTAGTGTAGGAGTTTTTTAGGGTATGAGTCATTTTATGGTATTTTTTAAAATATGGAAGGGTTCATTTTTTCCCCACAAATTTTAGCCTCTACTTTAATATTTCAGCAGGAGACTAGAAGCAATATAAGTTATTCCTAAGCCACTTGTTTCTTCTTATGCAAATTGTCTTTTTCATTGCCTCTGTTTCGATGGAAATGAAATTAAATGAAGCCCCATCTTTCTATTTTTTCTAATCCTTTAGGATTAAGACTTTTATACTGTTGTTAGCAGCCCTCTCTGCTTTGTATGCCAGCAAAAGGCAGAAACAGATTGGAACCTTGTTTCACATAAAGCAGTTTTTTTTTTTTTTAATTAGGGGAGGAGAAAGTACTAAAAGTGGAAATGACTTAAAACAACAGAGATATGTAGAAAGTAAACAAATCTCAATATGAAAAGGAAAAGAAAAATATGTAATTTGAAGTAATTTTTCACATCCCATGTCTCCCAGGTTTTGGATTACTTATATAAAGGATTTTAAACACACATAATATATAGAGCACTTTCCACAGGGAAGTTTGCTGGTAGCTATGTTTCTTACAAAAACATTTAAAAAATGCAAACCTAAGTTGTTTAAAACTTCCTTTTTTAAATATTTCTTTTTTTTTAAGATTTTATTTATTTGACAGAGAGATCACAAGTAGGCAGAGAGGCAGGCTGGGGTGGGGGGGGGGGGGGGAGCAGGCTCCCTGCTGAGCTGCTGAGCAGAGAGCCAGATGGTGGGGTTCGATCCCAGACCCTGAGATCATGACCTGAGTTAAAGGCAGAGGCTTAACACACTGAGCCCCCCAGGTGCCCCAAACTTCTTTTTAAAAAAATATTTATTTAGGGGCACCTGGGGGGCTCAGTGGGTTAAAGTCTCTGGCTTCGGCTCAGATCGTGGTCCCAGGGGCATCGGGCTCTCTGCTCAGCAGGGAGCCTGTTTCCTCCTCTCTCTCTCTCTGCCTGCCTCTCTGCCTACTTGTGATCTCTGTATGTCAAATAAATAAATACAATCTTTAAAAAAACATTTATTTATTTGAGAGAGAGAGCATGAGAGAGAGAGAGAGCACAAGCAGTGGGGAGGGAAGGAGGGAGGCAGAGGGAGAAGCAGACTCCCTGCTGAGCAGGGAGGCTGATGCAGGCTCAATCCCAGGACCCTGATATCCTGACCTGAGCTGAAGAAGGCAGACGCTTAACTGACTGAGCCACCCAGGTGTCTCTAAAACTTGTTTTTATAAAAAGTTGAAACGCTTGCATGTTCTTTTCTAGTTTGAGGAAACATTCCAAGGAAAATCACTTTTTAAATTCACTTAAAAAATATTTACTTTATAACTGACCCACAACTAGTTTTACCATGTAATATTAGTAGTTAAAGAAGACTACCACGAAGAAATTATATAGTAAACAGTCCAAACACCCAAATTATTTCAATCTAGCTTTTATTCTATGCTTATATATATAAAAGTGTGAAAGCTAATACTTTTGTATAAAAGTAATAGATACCCATGTTAGAATTTGACTGAAGCCTTGGGGCGCCTTGGTGGCTCAGTGGGTTGGGGCCTTTGCCTTCGGCTGGGATTATGATCGTGGGGTCCTGGGATTGAGTCCCCCATCAGGCACTCTGCTTGGCGGGGAGCCTGCTTCACCCCCTCTTCTCTTTTCCTGCCTCTCCCTACTTGTGATCTCTGTCAAATAAACAAATAAAATCTTTAAAAAAAAAAAAAAGAATTTGAAGCCTAAAAAATATGTTTTCTTGCCAGTTTGCATAAATTTATTATAAAAGGCAATAATTTAAAAATCCTGAAATTTTAACTGCTGGACACCGTTTCAGAGCTACCTTATTTCTTGCTTATTTGGATTCATTCCAGTGTAGGTCAGAGGTTCCAAAAGAAACTTGATTTCTCCTTGTCATTCCAATAGTAACTTGAGATCCTTGAAAAAGATAGATGAGCTACCTTTATTGATTTGGAAGGGCCTTGGGTTGAAATGGAGAAGGAAAGATTGGTAATGAAATGAATTGGCAGAACCAATATAAACTACATTTTTTTGTTTTTTTGTGTTTTTTTTTTTTTAAACCAGAAAATACTGAAATCACATCCTATAACCACATGTACTGTTTCTGAGGATATGTTTGGGTTCTTTATTGGGAATTTTTTTCTTCCTGGTGTCTGGCAAGGACGAATGAGCTAATTTCACAAAGTTAAATGATAGGGCAATACTGGGAAAATAAGTATGACTTTGGAAATGATGGTACAGCAAATCCAAAGTATTGCAACCCATATTTTTATTAGATCTGAGGTTCAGGTGATCATCATGTAATTCCTCACTAATATAGCCTCACAAATCACTCCTCCCATGTCTTCAGACAAAGAAAGTATAAAGAGACGTGGATTTCCTGCTTTTAAAGAGAAAAAAATAGGTGTACCTGAGTGGCTCAGTCAGTTGAGCAACTGCCTTCTGCTTGGGTCATGATCCCAGGGTGCTGGGATCAAATTCAGCATTAGGCTCCTTTCTTAGCAGGGAGCCTGCTTCTCCCTCTGCCTGATGCTCCCCCTGCTGTTCTCTCTCTCATAAATAAATAAATGAAATCTTTAAAAAGCACACACACACAAAACGATACTCCTCCCATCACTGGAATCCTTTATCTCCCACTCCCCTTCACCCAGTTTGCCTATTGCCCCATCCCACTCCCCTCTGGCAACCGTCAGTTTGTTCTCAGTATTGATAAGTGTGATCCTGCTTTTCGTTTATTCATTTGTTTTGTTGTTTTAGATTCCACATATAAGTGAAATCATACGATATTTGTCTTTCTCTGTCTGACTTATTTCATTTAGCATAATACCCTCTAGATCTATCTATGTTGTCCCAAATGGCAAGATTTGGAGATCTATATATCTCACCATTTTCTTTTTCCATTCATCTATCAATTGACATTTGGGTTGCTTACATTTTCTATTGTAAATTATGCTACACCATACATGGGAGTGCATATATCTTTTCAAATTAGTGTTTTTCCTGTTTTACTTTTCTTTGTGTAAGTACTCAGTAGTGGAATTGGATCGTATGGTTGTTCTATTTTTAACTTTTTTTTAGGAACCTACTTTTTTCAACATTAGCTGTACTAATTTGTGTTACCACCAGTAGTGCATAAGAGTGCCTTTATCTCCACATCCTCACCAACACTTGTTATTATTTCTTGTCTTCTTGATTCTAGCCATTCTGATGGGTGTTAAGGTGTTATGTCATTGGGTTTTTGGTTTGCATTTTCTTGATGATCAGTGATGTTGAGCATCTTTTCATGTGTCTTTTGGCCATCTGTATATCTTCTTTGGAAAAATGTCTCTTCAGGTCCTCTATTTTTAATTGAATTATTTGGGCATGGTGGTGGTTTTTGGTGTTGAATTGTGTAAGTTCTTTATATTAAGCCCTTATTAAATGTATCAGATGAAAATATCTTCTCCCATTCAGTAGATTACCTTTTCATTTTGTTGATTGTTTCCTTTACTGTGCAAAACCTTTTTAATTTGGTGTAATCTCAATAGTTTATTTTTGCCTTTGTTTCCCTTGCGCTAGGAGACATGACAGAAAAATATTGCTATGGTTGATGTCAAAGAAATTACTGCTTATGTTCTCTTCTAGGAGATTTATAGTTTCAAGTCTCATGCTTAGTTCTTTAATCCAAAGTACAGATTATTGGGCTTTATGCTATACTTTTTATACTACTGGTTTAGATACTGATTGGCTCATGCTAACAAAGAAAACAATGCACACAGGAAAGGATTAAGGATAATGAAGAATAGTTCAGAGTTGGATATGGTGATTTGGAAGGGTTAGGACAGCCCCTAAGTGGAAGGAATTGGGACTGACAAGAGACACTGGTTATAGAGATCTATGTTAAATTTCAGGACTAGCATTGAAGGTTGCTGGGGACTAGAACATAAAGTGAGAAGAAAGTGTAAAATTGGAGCCGTGGTGAGCGGCTACAGTGTAGATACAGGAGGAAAAACAAGGCATTAGAAAACAGAGGGACAGAAAGGAGGAATAAAAAACAGTTGATGGAGTGCACTGTCCGATGTTGGAATGGGCAAGAATAAGGACTGGGAAATTAGAATTGGATAGGTAAGAGAACATTAGTGACTCTTTAGAATGTGGGTTTATTCAGAAGAGGTTAGAGAGCAAAAGGAGAAAATTTAAAAAGCAAGCATAAACTTTTTTCTTTCCTTTTTTTCCAAAATGTGGTAAAGAGAGAAAGGGACCAAGGGTTACAAAGTATGGCTTTTTCAGTTTGGATAAACTTGTTACCATTTTTGGCCAGTATTTTTATGGAGACTTGTGTCTTGTGAGTCTCCCGTCTCTTTTGCTTTTCATTCTCTTCTCCCCAGCTCTTTAATAGTAGAATGTCCTCTTCTTCACCTATTCTCAATCCCTTGGTGATCGTGCTAGAAGTCTTCCATTTGCCCCTCTGGGTTCACTCTTCCTTGTCTACCTGCTTTTTTCCCCACAAGGCTGACCTGAATGAATTACATCAACAAGCTTCTTTGCCCTTTGCTTTTGTTGAGTTTGGCCAATGGAGAGTCCCAACAGGACACTGGAGGGAAAGGAGGAAGAAAGTGAAATTGGAGCATTTATCCCCTTGGCTCCAAACTGGCTGAACTGACTGAAGGTCACTGCTCCCCTTGAGTCAGTCCCCTACAGGACTCCCCTGGGTCTGGTAACCAACCACTTCCTCTCCTGTTCCCTTTAGGCCTAGGTGTGTCAGCAGGATATCACACTCTATTTTCCCTTGTAGTTTCCGTGACATCTTGCCCACACCTTTATAAATTGTCTCTTCATTAATCCTGTGCCATTCGTTTGCTGCTGGGACCCTGACTCATACAGTGATCTTTTCTAGTCTCATGGCTTTGAATGTCATTCACACACCAGTTGCTCCCAAATTTATAGCTCCAGGTGTAAGACCTGTCTCTTAAACTACAGATTCGTATATCTGGCTGCCAGTTAGATTTGGCTGTTTAACATAGGTTTCAACTTACCAAACTTTCTTCCTAAACAAACCTGTTGATGGCAACTCTGTCCTTCCGGTTGTTTAGGGCAAAAATCTCAGTCATCCTCAATTTCTCCCCTTTTCTCACCCCTCCCCCATTTCTATCTGTCAGAATATTTGAGTAAGTCTACCTTTAGTAGAGAATCTCACTAGTTCTTACCACCTCCACTTCTGCCACCCTGGTCTCACTTACCGTAATCTTTCTCTTCTAATAATTGGTCTTCCTACTTTTTACCTTTGCCCTCTTTCACTCTGTTTTCCATATAGTAGCGAGAATGATTAAAATATAAGTTAGGTCATGTCACTCTTCTGCTTAAGACCTCTCTATGTCTTACCACTTCAGAAGAAAAGCCAAAAGTCCTTACAATGACCTGAAAGTCCCAAAATGATCTGCCTTGGACCCCATTATCTCTGTGACCCCATTTCAACTCTATCTCCCTTGATTACCCTGTGCTAGGCACCATGGCTTTCCTTACTTCTTTAACACTCTTCTCCCTGTCTGGAAGGCTTCTCCCAGACATCTACATGACTGGCTCCCCCACCTCCTAATTTAAGTCTTTGTTCAAACGTTGTCTTCTTTTAATTAATTAATTAATTAATTTATTTATTTATTTGACAGACAGCAATCACAAGTAGGCAGAGAGGCAGAGACAAAGGGGGGGAAGCAGTCTCCCCGCTGAGCAGAGAGCAGAGAGCATGTGGGATCATGACCTGAGCCAAAGGCAGAGGCTTTAACCCACTGAACCACCCAGGCACCCCGTTCAAGCATCTTCTTAATAAGGCTTGCCCTAACCACCTTACTTAAAAATTGCAAATTGACCCCCCCATGGCACTACTGATCAACCTTCCCGTTTTGTTTTCTTTTCCGTAACATTTAACATCTTATAACTATTATATAATTTACTTATCTTTTAATTATGTAGTAAAATTGCTTTTTCCCCCTCTCTGTTGTACAGTTCTGTGAGTTTTAACACATGTATAAATTATTGTGACTATCACCACAATCCTGATATAGGACAGTTCCATGCTGCAAAGAATGAATCACATCTTCCCCATTTCTAACCCTGGCAACCGCTGATCTGCTCTTAATCATATATTTTTGTCTTTTCAGTAGTGGGATCATGTAGTATGTAACCTTTCACCACTGGCTTATACTCAACATAATGCCTTTGAGATTCCACTGAGTTGCTCAGTGTGTCTACCCATTGAAGGAAATTTGGGTTGTTTCCAGTTTTGCCACTTACAAATAGAAGTGCTAAAAACATTTGCATATAGGCTTTTATGTGACCGTAAGTTTTGTTTCTCCAGAATATAATTTACTTACTAATTATACTTATCTCCTTTTTTTTTTTTGCATGCTTTGTTCATGGATTTATTGTTTTAAGTTCCTAAAACAGTTCCTAGCACATGCCAGGAGCTCAGTAAATTAGTGAATATACGGGCACCTGGGTGGCTCAGTGGGTTAAGCCGTTGCCTTCGGCTCAGGTCATGATCTCAGGGTCCTGGGATCAAGTCCCACATCGGGCTCTCTGCTCCGCGGGGAGCCTGCTTCCTTCCTCCTCTCTCTCTGCTTGCCTCTCTGCCTACTTGTGATCTCTCTCCGTCAAATAAATAAATAAAATCTTTAAAAAAAAATGAGTGAATATACTATGTTACTGTAAAATGGAAAGGTATGGGGCATATGTGGGTGGCAGAGTCAGTTGGGTACCCTACTTGGTTTCCACTTGGGTTGTGATCTTGGGATCAAGCCCGGCTTCAGGCTCTGTGCACAGTCTGCTTGAGACTCTCCTTCTGCTCCTCCCCTCCAAGGACGTGTGCTCTCTTTCTTTCTCAAATAAATAAATAAAACTTAAAAAAAAAAATGGAAAGGTGTAGTGAAACCATAATTACTCTGATTACATTCAGGGTTTACATTGACAATCCCCAGACCCCAAATGACAGGATACTTGATCTGAAAGAGACCTGTAAGTTGAGAATGTTAAAAGGCTTTTTACTGAAAGTAGAGTAATTCCTCCCTAATGTTTCTGGTGGCCAGATTCCTGATCAGATTGCTGATTTGGAGAAGAAGCTTGGGATGAGATTTAGGAGAAACCTCTTGGGAGAATTCTTTAACACTGATGTCACCATTACTCATTTGTGAGTGAAATGACAAGCCAGCTCTTCCACACTCAGGGTAGCCCAGAGACAAATTTGTTTGTAAAAGCTGGGGAAAATAATGACACCATTTTCCCCACATTGTCAGATCCCTTAGTTTCACTTAAACTCATACTACAGGCCACCAGATTAGGTGAGAAAAAGGTAAGTGTTAGAGATAAAAGTCAAAATAATGATTTATGAAATAATGATTATATGAAAGGTTGATGTTTAGAAGGGAAGGGGATTGGTTTACTGGAATACTTGTGTTTACAGCCATAAGTTATGTTTGCACTATGAAGTATCTATAAAAGGCACATAAAAAGGCCTTCAGCTCAAAATCTGATGCTACCTAATGCCCCAAACCAGGATCATAGGGTATCTCATTACAATACATGGACCTCCTCTAAATCTGTTCATTAGAGCATGGAATTCAGTAAGAATCATTTGGATCTTGGATCCTATCCAGTGCATTATAGTTTTTGAAGGCTCAATAAGATTTCAGTTTAAGGTGGTTCCATGTTTAAAGTTTGAGCAAGGTTTCAGAATAAGTTTTCTTCATTTCTTTTTTCATTTCATTTTTTGGGGGTTTGTGGTTTTTTGTTATTGTTGTTTTTTGTATAAGTTATACGGATCCATTAGAATTTCAAATATACAGAGCTATATAAAGAAAAGGCAGTCCTACACCTACATATAAGCACTATTGATATTTAGATGAAAATCCTTCCAGTCATCTTTCCAGGTGTGTGAACAGTACATGTATATGTTTTTGTCACTCCAATGAAAAGGGAGTGTAGTGCAAACACTGCACTACTCTGTAAATATCAGTGTTTCATTAAACATTTTGGAAGATAATCTTCAACTATCAGGAAAAATGAAATAATTCTGAAGTATACGGTGTGTCCTGAGTCAATCTGAATTCCTTGCAGGAGTGTAGAGTCTTTTTTAAATCCAGCCAGGTATCCAGGTGAGAGTACTGTGGTACCTGGAGAGGGCTAATTATCGGACTAAAACAGAACACTGTTAACTTTCCACCTCTCCCAAATCTCAGGTAAATTAGAAACAGATGTCTATTCACAGTTCTTCAGCTATTATGAGTGGCCAGTTAGAGTGGGGTGTGTCATTGTCATCAACTCAAGTGAAATCACTGCTCTTTCATAAGGCCATGAAATAGGCTGTGTATGTATGTATGTCTGAATTAAATATATGTGCAGTCATCATTTCAGTGATGTTACGTGCGACGGAATGAACTTCTAGGTAGATCAGGAGTTTCCTTTTATACTATAATATTCAAGAGGAATCATTTAGAATGCCTTTAATTTCCTCTGATTGTATCCTAATAGTCAGTGTACTGCCTTAAATGTTCAAAAAGCAAGTCTCTGCCATTGACCATGACTGGAAACTTGGGAATTTCTGCTAAAGTTCTTGTGATCTAATCCTCTCTTGAAAGCACAGAACTAAAGCATTGAAATGCCTGAGTCAGCTGCTCAAGGGATATACTGGCTGCACCCCCACTTATTTTTCTAGGATGAAAAAATCTCCTTGGTGACGTCTGAGGCAGCTAGCTTTTACCTTTTGCACCTAGAAATACACGTATTACCTTCTCCACGGAGAAAGTACACATACACACACACAAACTATATCTAAATTCTGGCGTTAGCACTTTTATATTTTCTACAATTAAGCTTAATTTCAGCAGATCTTACTTAATAACTTACAAGAAAATAATTTCACCTAGTTTCTACTGATTGTGTTAAAATTTTTTAAACTTTTCTATTTAGCTTAAGGAAGGAAAAGAAAGTCACATTGGACACCTGGCTGGCTCTTCAGAAGAGCATGAGACTCTTTCTTGATCTTGGGGTTGTGAGTTCGAGCCCCACATTCAGTGTAGAGATTACTTAAATTAATAAATAAACTTAAAGGCACGTACTGTTCTGCTGAAACTTTTTTACTTATTTAGTGTTACTTCCCTTTTATAGATGAGGACCTCAGAACAGTCAAGTAGAAAACACAGTTGGTATTTGAACCAGATCCATCTGAGTCCAAAGGACTGTCTATAATCCATCATGCTGTAGAATGAGCTGCAGAATGCTAGGCTTATAAAAAACTATTATCAGTATTATTAAATAAAAGGGTACCTGGGTGGCTCGGTGGTCATGCCTTCGGCTCAGGTCATGATCTCAGGGTCCTGGGATCCAGGCCCGCATCGGACTCTCTGCTCAGCAGGGACCCTGCTTCCCCTCTCTGTCTCTACCTGCCTCTCTGCCTACTTGTGACCTCTCTCTCTGTCAAATAAATAAATAAAATCTTTAAAAATATATTATTAAGTAAAAAAAGCAAGTTTAGTGCAGTACGCATTATATATCATCATTACGTGAAGTGTATGTATGTATATGTATGTACATGCATGTGTTTAATTTTACATATGCCTAGCATATCTAGCATATGTCTGGAAGACCATATAATGGTTGCCTCCAGAGATGGGAATTGGACTGCTAGGAATCTAGGTGTTTTATTATAGAATCTTTTAGGGGCACCTGGGTGGCTTATTTGGTTAAACATGACCTGAGCTGAAATCAGGAGTCAGTCAATTAATTGATTGAGCCATCCAGGTACCCCAGCTTGTAAATCTTCCACTGCTGTAGAATATTAATACTATTATGATATAAGCACTGATAATGATCATATCTTTCTAGTTTTTCAATTCCTATGATACTACTCAAATGACCCTCCCATGTTAGAATTTGAGAGGAAAGTAGAATACTGATGTAATACATCATGATAGCAGAGGTAATGATGGCTACATTCTGCATTCGACTATTTACATTTTTAATGCCACTTGAAATTTTAATAATTTATCTGTTTTTTGAAACAAAAACACCTTGCCCCAAATGACAGCAGTTGCCAGCCATAACTGAGGTCAAAGAAGTGTTTTACAAGTCTTAAAATTGAACTTACAAAGAAAAAAGTTTGCCGTCTACTAAAAGCTGTATTTTAATTTGGGGCTACCATTAATCAGTATACCTTATCTTGAATACACTTTATTTTTGCATTTGTTTTCAAATCTATAATGATCTCTTTATGTAGTTGTCTCCCTTTATTAGACTGGGCAGGGTTCATGCTTCTTCATTTGTTACTATATTTTTAGTGGGTAGCCTAATTCCTGGCAGTTGGTAGGTAGCTAAAAATATTGCTTGAGCTGAATTGAATTGAAGTAGAGATATTTAGCTTAGTTGGGAAAAAAGAAAGAGAAATAATCTCAGTTTTTAAATAACTGAAGTGTTCTCATGTGGAAGAGGTTAAGTTTTTTCTATATGGTTTCAGTAGATTGTAAACCAGTGGGTGGAAGTTTCAAGAATTTTCTGAATGTTGAGTTGTCTAAAGCTAAGTGGCCCTGTCTCAGAAGGTACTGATTCTGTCACCAGGAGATTCATTTGTGGCTGGTCAGCTATAGAAATAATTCAAGTATTTAATTGTTCATTTTTGTTTGTTTGTTTTTGGCAACTTGGGGATTTTTTAATAGATTTTTTACTTATTTGAGAGAGAGAAAGCACAAGCAGGGGGAGGAGGGGAAGGAGAGGGAGAAGCAGGGTTCCTACTGAGTACAGAACCCAACGCAGGGATCAATCCCAGGACTCTGAGATCATGACCTGAGCCCAGGTCAGATGCTTACCCAAATGAGCCACCCAGATGCCCCCATTTGTTTCTTTATTCATTTCTTCAAACGTGTACTGAGCCCACACTGCCCTTAGGTGTTGGATACTAAAGCTGAATACATCATAATTCCTTCCCTCGAAGAACTCAGACCCATCAGGTAAATGGAAATATTAGCAAAGGGTTACAACACAGGGTGCTAAGAGGTTGTTACAGAGGTGTATTGGTAATACCCTAGAGAGCTGACAGGAAAGTTTGCTGAGGAGGTGACTCTGAAGTAGAATTGACCAGTTACATAGAGAGAGGAGTCCTGAGCAGAAGGAAAAATACATGCAAAAGCTCAGAAATTAAACTTTTAGAATAAAGTAGTGGCTTTTCACTTGGGTTATGTAGCCTTGAAATACCCTCCAATCCTAAAATTCTGTGTGCTGGCTCTTTAACTTAGCATCTTTTTTCACTTCCTGGCAGCTATTACATGAATGTGTGTATTTTCGTTGTCATTTTTCATAGGAAGCAAAATCAGTGACCTTCTTCTTTGATTTTTGTTTGTAGTTAAATTCATCCGAGAAGTTACACCATATATCAAGAAGCCATCATTAGTATCAGATCTACCATGGGAAGGTGCATCTCCTCAGTCACCAAGCTTTAGTGGCAGTGAGGACTCTGGTTCTCCAAAACATCAGAACAACACCAAGGACAGGAAGGTCATCCCTCTCAAAATGTGCTTTGCTGCTAGAAACCTAAGCATGCCGGATCTGGAAAACAGGTGAGCTGTACCTAAGGAGAATATCATACTTAAGGCTTTACAAACTTAAGGTTATGTTGTAAAATTACTTATGCATATTTTTAATAATATGACTATTGACTACGTTATTCAGAGGAAAACATCACCCTGAGATGAGAAAATAATTTTGGGGGTTCCATATTTAAATTACTTCACACATATAGGCCCATATACATATATAGAAAAATATGGGACAAACATACAAGAAACTTAATGGTGGTTACTTGCAGGGAGTGAAATAAGATTAGAAGGTAGGAGAGAAAGGGCTTCTGCTCTTCATTTTATACTTTCCTGGAGTATTAGTACTTTTCTCACTAAGAAATTTCTTTATAATTTTAAAAACCTTGTTAAAGAAATCTTAAATGTCCCCTCAGATGGAAACTCCGTATATTGTATATTGTATATTGTATTTAACATGGAGTCAGATGTTTGATTATAGATATGGCTGTATCAACTAGCAATGTGACCTGGCAAGTTGGCGTCTCTTGACTTGACTTTTCTTATTTGTAAAAAGAGGGAGCTGGATTAAATAATTTCTTATGTATCTTGTAGTCCTTTTTTTTTTTTTTTAAAGATTTTATTTATTTATTTGACAGAGAGAGAGAGGGATCACAAGTAGGCAGAGAGACAGGCAGAGAGAAAGGGGAAAGCAGGCCTCCCGCTGGGCAGAGAGCCCGATTCAGGGCTCGATCCCAGAACCCTGAGACCATGACCCGAGCCGAAGGCGGAGCCCCAACCCTCTGAGCCACCCAGGTTCCCCTGTCCCTTGTAGTTCTGTAGCCAGTCAGGTTCTATGATGATTGTCTTCAGTGATTCCATGAACGGGTACTGGTAAACCTAGTGTTAGGTTAGATATTAGGGGGAAAAAAGGAGAGAGATGAACTTATCCAAAGACATAGACAAGGACCAGACTTTTTATAATGTACTTTCACTTTCATGGTGTCTTCTGATCTGAATGCACAGCGAGGTGCCCAGTCAGGATGGATAGATCACAAGAAGACAGCAAGAAGTTGAGTGATTTTAGACATTTTAAAGAATATTTTATTTATTTGAGAAAGAGAGAATGTGAGAGAGCATGAGCAGGTGAGGGGCAGAGCCACAGGCAGACCCTTAACTAACTGAGCCATCCAGGCGCCCTGACATTGGGCATTTTAGGCCATAAAGACATTAAAGATCTTGCTCTGTAATATGTTGTATGGTACTAACAAGTTGAGTTCTGCAGTCACCGAGACCTTCTCATGGAAATTAGACAATCCTGATTAGGGTATGCTGCTGAAAAGAAGGCTCAGAGCAAATACTTTCACCTCCATAAATCACTATATCCTCATTTGTTTTTAAAAAAAGAAGGATAGGGACACCTAGGTGGCTCAGTTGGTTAAGTGTCTGCCTTTGGCTTAGGTCATGGTCCCAGGGTCCTGGGATTGAGCCCAAGGACTCCTTGCTCGACAGGGAGCTTCTCCCTGTCCTCCTGCCATTTCCCCCTGCTTGTGTTCTCTCACACACTCTCTGTCAAATAAATAAATAAAATCTTTTTTAAGAATTAAAAAGAAGGGGGCGCCTGGGTGGCTCAGTGGGTTAAAGCCTCTGCCTTATCAGGGTCCTGGGATGGAGCCCCGCATCAGGCTCTCTGCTCAGTGGGGAGCCTGCTTCCTCTCTCTTTCTCTCTGCCTACTTGTGATCTCTGTCTGTCAAATAAATAAAATCTTAAAAAAAAAAAAAAGAATTAAAAAGAAGGATAATAATGCTTAATTCAGTATGCAGATTAAATGAGACAATACATATGAAGTCCTTTGCACAGAGCCGGGCACATAGTAGGTTCTTAAGAAAGAGCAACTTAGGGCACCTGGGTGGCTCAGTTGGTTGAGCGACAGCCTTCGGCTTAGATCATGATCCCGGAGTCCCGGGATTGAGTCCCGCGTCGGGCTCCCAGCTCCTTGGTAGTCTGCTTCTCCCTTTGACTTTCTCCCCTCTCATGCTCTCTCTCACTGTCTCTCTCTCAAATAAAAAAAATTTTAAAAAAAGAAAAAAGAGGAGCTTAAAGAAATCTTAATTGCCAACTATATACACATTTTGAAAATTATATTCTGTATATTTGTATTGTTTTTGTTTGCCTTTTTTTTTTTTAAAGATTTTATTTATTTATTTGACAGAGAGAAATCACAAGTAGATGGGAGAGGCAGGCAGAGAGAGAGAGAGGGAAGCAGGCTCCCTGCTGAGCAGAGAGCCCGATGCGGGACTCGATCCCAAGACCCTGAGATCATGACCTGAGCCAAAGGCAGCGGCTTAACCCACTGAGCCACCCAGGCGCCCCTTGTTTGCCTTTTTTTAAAAGTTTAAGATATTATAGAAATTATTTCAAGTTACATATAGATTTGTTTGTGAAAGATCATGTGCATGTTAAATCATATCTAAATTAGCACAGCTTGGTCTTTAAAGAATTGCTCTATTTTTTTCATGAAGTAAGAATTTAATTTGTAAAGTAAGTAGTCACCTCTACCTCTTGAATCAAAATTAATTTTTTTTCTTCAAATGAGATACATTTATGTAAAGCTTTTGGTTAATCACAGACTTAAAATAATTAGTAGGGGCCACAAAGAAAGAACTAGACTAGAGAAACAATGTGGTAAAGAACAAACAACAACTAAATTTGCCAACTTGTTGTCAGACAGGAATATTTTCAGGCTAAGTCTCTTCATTGTAAATCATTTCTGAGAATGAGAATAGATATCTCTTGTCTTAGTCTATTGTGGCTGCTATAACAAAATACCATAGACTGGGTGACTTCTGCCCCTTCCAAAACGTTATTTTGCATAGTTCTGGTAGAGGATAGGAAGTCTAAGATAAGATGCTGGCAGAATCAGCATCTGGTGAGGGTCGGCTTCCTGATTCATAGATGTCTGTCTTCTTGGTGTGTCCTTACATGGCGGAAGAGTCTAGAGAGCTCTCTTTTATAAGAGCACTCTCAGTAAGGACGTCCCTGCCCTCATGATCTTATCACCTCCCAAAAACCCCATCTCCTAATATCACAGTGAGGGTTGGGCTTTTAACATGTGTAGTACTGCTGATATAGCTGGGCATTAGAGAAAAAGGCAAAGTATTATAAAGTTTCTACAGGACTCAGGTATGGGAGTGGAGGGTTTGAAGGAGGAAGGTGACGGTGGCTCAGTGGGTTAAAGCCTCTGCCTTCCACTCAGGTCATGATCCCGGGGTCCTGGGATTGAGCCCCACATCGGGCTCTCTGCTCAGTGGGGAGCCTGTTTCCTCCTCTATTTCTCTCTCTCTCTCTCTACCTGCCTCTCTGCCTACTTGAGATCTCTATCTGTCAAATAAATAAATAAATAATCTTTTAAAAAATCATTAGAAAAATAAAAGAGGAAGGTGATATGACTATATGATTGAAGATTGTGCTACTTTATCTTCTACTTAGACGTCTTCTAGAACTCACTAACCTTGGCCTTCATTAAAATTTGGGGCTGCATTTTCTGTAGCATCCATGCTAAATGCTAGGGACATCTGGTGCATGATCACATTTGAAATAGGTCTTCAGAACCAATTGGAGAGGGCAGTTTAGGTTATTAGAATCATATCACACCTTGCTCTTCAGTAAGACGGCCAGTCTCCTGAGACATGGTGTACTATACAAGGAGAAGTTTTAGAAGATTGAGACTATTGCAGATTCTTAATCTTAATACTGGAAAGTAATTTATTTCTCATGTTACTTGAATTACTAAAATTTGTAGATAATTTGCTTTTTATAAAATATAAATTGGAAGAGGTTCAAGGTTATTTCTATATCACTTTTACTTGCATTCCATTGTGCTTTCTGGAGAAAAAGAGAAACAGTGGAATTACCAGCACCTGGCAAAATTGTGCATAACTTCAGTTATGTCCACAGGAATGTGAACATCTATCCTATATGTCTTAACAGAAAAAGTGTTCAGAACCCATTAGCTAATTAGATAGAAGTTAGGATGATGGGCTTTGTAACTCTGGCCAAGTTATTTGTTTTCTGTAAGTCTTGGTTTCCTGCTATCTAAAATGAAAGCTTATGTGCAGATTAAATAAGAAGATGATTATAAAATTGGCACAGTAAGCTTTTAGTATACTATTATTATAGGTGCCATTTGTGTCCTATGACCTTAAATAAGTTCCTTAATTTCTCTGTCCTGTTTTCTCTGTCTATAAAATGGACATAATAGTGCTTGCTCAACTAGTCTTTTAGAACTACTTCAAGGATAAATAAGATAACATCTATAAAATCACTTGGAACTCTTTGATCCTTAAATTTATCTCAACTCTTTCTCAGGAAGATGTCATGACAAGTAACACAGCTGCAACATTTAAAGCCATGGAAAAAAACAGTCCATTGTAGGAACAGTAAAAATAAGTTTTGTTAGGACATCTGTGAGCAAAACATTTATCAAGTTGCAGTTTTATGTAACCATATTTCTATTTGAAAATTTTAATCTTCAACATAGTCTCTGGTAAAACCCAGAGCAAGAACTAAGCCTAGATGTTTCCTAATGTGGAAAATGGCTTTGTTCTTTAAGCCCTTGGTAGGCATGTGGTTTCCCAACATTCTTTACTTTTTTCCTAATATTTTACTGTGCATAATCTTTCAACATAAAGCAGGGTCAAAGAATCCTATGTTCAATACTCTTTTCCCACCACCTAGATTCTACCATTAATATTTTACTATACTTTCTTTAGCACAGATGACCCATCTATCCATCTGTTATTCCATTTTAATTTTTCTTGATACTTTTCAAAGTGAATTGTAAATTCACTTTGTGAATACTTAAGCATAATTTCTAAATACTTAAGCATGCATATAAGTAAGTAGTTCAGTGTTTCATTTTTTTTTCTTTTAAGAAAATATTTACAGGGCGCCTGGGTGGCTCAGTGGATTAGGCCGCTGCCTTCGGCTCAGGTCATGATCTCAGGGTCTTGGGATCGAGTCCCGCATCGGGCTCTCTGCTCAGCAGGGAGCCTGCTTCCCTCTCTCTCTCTCTCTGCCTGCCTCTCTGTCTACTTGTGATTTCTCTCTGTCAAATAAATAAATTAAAAAAAAAAAAAAAAAAAAAAAAAAAAAAAAGAAAATATTTACATATAATAAAATGCACAAATCATAAACTTGGACAAATGCATACAATTATATAACCTGAGCCTATCAAGGCGTAGTATATTACCTTCACCTTGGAAAGTTTTCTTGTGCCCTTTCTCACTCAGTTCCTTCTCCCATCTTCAAAGGCTACTACTGTTCTGACTTTCTACTATAGATTAGTTTTAACTATTCTGAAATTTTGTATAAATGCAATCATATGTACTCTTTTGTGGTAGAATTCTTTTACTCAGTGTGAGGTTTTTGAGGATTTGTTTATCTTGTTGCATATATTTATTGCTGAATGATGTCGTGTTATCTGAATAGATCACTATTCCGTTCTCTGTTTTCCCATTGATGGGAGCTACTTCCAGTTTAGAGTTAATGAAGTTACTATGAATATTTTTGTACAACCCTTTGTAGGCTTACATTTTCATTTTTCTAGGGTAAATTCTTTTTTTTTTTTTTTTAAGATTTTATTTATTTATCAGAGAGAGAGGGAGAGAGCGAGCACAGGCAGACAGAATGGCAGACAGAGGCAGAGGGAGAAGCAGGCTCCCTGCCGAGCAAGGAGCCCGATGTGGGACTCGATCCCAGGACGCTGGGATCATGACCTGAGCTGAAGGCAGCTGCTTAACCAACTGAGCTACCCAGGCGTCCCTTCTTCAGTAAATTCTTAAGTGTAGAATTGCTGGGTCAAATAATTTAGTTTTCTGGGGTGCCTGGGTGACACAGTGGGTTAAGCGTCCAACTCTTAGTTTTAGCCCAGGTCATGATCTCAGGGTCATGGGATTGAGCCCCTTGTCAGGCTCCGTGCTCAACAGGAATCTGCTGGAGATTCTCTCTTTCCATCTCCCCCAACACTGGCTCTCTCTCTCAAATAAATAAATCTTTTTTTTTTTTTTTAAAGATCTATTTGTTTATTTGACAGACAGAAATCACAAGGAGGCAGAGAGGCAGGCAGAGAGAGAGGAGGAAGCAGGCTCCCCACCGAGCAGAGAGCCCAATGCGGGGCTCAATCCCAGGACCCTGGATCATGACCTGAGCCTAAGGCAGAGGCTTTAACCCACTGAGCCACCCAGGTGCCCCAATAAATAAATCTTTTTAAAAAAAAAGTTTAGTTTTCTAAATGTTAGTCTTTTTTCCCAAAGTGATTGTGCCATTTAAATGAATGCTGTTACTAATAAATTAAATATACCAGCAGTATATGAGAGATTGCGTTGTTCTGCATCTCACCAACATTGGTGCTATCAGTCTTTTTAATACTAACTATTCCAATGGTGTGTAGTAGAATCTCTTTGTGAATCATCCTTCATCTCAATATAAAGGTTTCACTTTCTTTTTTTTTTTTTTAAAGATTTTATTTATTTATTTGTCAGAGAGAGAGAAGCGAGAGCAAGCACAGGCAGACAGAGTGGCGGGCAGAGGCAGAGGGAGAAGCAGGCTCCCCGCCAAGCAAGGAGCCTGATGTGGGACTCGATCCCAGGACGTTGGGATCATGACCTGAGCCGAAGGCAGCCGCTTAACAAACTGAACCACCCAGGCGTCCCAAGGTTTCACTTTCTAAACCAAAATTTACTTGACATGAGAGGGAAACATCTTTTTTTTCTGTTTTACTACTTTGGTTTAGTTTCAGTGACTGGAGCTGAAAGAAAGTGCTGACCATCAGTATGAGTAAGTAAGGAGGAGGAAGAAGTTTGTTCTCTTCCTCCAGCTTGAGATCTCAAGACCTCACTAGGTCTTTTGCTAGTTATAAACAGTTCATTGTGGGAAATGGAAGCTAAGTAAATAATGATGAAGTCCAGGGAACATGAGTCCATTCCTTCCCAAACAGTACTGTAGGCAGTGTGTTTAGTAATAACAAGGTGTTCTTAAATGCTGCTTTCCAGAAATATTTGCTGTTAGCTTGAACTGGAAGTCTTAGTCGTCTTCACGTTGGCTATTTTCCATGTAAAAGGTAAATTTTGGCTTCATGACATATAAAACAGTACGATTATTATTAAATTAAACATATAAGTTAAGTCAAAGACTACTAAAAGGAGAAATAAGCAGGCTAGACTTACAGAATCCTATGTTCCAGTGTACCTAAACATTGATTTGATTCATCTGATCAAAATGTACTTGCATTTCTCAGGAAATCCTCAGTGGTTTGATTAGAGGCCAAAACTCTTCACACTGTAGCTGTCTCCTCCTCTCTCCTGTGAGCCCAAACAATTACTGGCAGACTGCCTTCAAATTTTTATTACCAGAGTTTTCCTTTGAGTTTTTCTTTTAAAATAGCAGTAGACCTTCTGAAATGCTTTGTCCCCTTTATCGAGATTTTGGGGCTCCTTCTCCAAAGGCAAAGTCTTCTGGAGCCTAGAATCATCAGTCCTGTTTTGGAGTTTCTTTTCAGTTTCTTTTAAGTTAGTTTTCGATTTCACAGTCCTTCTTAAGAAACACCTAAATTTCTCTTTTCATGAAAAATTGGTGCTCCTGCCTTGTGAACTAATTTGCTGTCGGTTTTCATCTTTTTCCAGCTTAGTAGTCCCAGTATCTTACCCTGTTTAATCAGGTTTAGTTTCATTTTGTAACAGATTTACTTTCCATTCTTCTACTTATTGATAACTAGGATCCCTGACATCAGGATTTTCAGAGTCTAGACTGTGTCAACGGAGTCTGAGAGACTGTCCCAGAAACAGTATGAAGTGTAAAGGCTTTTTCGGAAGGTGGAACGTTTTGTGCCTAGGGAAGGATGAACAGATTCCTATCTTTAGTACTAAGTAGGTCAGTAGGAGGAGTGAAAAAAATTTCTCATCATGGTTTTGCGACTGAACTTTTTAGCATATGTTTAAAGGATGTTATGCTGGTTACAGTGCCAAAGCAGCCAGGTGGAAATAAATGGCCCAAACAACTAGCCTGATGGTGGGGACTGAAGTAGGGATATCACTGGCTCTTCTGCTCAGTTTAGTGGATGAGAGTGGGTATGAATCTTTCGCTGGGTTGAGGGTGGGGCAGTCACTGGCTGCAGGGTGTGGGGAATGCTGGAACAGACTTGCAGCCAGCTTCTTTATTTTAGCTCTGTGCTTTACTCCCACTCCCAGAGGTTAACTGGTGCCTCTAATTCCCCATCTGCTTCAGGATTCTGCAACACAGATGTACTGGGATTTTACTCCCCACTTTTCTTAGGTCTGCTAAGTCATTTAACTCCTCTGTCTGCTTGCCACCTTCCAAAATTCTGTTGTAGTTGCTTTTCTCCTGTTCTCTATTGTAGAATTATGCTCTTTAATTCTCTATTGTAGAATTATGCTCTTGAAAGTCCTCTTTAAGGGCACCTGGCTGCTGGTTCAGTTGGTGGATCTTGATCTCAGGGTTGTAAGTTTGAGCACCACATTCCGGGCGGAAATTACTTAAAATCAAATCAGTCAAGGGACACCTGAGTGGCTCATTTGGTTAATCATCTACCTTTGGGTCAGTTCTTGATCCCAGGGTCCTGGGATTGATTCCTGCATCAGGCTCCTTGCTTAGCTGGGATCCTGCTTCTCCCTTTATCTGCTGCCCTCCCACTTGTGCTCTCTCGCTCTCTCTGACAAATAAATAAATAAAATCTTAAAAATCAAATCAGGGGCATCTGGGTGGCTCCGTGGGTTAAAGCCTCTGCCTTTAGCTCAGGTCATGATCTCAGGGTCCTGGAATCAAGCCCTGCATCCGGCTCTTTGCTCAGCAGGGAGCCTGCTTCCCCCTCTCTCTCTGCCTGCCTTTCTGCCTACTTGTGATGTCTGTCTGTTAAATAAATAAACAAATTCTTTTTAAAAAAATCAATCAACCAATCCCCTTTAAAGTTTGTGATGACTTCTCAGATACAACAGCAAAAGCATGTTATGTAAGAGAAAAAATTGATAAAAATAAAAGTTGAGCTTCATGAAAATTACAAACTTCTGGTCTGTAAAAGACACTATATAATAGGGTCTCCAGGAAAACAACCAGTAGGAGAGATGGATAGATGAATGAATGGACGGATGGGTGGATGGATAGAGAGTTAGATTACAGGAATGGGCATTGGCCATTATGAAGGCCAATCCCATGATCTGCTTTCTATAAACTGGAGAACCAGGAAAGCCAGTGGTATAATACAGTCTGAGTTCCAAGGCCCAAGAACCAAAAGTGCTAGTATGCAAGAGCAACTCAAGCAAAGAGCAGATTCACCCTTCTTCTACCAGTTGAAATGTTATATTCATGCTGAGCAGATTGGATGATGCCCACTTGAACTGGCAAAGGACGTTTTCTTTATTCAGTCTTTTGATAATGCTAATTTCCTCTAGAAAACCCCTCACAGACAAACCCAAAAATACTGTTTTGCCAGGTATCTAGGCAAAGAATTTTTAAAACTCAACAGTAACAAGCCAACCCAATTAAAAATGGGAAACAGATCTGAACAGCCACCTCAGCAAAGAAGAAATGCAAATGGCAAATAAGAATATGAAAAGTGCTCAACTTACATATCACTAGGGAATTGCAAATTAAAACAATGAAATTCCATTGTATGCATATTAGAATGGCCAAAATCCAATGGCCAAAATCCAGGACCAAATGCTGGAGAGGAATGCAGAGCAACAGGAACTCTTATTCATTGTTGGTGGGAATGAAGAACAGAACAGCATCTTTGGAAGATAACTTGGCAGTTTCTTACAAAGCTTAACATAGTCTTACCATATGACCTAGCACTATGCTTCTTGGTATTTAGCCGTAAGGAGTTGAAAACTTATGTTCACACAAAGACCTGCACACAAATGTTTATAGAAGCTTTATTCATAATTGCCAAAACTTGAAAGCAGCCAAGAAGTCTTTCAGTAGGTGAATGAATAAAAAACTGGTACATCCAGACAATGAAATACTATTCATTAATAAAAAGAAAGGAGCTCTCACTCAGAAAACATGACATATAGAGTACTCACAAAAGAAATTGAGGAAGACACAAAGAAACGGGAAAACGTTCCATGCTTATGGATTGGAAGAACAAATATTGTTAAAATATCTATGCTACTTAGAGCGATCTACGCATTCAATCCAATCCCTATCAAAATACCGCAACTTTTTTCACAGAACTGGAACAAATAATCCTAAAATTTGTATGGAACCAGAAAAGACCCTGGGCAGCCCAAGGAATGTTGAAAAAGAAAACCAAAACTGGTGGCATCACAATTCCAGACTTCATGCTCTATTACAAAGCTGTCATCATTAAGACAGGCACAAAAACAGATACACAGATCAATGGAACAGAATAGAGAACCCAGAATTGGACCCTCAACTCTATGGTCAACTCATTTTTGACAAAGCAGGAAAGAATATCCAATGGAAAAAAGTCTCTTCAACAAATGGTATTGGGAAAATTGGGCAGCCACATGCAGAAGAATGAAACTGGACTATTTCCTTATACCACACACGAAAATAGACTTAAAATAAATGAAAGACCTCAGTATGAGACAGGAATCCACCAAAATCGTGAAGGAGAACACAGGCAGCAACCTCTTCGACCTCAGCAGCAGTAACCTTCCTAGACATGTCTCTAAAGCAAGGGAAACAAAGGCAAAAATGAATTATTGGGACTTCATCAAGAAAAAAGTTTTGCACAGCAAAGCAAACAGTCAACAAAACCAAAAGATACCCAACAGAATGGAAGAAGATATTTGCAAGTGACATATCAGATAAAGAGCTAGACCCAAAATTTACAAAGAATTTAGCAAACTTAACACCCCAAGAACAAATAATCCAGTCAAGAAATGGGCAGAAGACATGAACAGACATTTCTGCAAAGAAGACATCCAAAGGGCCAACAGACACATGAAAAAGTGTTCAACATCAACAGCAAGGAAATACAAATCAAAACCACAATGAGATACCACCTCACACCAGTGAGAATGGCTAAAATTATCAAGTCAGGAAATAACAGTTGTTGGCGAGGATGCAGGGAAAGGGGAACTCTCATCCACTGTCAGTGGGAATGCAAGCTGGTGCAGCCATGCTGGAAAACAGTATAGAGGCTCCTCAAAAGGGTGAAAATAGAGCTACCCTACGACCCATCAATTGCACTACTGGGTGTTTACCCCAAAGATACAAATGTAGTGATCTGAAGGGGCATATGCACCCAGTGTTTATAATAGCAATGTCCAAAATAGCCAAACTGTGGAAACAGCCCAGATGTCCATTGACAGAAGAATATATAAAGAAGATACTGTATCCACATACACACACAATGGAATATTATGCAGCCATCGAGAAAAGAAATTTTGCCATTTCCAACAATGTGTGTGGAACTAGAGGGTATTATGTAAGCATAATAAGTCAATCAGAGAAAGACAATTATCATATGATCTCGCTGATATGTGGAATTTAAGAAACAAGGCAGAGGATCATAGGGGAAGAGAGGGAAAAAGTGAAACAAGATGAAACCAGAGAGGGAGACAACCATAAGAGACTCTTTTTTTTTTTTTTTTTTTTTAAGATTTCATTTATTTATTTGAGGGAGAGACAGTGAGAGAGAGCATGAGCGAGGAGAAGTTCAGAGAGA